>NC_139325.1:8017500-8617500 GCF_056507025.1 Lutjanus erythropterus | reverse complement strand
GCAAAACTGTTAATTTGACACAAAATATTGATCTAAAAATGCTTTTTTTTGCATCTGCTAAGTCCTCCCAGGTCTATGAACAGAACTGAGTCCTTACAACAGTATGGTATTCATATCAGCAGTCTGCTGTTCAGAAAAAACAGACTGAAGAATTCTGTTATTTAGGAATCAGAATCAAGTATGCGACAGAGCTGTGCAATAATATAACACATTTACTGAGGAAATGCTGCTGGGTTTGCAGAGCGTAGAGCATCAAATACATGGCATTCCTGGAATCCGTGTTGCACATGAAAATGATTCAGCATATTTCTGGAGTTGCTACTCGAATTTGAAATGATCGTTTTACCCATGAAATTAAGCCATGCTTTAGATCTCTTCCTCTCTGCCATGACTCCTTACTGCAAGTTGCCTGCAGCGTGGGCATGAGTTTGACATCATTGTTTTGCAGTGTGCACTTTGGCATTGTTTCTCAACTAGAACTGGTTCTCAACTCAAAATCCTAGTATAGTTGAAATATATAAACAAATATTGGATTGATTATCAGTGAAGTTTGGTACCCTCAGGATGAACTGTCCAATATTTTACTTCATGACCAATACCTGCAAAACTGCTGACATTCCCATCAGCCTTAGCTGTATTTTGTCTTTTGTGCTAATTAGTAAATGTGGTAGAAAAAACCCACCAAACATTAGCATGTTAGCATTGTTATTTTGAGCTTTTTAGCATTAGCATTTGCCCTGCAACACTGCTCATAAAACCTAACAGAGCTGCTGGAACAGCTGTAGACTTGATTCAGTACCTTGAGGAATATGTTTTTCTACAAAATTCCTCAATGAAAATGTCTGAAAAGGGCAAAAGTATTATTTAAATCAGCAAATATCTGATTGAAGAATAAGTAAACAAGACTAGGAATCTCCTGCTTGACAGTTTCCAATACTTAGTGCTACAGGCACATTTTGGTCTGTACCAAAAAAAAAATATACTGAGGTTCCACTGAGCTAACAACATGCCTGCACACAGTTAATCATGTTTTATAAAAGCTACTCCGCTGTATATGATCTACATTATGATTCAGATGTATCACCATTCCAGCAGATGTGAAGAAGATAAACACTGATAATGACAGCCGTGGTCTCTGTGTGAACAGTCTGCAGGTTGAATGGATTTCTGCTTGGCTTAGAGGAAGCACGGTGGGCATTAGAGGACTTGCGGACATTAGATGAGTCATACCCTAAGCGCCAGGTGTGTGTGTGTGTGCATGTGAACACGGAGAGACTCGCACATCAGCCGCAATCTTAACTCTGCACCCTCCTGACAATCAGTCACTCTGATTGCATTATTCACCGCTGGGTAGGAGAGGAGGTCCCACTGTTTCAGCTCTTTCGCAGCTCCCTGTGTGAGAGGAGAACAAGTCAATGGATGATGGAGAAATGATGGGATTGGAGGGTAGTGTGGATGGCCATGTTAAAAGAGATGAAGGAGGGGATAGACAGGAATGCATATGGTGAAGATATAGACTGATGAATGGGTAGAAGACAAGAATAATACATGACCAAGTTCTCAATATCTTATTCTCTTAACCTTTGGGTCAAAGTATTCTTATTTCAATCAAAGATACATATTTTTCCCCTATTTATCCATCTAGATTTCTTGGTGTGAGTTTAGAGATGAGTCATAGAGGTGTTTGTCTTCTCTCCAATATAATGGGACTAAATGGCATTCAGCTTGTGTTGCTCAAAGCACCAAAAAAACAACATTTGAAAAATTCAAAAAAAATCCAAAAGTCCAAAAATCATGACCCAGTTACTCAAGATAATCCACAGACCTTGTTGTGAGCAGTTTCATGTAGGAACTACTTTCTTTCTGCAGTAGAATCTACCGGAACTACTTTCTTTCTACTAGACAGAAAGTCATAGTTATATTGGATAGATGGCAGACATCTCTACGGCTGGTATCTGCAATACTGTAGCTCACAAAAGCAACCTTGATGGATAAATATCATTGGCAAAAATATGTCTTTTTGATTTTGGGGCGAACTGTAATTTTACACTATTCCACAGGCTCCACCTACATGTTGGAGCATGTGAGTCTTGTTTAAAATTAACAAAAGGGAAAAGCTAAAGACAGAACATATTGTTTCAGTTGTATTCATTCATTTTTGGGAATTAATTGTTGACCAAAGGCGATAAATAACTTGTATTATGTTAATATATTGTCTTCACAGTCAAGGTGAAATCTTCAGTCAGCCTGAGCCAGATTGTGCCATTGCGATAATGAACCTTTAAAAACAAAAAATGTCCCATAAAAAAACAAGGACAGGCTCAGTGCTGTCACTGTCAGCAGGCTTCTCATTTTTAGATTTCATAAGCTGTATCAACATTTATTTTGTTCGCCAGCCAAACTTCAAACCAACTTGGCTGTTAACTGGTAAACATGCATCACAGAGCCACAGTCGGTCTCCGAGCTCTGCCAAAGATGTTTTTTAGAGAGTGAAATGCCCCTGTATCATTTTCATATTTAAAAAATTAGCGAGGTTTCCCTTTTCTGTGTGTTTAAAAAGACCAACAGAGTGGTGAGTCTGTTACTCAAACAATCTCGCTTTTGCTGCCAGTGCATGTTGTTTTCCAGCCCTGTATATGGCAGTGGTGTCACGATTCCTCAAATCAGCAATTTCATTTGACTTTGGATTTTATACCATTGCTGGACTATTGAGTCTTGGTTTGTAAAGATCAACAGAACAGTGGTCTTCCGGTCAGTAAGCTACGCTGCATCGTCTCTGAAGTGTCGTTCATGCGCTAGATGCTGCAAGTAGGCTTGAAAAGTCGATTTTTGATTAATATCGAAAATTGTGACAACCCTTGTACATGCCAATAGATATTAAACAGTAATCCCTCAGTTATACTTTCAAGTCCATCACATTAATATGTTAATCTCTTAAATCAAAACCTTTGAGAGTTGAGCTGCAGCTCGTCCTGTCAGTCTGTGAAATTGTAATGTTAGCTAACTTTAGCTCAGCATCTACTGAGGGCTGCCAACAGAACCAGTTTAGATGATGTCTTCAGCTACATTGTTAGACGTGACTTACCAGCAGCCTGTCATTGTTACCATATAAGTGGAAAACAACACAGCAGTCATTATAAATAGTTATACTTCTGGATGTAATGATGAGTTATGAGACAATAATTTAGTCCAGAACAGTTTGTTTTTCTAATTACAAATGAACTTCAAAGTTGACTGGAATATTTGTCCATGGCACAACAGCTAGGCCAGCCAGACAAACTGTTATCTCATCCATTTGATCTTGTAATTTCTTAAAATTCTTGTTTCATTATGTAATCAAAAACAAAAAAAAGGTTATGCGTCATTTAATATGTCAAACACAGATAGACATAAATATTTTTAAGCACTGGCTGCCAAGCTCCTAAAGTAAAATAGACTTTTGGTGGCCCAATTATAAACATACGTAAAAACAATACAGAAAAGGACTGGTGCCCTTTTTCTATCACGTCCTTAGGGTTCCTGGTTCCTCTGTAAGGGTTGGGTTTAGCTGTTTTTCTGCTACATCTTGACTTGACTCAACTCTTTTTGGTTCTTCATTTATCCATTGCAGATGGTGCTTCCTCAACAAAGGCAGAGAGATGCTGCATCCTTTATGCACTGACAAACTGTAACCTACACTGTACATTTACTGCCAGATTGACAACTTGGGACAAAGAGGTGGTATTCTTGAAACGACTGCACTTCTTCAGTAGACCACAGGGTGGTTTTGTGGGATGCCATTTTTGAGAGATGAAGAAAACTGCTATTGATAGTAGCTTGGCTATTTAAAACTGCTGGATTTCATATCACCATTTGCTATCAGCTCAGCTCACTTGGAACCTCAACAGAGGTGATGCCAAATAAAGATTCAGGTAGTAACCACTATGGAAAGTCAAAAAATGTGAGTAGAGGCAAATCTAGCTGTAACATGCAGTGGAAATGCAACTTTTTGGTAGTGTTCGTAAACCCAATCTTGAGTTGCACCGACATATCAGTAGTTGATCAGTGGTGAGTACAGTTGGGTGTTAGCAAAGGACTTGTGGAAATGTTAAGTTGTGTTCGCCAAGACTAGTAGTATGGTGAGAAAACAAGAAAAAGCGCTGCAAACTCATAGCTCCATTTAAGTTCCTTCTAACACCAACGTGATTAAGATGTGTAAAAAAAAGTTGGTGATTAAAGGAACTTAAACGGAGCTATGAGTTGGCGGTGCTTTTTCTTGTTTTTCATGTTTGAGCCTCAGTCATTGCCAGCACCTGAAAAAGACTTTGGTGTTTGTTTGCCCTGCCCTCATAGAGAAAACTTGGTGGTCACAGAGTAACATTTTGTGACCATGGGTCATTGGGCTATGATTAATGTCAAACCCTGTCAAATTTTAATGTTATGTTTTAGCACTCGTCTGTTGTACAGTGTTTACTGTATCATTTATTGCCTCCCTTGAATGAAGCAAAAGAAGAGTATTAATGCTCCCATTTAACCCCCTCCCAGAAAATCCTGGCTTAAATACAGCCTAAGCTTTGGCATTTCAAAGTTGCAGCGAATCTCTTTTTGATTTGCTGGTTCTTGTGCATCGTTAGGTCCCTGTATTTGTGTTGGTAAATCAGTAGAAAGGCGATCACAGCCTGAAGCAGGAGGTCAGAGCCTGACACAAGCAGGGATCCATCAGAGCCTGAAAGTGAGACAGCAGACTCATTCTGTGTCCCCTTAAAAAGGACAGAATAATGTGACTTTCTCCCCCGTCACTTATACGGGGGCTAAATTTAGGTCGGCCAATGATCAGCAAGGGTGCAGTTGCACACAATAGACATGCCATTAGGACAGTAACGACAAAGTCGCCATGGAAACTGTCATGCTAAAGCCCAGGCTTCATCCTTCATTATGGAATGAGGAGCGATAGCTACTTTGATATGGCATTATGGGTGATTAAACCGCACGCTATTGAGTTTTATTTCCAGTTTGATGACGACACAGTGGATTCATTGTCTTGTTTATCGTTTCTTTTTTTACTCTCTTCAGTTTTTCCTTCTTTGTGACTCATTCTCTCATGTTTCATTGAGAATCTGAGGTCGTCTCAGTGCAGAAACAGATCCTACACAAAAGTGTGGATCAGCCAACACCTGTGAAAGGTTACCTTTAAATTTCTTTCTGCTTAATAATCCAACCAAGGAGCTGTAGCCATGAGATTGCATCTTATTCCCTCGGCCAACCTTTTGTAGTAGCACTCATAGATTTGCTCTCATGTTCCATACTTAATGTTCTGACCAAGATGCCAGCGGACTCCCTAATGGAGCTATTAGTCTGCTTTTGTTGAATCTGTGCGTCCTCTCCTGTTCAACAAGGTGACCATTAGCTCGATGTCAGTCATTCTCAAGATGGCTGCCACGGCCTTCCTCTACCCTTCTGCTTGAAAGGACGGATGTCACCCTAAGAGAGGAAGGAGCTTAATTATTCATCGCCAGTTTGAGATGAATAATGGGTATTATTGATCAGCAGGATAAGAAGATAGTGTGCACCTGTCATTAGTGGCTATGATCCTGATTGTGATTACTCTCTCCCCTCCCTTCCTCGTTTTGCTGTCAATGTGTCAATAACAGGTCTTTATCAGTGGGTCACATTTGCATGTCCCCCGTCCTCTGACACTTAATTGAGTTAGAGACAGCTCCTCTTACAGTACAATCAATGGCTGCTCCTCTTAGGTTTGGTCGAGTCGCGTGTGTCACTTTGGTCGTGACTTGGTGCTTCTGTGATGTGTGAAGCGAGCTGCGTTGCTAATAATACTTTCCCATGAAGATAAAGTGATTAAATAAGCTTAAAAGGCAAACTTGAATCATACTATTATTGCACCACATTTGGTGCCAGGATCATCCCACCACCTGGCTTCGCCTGTGTTTATTTCATTGAACACCAGATATTTTTACCCATATTGATTGGCCGAGCTCCTGATACAAGATCCACCAGAGCCACTATTTGATACAAGAGCCAGCAGCGGTCATAGGTGAGGCCAAGCTTTGAAATATCTAGTTTGTAGAGCAAAAAAAACGGAGGTTTCTTCCATATAAGCCAAATATGTGACCTGATATTTCAGAATGCTGGAGAAACCCAAATAAAACCAGCGTTTCAGCAGCTGTGAATGTCCTGTAGACCTGAATGTCCTATAGGCGGGCTTTGTGCTGAGCAACAGAGGAGCTATAAAGCTAAAAATAAATAGTTCATGGATGAGACGGTAGCAAATAGCACCTAGGGAGAATCGATGCTCTATGCTGAAGCCGCCTGGATGAAAGGCTCTGACACTGTAGGAGCCCTGCTGATTATTAACTCTTCATGTTCCTGACTTAAAGGTCCAGTGTGCAAGATATACAGGGATATATTGGCCAAATGTGGCAGAAATGGAATATGATATTCAAAAGTGTATTTTCAGTATATAATCACCTAAAATTAAAAACTGCTGTGTTTTGGTTACCTTAAAATGAGCTGTTTATATCTCCAGAGTCCGTCTTCTTCAATGGAGGCTGCTATGTTGCTCCACCATGTTTCTGTAGTAGTTTAGGCTCTCCTAAAAGATTGTAAAGGGAGGTTGAGGGGATCATTGCAATCTGCAAGCTCACAGCTAGATGTGAACCACTAAATACTACATACTGGGTCTTTACAAAAAGGAAAACTGTTGTTGTCACATAAAACACCAGCTATGCACCAAGGACATTCACGAATGCTGAACAGGGGATGGTAAATAGTTTTAGGATGGGATGATCGATTGGTTATGACACACCACAGTAATAATTCTGAATGCTTAGGCTGTTCTGTAAAGTTATTATCCTGCTTTTTACGGCTGCGTTGTAAATTTAGTGCGTGTTTGCGTGCGTCATTGTAGAGTCAGAGGGACTCAGAGCCACTCAGGGTCTGATCTCAGTGAGACACAGGATGTTTATCAAGCTGACATGATGTTGTCTGAATGAACAGTACAACTCTCTTTACAGAGCTGATGACATGACACATCATGAAGGGCCTTGATGCTGTCGTAAGGTGTCTAAGAGCAGTTGTTAATGGCCCATCTCAAACATCTCCCCTTATGTCTTTTTAATGGTTTTGCTTCGCTGGTTTCTATTCGTTGCTATGGTGAAAGGCACCACTCTGCCATGACTTTGGACGGTGCATCCAAAAAATAGAGGGTAAACATTAGCAGACTCCTTGAACTCTGCGTCATGTTGGTTATTTAGATGTTTGCTTGTGTTGAGCGTCTACTTTTCATAACACAATATTGGGTGTGGGATATGACAGTGTTGGATGCACCGACACCATCATCAGGTGTCAGTGCATCCAACACTGTTAACATGCCAGAATCCTACTTTCTCTCCATTATATTTGTGTTTCACCACGGAGGGATAAAACATAACTGGGGTACTGGAAAAAACTGTTCATAACTGGGGTACTTGTATGTATGCAGATTACAGCTGCACATTACATTAATCGTAATTGTAATAAAATAATAGTTATTCTTCAGGGAACATGAAAATTGCAATGCAAAACTGATCACATTGCAATTTCAGTCGCAATATGACTTTTTTACCAAATCGTGCAGCCCTGATGCAGATACAATATGTGCAGTAACTGTGGTGATTGTAACTCTGGTGTGTTAAGGAATTTGTTAGCTATGTATGAAATCACTACACACAATATAATACAAGTGTTGCCTTAAACTAGGAAGCCAGCTACAAACTAGCATGTACTGCACAAACTAACCCACAAGCCTTGTTGTCTTCACAGACACTGGGAATATACATTTTTGTTTCTCAACCCTTCATAAAGCCTTTGGGATAGCAGTGAGTCAGCATGAAAATTTCATATAGTGACCAAAAATCATCACAGTTATCAGTATTATGGTGCTCTTGATAAAATGTGCTGAAAATGTTCAAAAAGTACTGATACACATTCACGAGTTTAATGTTGAAAACTTCTCAATGGTTTGGAAAGGCATCGTGTCCTTTGTGATCTCATTGTTTTCACTGACGCAAAACAAACCCACGTTGCTGTCGTGACTGTGTCTGGGAGACTGTTGCTAATTTTGGCTGATGCTGGACCGTATTTACCGGGAGTTTCTCAAAGCACTGTAGTGAGGCACAGTTTTAACGTAAAATTTGAAACCAGGAAATTCATTGTGACCCTGGTAATCATTTCCCATCTGATCGCTTCTTTACTGTGTTTGGTCATGTTATCTACATCGTATCAGATGCAGATTAGAAAGCTCTATATTGCTTATGATGAATGACATTACACATTTAAACCTGTCAGCTGTGAGCCTATGAGTTTTGTTTTGGTCCTCACTGCCTTGGTTGCTGTGCAAACTCCATTTAACATAATCTCAACTTTGATCAAGTTATTGAATTAAATGTGGGCTGACAAACAAGCAGTGAAAATCCAAAGGTATCAAATTACATTTTGAAATATGAAGGATGTCTTCTAATCTGATTTGTTTCTAGAAATGATCAAATTAACATTTAATCTAGCTGAGCAATTGAATCATGTAAGCAAACTGCTGTTATTGTGTAACTCCACTTTGACCCTTCAAGAAGATCTTGTCTGTGAACAGGGCAAAAATAGACATCTAGATTAACAGGTGCTCTACGTGGGAATCATCATGTTATTTTTCACTTGTCACACCAATACACCAGTATTTAATCTGTGTAGTATGAAATCAGTCAAAATATGCTTTCAAATAATAGTTTGTCCTGACTAATTCCCCATAGAATTGTTGCCTAAGTTTCACTTTTCACATGTAGGAGGGACAATAAAAAGAAGCTGCTGCTGCTGGTCACACAACTAAATTAAGGACAAGTAATGCATAGACAGACCCTTTTAGACTCAGGAACGATATCATTGTATTTTGCAACGTTTCACTTTGGATATCGTGACATTTCTAATCTGTAGATATTGCCAAATCCTGCGCAGCAGTATAAACCTCCACACAAAGTAAATAGCAGTTGCCAGCATCCAGCTGACTACTGTCTTTATTTAGGACTAAAATGAGGCTTAACATTCACATAAATTCTCTTGAATGTCCCTCAGTATTACAACATCGCCCCATTGTGTGGGAATAACCACATTAGAAACATGCTAACACCAGATTTAACAGAAGTAAAACAACATAAAACATGGCAAAACCTGCAGCTTTCCAGTTTGAAGTCAGGTCACAGACAGCTGGTACTGCATACCAACTAGGTACATACCTTTTTTCATCAGGTCTACACAGGCAACAGGAACATTCATTGTTTTTTTTGTTGTTGTTTTTTTTGTTTCAGCCAAAATCAAAAGCAGGGTTGGCAATTTCCCAGTATTCCATCGCATGCTGACCCAGAGTGGCAGCCATTAAGAACAACTATATAGAAATAGCCAGTCTTCTCACTGACACCTTCATAGCTTTTATAACCAGTTAAAAACATTACAACGTTACATCAGCCACTTTTCTATGACTCACTTCCAACAACAAACCCTCTAGTCTACGTCTCATATTACAGTTCAGGTGTTCCACAAGGCAGCCTTCCTTAAAGCGTGGCTTTGTGCACATGAGAACTCGATAGTCTTAACAGGGCTGAACAAATGTTTAAAATTGAATCGAATTGCGACCTTTAAATCAAAAGTCAAATAGAATCCTGGATTTGGAGAATCGTGACACCCCTCATGATTATCAGTGACAGAGTAAAGGAAGCCTAAAGGTTTACTTTTAGTCCTGACATCCAGTCAGCCAGTTACTAGCCTAGAATAGTCTCCACCCATCCCATCATCCTCTGCAGTGTAGTTCTGCTCCCCATGAAACCTCTGTCCGTTAAACTACCCTCCCAGTCAACCCTACACACTGCACAACCTACGATCCATACTGCACAATGCGTCCCTGCTCTGCCTTGTTCATTGTTGTCCAAACAAAGTTGCACACATTGCTGAGTCAGGGAGGCTGCATCCCAGCAGCATGACTGACCTCGGATTTGATTAGCTCGTTCCCCCAGAGGGTAGGGCATCCACTGCAGCCTGCAATCTGGGCCTTGGTTTCGCGCTCGCAGCCCTGATTTATCCAGCCCGAGCCAGTTCAGTCATCATAGTTCAGTCTAGATAAAAGCTACAGGAAGGATGTGGAAGACATAACATGTGATGACAGGACTATCAATCAGCACCAATAGCACATTTATTTTGTCAGCTGCTGAAACTCTGGATGTCAAAACTTATTTTGCGGACAGGTTTTTTGGTTTTGAAAGCAAAACTACTACTTTGATATTGGACTTTAAATATACTCCTTCCACCACTTTTTTAATTGCTCAACAGTGGAGGGCAGTGCTGCAAGGAAGTGACTAACATCACAAGATATTTCAGCTCCAAAAGTTAAGGAGCTGGTCTGTCCTGTGACACAACAGTATTACTGTCAGTGCACTTCCTGTTGATTAGCCTTTCACTGTCTCTGCTGGATATCCGCCATTGTTCGCTAGTGTTTTTATCATGTACACAATGAGGGTTTTCCCACAGACATTGCCTTAAGTGGTGTTGCTTGGATTATGGCCTCATTATGGATGGGTGTATGCCTGAATTCATTCATTCATTTTAACCAGTTTAAATAAGCATGATCATTAATTGTTGCATTTGACACCTATTTTTTTGTATCAGAGACTTGGAAAAACATGTTGAAGTTGATGTGAAATGGATTTTGTGCCAGATCCAAGTATAATACACAGCCAACATGTCTCAGTTTTCTGCACGGTGCCTCGTGTTCCTGCTTCTTGCTGGGAATGCACCACCGTCTCATGCTTGATCAGCGGTGTTTTCCCCCCCGACTGAGAGGAAAATACACTACTTATTTTATGAAAATTCTTAAAGATTTCAAGGGCTGTAGTCAACCAATGAAACCCACCCTAATCTTCAACTGAGTGATGGGGAAAAAGCGGCTTGTCCTCTGGATGAACTAAATCAGCCACAGCCAGCTAATTGGCAGCCTAAATGCTTTGCTATTCAAAGTTACACAGCGTTGCCAAACAGAATCCTGCAGTCTGACCATTTCTTTTTCACACATAGCTATATTATTACTTTCAGGGCTTGTCTATCAAGTAAACCACATACAGCACCAGCCTCCATACATAAACCAAGCACAATGCTAACACACCTTGTGCTGCAGTGTAAACCTCCACAAAAACCAGTTACTGCCATCCGACCCACTACTCTCTAGGGGTGTAATGATACAATGATGTGGATCATCATATCGATTCAGTGTTCACTGATCTAACATAATCGATGCAAAGTGAAAATATCGTCGTCGTCTTTAAGATTTGCCTTTATTTTGAAATTCCCATGGCACGTCTGTGTCACAAATATCTGGAAGAGTTCAGTCAAAAAATGGCTGATTCATTAATTGAATTGCTTTATGTGAGTTGTCTAAAGAATCAGTTTATTACTGTGATGAAACTTGGACATTAGTCCATCAGTTGCCCCACCCTGTGGGATTAGCAGCATTAGCAACATGCTAATGCCAAATTCAACAGGATAACCTGCAAAATAAACACTAAAATGACAAAGAACATGGCAAAACATACAGCTTTTGAATTTGAAGTCGGGTCACAGACGGCCGGTATTGATCCATCATTGAGCTTGAACTGTTAGCGGCACACATTGTCATCAAATTTTAAGCACTCAGCTCTTCTGTCCTCTGAGGTTGGGGGGCGATGTAGTGATTTGTGCTTGTTCTCTGACATGGTGTCAATAAGTTTGGAGCCAGTAAATCTGTAGTAAATAGCCTGTCACTCTGAAATAAAATACATCAGGTCTGCATATGTTCTCATGAAAGTAACACCAGCAACTGTCCGGCTGGTGAGAATTTTATTCGGACAAACGCATAACGACCAAGCGAGCAGAAGATTTCAGCCCCGCCAATTAAAAATCCCTGTTGCGTACAACCTGCACATTGTGAGGATTTTTAAGTAGAAAGATGTCAGCTAACACTGTCAATCCTGTCTCAGTCCTAACCTGGCTTCATTTCACCACAAACCAGTCCACCGCTGCATTGCCTTCGGCCCCCGTCTCTAAAATCTCTGCTCCTCTATCCCACCCTTCAGAAGATTCTCGAGCTAGCAGGCTAAATAACACACTTTGAATATTTGTGCTGCTGAGTGCTTGATTTGCTCTCCTCTCTGAGCCACAGATTCTGGGGCTGATCCCATATGGCTCTGTTGTTCTTGCTAAACCAAGTACACTTTATATATTTCAAATATTTGAAATATTAATCCCTCGGAGCTCTGCTTCAAACCAGCCCATGCACACTTTATGTCTCAATTTCTGAGTTTACTAGAAATTTTGTCTTGCCTGTTACCCGTCTAATACAATGAAAGATGTGAAAGCTTCTAATATTTCACTTCACCGTGACTGTCAGTTGCTACCTGGAGACGCAATGGTCTGTTTTTGGAGCTGGAGTTAGTGCACGTCATTGTGAGAAAACATTCACTGGCTTCATACGGCTTCTGGGTTTCTGTATTTTCTGCTTCTTCCCCTCAATGTTGTTATGTGTAGACATGATCATGACCCTGATCATGTCATGTGTGTCTGCCTCACACAAAATGATTCTGTGTTACTAATGTTCCAGCTTGTCTGCCTCGGTTCCCGTTCTCAACTACCTGTCTGTGACTGTGCTGTGTGTGTGTCTCTGTCTGTCTGTTTGCACAAGAATATCCTCCTGGAAACAGCCTGTCATGTCAAGAATTTGGAGAAGCTGTCATTCCTTGGTGTTTTTGTGGGACTCTATTGCACACACATATACAAGTAGAGCTGCACAGCCACACACATGCTGAGATCCACCGACCGGCAGTCCCATGACTGTTGCACTAAAACACACAGTGCCATTATCCTGTCCTAATTATACACAGCTCAGAGTCAGCCCTGCCTGTCTGGTTTTCAGGGGTTCACTCCCCTGAGCACACTTTCCTCACTCATCCCACCGTCCTCTCTCACACACACATACACGCACACACGCACACACATGCAGGCGCTTTCTGACATGGTTGTCATCCTTATTTGGAAGGTAGAAACTCCCACTGGGCATGTTAGCTGCTTAACTAGTTCAGACACGCACATCTCTGTTGTATGGATTTTAACTGGTGGAGACGAGCAAATGCACCTGTGTCGAACTGCAGGGTGCTGCAGCTGAGCACAGGGTGCAGCCACAACAGCAGCCTCCATGATACATTAAACCTCCTCTGACATGAATTGCTACATCTCCTTCTGCTTGCTTGATCACTTAATATGGCTCAGGATGTTATGCTTCATCATATTGATTTAAATGACTCACTTAGTGCTTAATAGATTAGCCAATTAATCATTTAAGTGACCAAAAAAAATTAATCAGCTACTATTTTTAGAACTGATCAGCTGTTGGAGTTAGTAATTAAGCATTATTAAATCATGGGCATTGTAAACTGAAGCTCTTTGTCAGACAAAATACTGTTTCTCTAAGCCCCACCCCTTAGTTACTTTTGCTACTCCGTCAAGCTTTCTGTTCTCGTGCACAGTTTGCAATAATAATGGTAGCAGATTTGCCACTTTTAAAACTTTTTAGCAAATTTTGTAACAACAGGTTCTTAATTTCAAAAAGAGGTAGACAAGACAAGAGCTACACCCCCCCCCCCCCCCCACCCCCCCAAAATGCCGTCTCTCACTGACATTTCCAGTTTGTTCTTTCTTAGATTATCGTGATCCATATCACATCGCCAGATCCTTGCCGATACACAGCCATAGTGGCTGGTAGATTGAGGCTAAAGCTTAGGGCTGGGCATTGGTACCTAATGGTTTAAAGGTACAGTAGCAATCCTTCTTGTATCTAGATCTGGAAAGAAATGTACTTACTTTTTGGTTTAGCCTGCAGCCAATCATCAAACATGTACATCCAGTTAACGTGAAGTGTGACTGGTCCACTACGGTGGCAGCTGCAACCCATACAGACTGTGGTGTGAAGTCAAGTATGGTGTATTTGATGAAGTTGGCAGCTCATTGTGCTGCGATACCACCAAAATGTTTAGAAGTATGGTTGTACTACATGCCTGTGACAGCTGATAAATCTAAAGGCATAAAATGCAGAAAGATTATTTTAGGAACGTTTCACATCATGGTTATCAATGCACGAAGAAGAAAAAAAGTCAGGTACACTAGTGGTATTTATAGGTACTGGTACTGGTTTTGTAATTTCTTGAACGATACCCAGCCCTAAAGCTAACATGACCCAAACAAAATGTCAGCATCCTCGACAGTTTATGATCCATAAAGGAACAGCATTATTTTTGTGAACAAACTGAAAAGGTAGCACATCTCAAGTCTTCAAGTCAAGAAGGAGAAAATATTTGCATCTCACTTATTTATTTGGCTCACATCACAGTAAACAAGCCCTTACATGTTTTGGCACAGAGCCTTCATCAGAGCGTCTGAAGTACAATGAAGGTTCAATTTGGTAATATACAAGGGCAGAAGGAACTCACAGCTGTATTCTTGAGATGTGCTACCTTTTCAGTCTTTTTTGGAATGTGCTCACTGGATTTTGGGCTTTGCGCTCCACTGAGAATCCCATTGTTGAAACGTGACAGTGCAAAAACACAGCATTGTTTTTGTATTGCAGTGTATAGCCAGTTATAGCCAAAAGTAAAGAGCTTAACAGAGCTGCTAGCATTAGCCTAAACCCTGATGCAGCGTCGTCCAGGATTGGCACCACATGGTGAGGAAATCCTACAGTGAAACCATGAGCTGAGCTTTTTTTTTTTACTTACCTGTAACCCCACAAAATAATGTGAACTTTCCTTTGGCTTTGAAAGAAGTAACACTCAGTTCCTACTGTAGGTAGAAAGCTGCTTAATTGCACCTGACATCAACCGCAGCTTGGACTAGAGCAGACGAACACACTAAACTACAATTTGTCTTTTGTTTACTACAGCCTCATGCACAATGCTGCATCATGTGGAAATCTAAAGCTTGACGGACCTGCTGTTCCTGGTTACAGTTGCTAAGCTATGACTGAGCAATAACTGTCCAGGGTTTTAGCGAACAGTCAATTTGACTGACCTTGGGTGCGTGAGATTATGAAAGGCTTTTTGTAGGATTATCTGGTGCTTTACAGACTAAATGAGTAATCAAATGACTGAGAGATGAATCAATAATAAAATGAATGGTGTTCGATCATAGTTGTAGCCGGAGACTTGCACATAAAAGAGTCCTCCTTGTTTTAAAGTGCAAAACGTGAGCCTAGATGTTGCCACACAAGTGGTTCACAAGATAACACAAGACTGCTGCTGACATTCATGTCAGTTTATATTTCTACTTGCAGCATTGCTTCCTGTGAGACTCTATTCCTGGTCAACAGCTGACAGCTTTAATTTGCATAACATCCCAAAATCTAACATGCAAAAATCAAGCAACATTAAAACCTTTTAAAGTAATGAATGCACAGCTTTGCACAGTTTTCTCTCTCCGTCTCTCATCATCTGTGTCACATCTTCTAGTCTTTCCTGTGCAGCTTCAGATGGAGATGCCCTGAACAGGAGCAGGAATGTGATTCTGTGTCCTCTCTTCTTGTTTTGTGGTCCAGGTGGAATCGCGGGACACGTTGAACAGCATTGCGCTCAAGTTTGACACCACACCCAACGAACTGGTTCAGCTGAACAAGCTGTTCTCCAGAGCAGTGGTGCCTGGCCAGGTGTGAACCGCCGTGCACGCCTTCACTGATACATTCAGCTGCTTCACTTCATCACTGTCCCACAGCTACCCCATATCTACAGCATCTCACCAGCCGCTCGATCTCTTAATAGCTGTTTCTGACATTTCACAATGCCTTCTCGATGGCTTGCCTTTATCTCACAATCACTTAACATTTTAGGTGGAAAAACTGGGGATAGAAGGGTTTTTTGGGAACATGCTGCACGTGTTAAACCTCTTTCTTTCTCAAAGCAATTTGCTGACTCACTGTTCACATCCCTACTATCTGTATCCCCACTTAATTGCCTGCAAATTACAGTGTCACTTGTCCCATTAGGATGCAATTCATTGCAAAGGACCTATTTTGTTTCTAAAAAGGTATAATAATATGTGCTATCCTTAAATTCTCCCAAAGATGCTTTAGTTCCGACAGCATGACACAAGCTACCCATCTTTAGCCTGCTAAACACGCTGCCAGCTTCCCCTGGCTGTCATGTTTGTCTTTTCCCTTTTTTTCCACCCAAAAAATTCTAAATTTGTTTTTTAATGGGGGAAAGTAGCAAACATCCAAAACGATATTTTGTATTTCTTGGCGTCCAAATGAAATCCGGACGAATGGAGGCGAGACACGTACGCCAGTCCCGCTGGCATCCCCCCTTCTCAGCTCTTGGCAAACAGTGCTGAGTTGAGCTGAGTCCAAACAGTGAGGTGTGGAGAGCACTCACTCAACCATTATTCCTCCTCTTCCTCCATGGCTGAAGCAGACACTACACTAGAACAAAAAGCTCATTTCTTTAACCTTAAAGGAGTAGTTGCACTATTTCTTCATATTCTTTATTGGACAAGGAAAAAATTTACAATCTAAAAGAGGAAACAAACTTTTTTTTTCCAACAATAGATCTTGTGTAGATCAAAATGTGACAATGTGATGTGAACAGATGTAGTTATTCAAGAGTTACTCCTTTTTATGTCTAAGAAATCATGGATACTTTTTTCATGTCTATATTTTATATTTTAAATGATGGACTTTTTAAAGCCTTCGATGTTCAGTGGTATCAATCTAACATGCAGCAACAATGCAAACAAATATAATTTCCAAAATGTCAATTTATTTAAAGGGACAATTCACCCCAAAATCAAAAATACACGTTTCCTCTTACCTGTATTGGTATTTATACCAATATATACCAATACCAATATATATCAGCCATAGAAATGTCTGCCATCTTGCCAGTATAATGGAACTAAATGGCACTTGGTTTGCAGTGCTCAAAGCACCAAAAAGAAAAACATTTTTTTTAAAAACTCAACAGCAATTGCTACCTTCAAATGGGTTTGTCTTTTCTGTGTTCTCAAGAAGAGTCCATATGAACGCTCATCCTTCTTGTGGTATTCCCAACCTTGTGGTATTCCCAACCTCGTGGTTCCCAAGTTGTGTATACTACTTCCCGTGTCATAACCACAAGTTCACAAGCTCCATTTGGAGGCAACAAATGTCTCTTTTGCAGAAATCATGACCCAGTTACTGAAGACAAACCCCAGACCTTGTAGTGAGCCGTTTCATGTAGGAACTATTTTCTTTCTACCAAACTACACCTGTCAACTGTATCACAGCACAGAAGGTAAAAAGAAGAAGGTTTTTCGGTGTAGATTTGCTCTATTTGAAAAGTGCCCTGAGATAACTTTGTTATGATTTTTTGGTACACAAATAAAATTGAGCTGAATTGAAAGGAAAGGAAGCATGCATCTACTCATGGATGAGAGGTTCGTGACAGCGCAGGATGTAAACATTATCCTCTTGTCCATGAGTAGATGCCTGGCATGATACGGTTGGTGAATATAATTGGTATATTGGTAGAAAGTAGTTCCTTCATGAAACTTCTCACAAAGGGGTCTGTGAATTATCTTATCAGGTCATGATTTCTGGAAAAAGACACTGCTGCTGAGTTTTTTAAATGCATTTTTTGGCACTTTGAGCACCACAAGTGAGTGCCATCTTGTTCCATTGTACTGGATTGAAGGCAGACACCTCTGCAGACGACATCTCCAAATCTCTGCAACTCACACCAAAACTATCCACATGGATAAATAGCGTGACAGGCGAGAGGAAAAATATGGATTTTTGATTTTGGAGTGTCTGTCCGTTTAACAGCTAGCCATCCCCTTCTTTCTCATTTCATTACACAACAGATGGAATTTCTAACCACATGAAAACCATCAGACATCATGTTCCTGTCACTGCTAAATCTTACATGTTGATTTACCATAATCACTCGTCACTTTCCTTTTCTCTGTTTATCCTTGTCAATAGCATGAAGCTGCTTTCATGATTTCACGTCATTTGCCATTTCACACTTGTGGTTTGCCTGTATGCATACTGTATGTGCGAGAGAGATTATCTTTTATTGCTCCCTGTGCGTGCGTGTGTGGTGTGCGGTCCGTGTTTGCACAAAGGCAGCGCCTGTGTAAATACAGCCATGGATTGTGTTTGCAGGTTCTGTACGTTCCTGATCCCGAGTACGTCTCCAGTGTCGGAAGCTCCCCTTCCCTCAGTCCCATCAGCCCCCTGTCTCCCACCTCCTCAGAAGCTGATTTAGAGAAGGTGACGGTATGTTGACCACATCTCCGATACACAATCTCACACACTCAGAAAATGTCACTGTACGTTAACCTTACTTTTCCAGTGCTATTTATGGATAGAATCATGAACTATACCCAATATAACACTGTTCATATAAAAACTTACTCATGCGTGCAATAGATGTTGCTCTTCAGAATCTTTTTTGTTTTTTTGTTGAAACCTCATACCTGATACAGTATGTTACTGTTCAAATAATGTTACAGTAGGCAACAAAGGAAAATTTTAATTGTTTTATGAGGAGCCAATGTACAGTTTGGTCAGAGATAGTTCAATGTGACCAATAGGGAAGTTTATTAACAGAAAAATGCTAAAGATACAAAAAAAAAAAGTAAAATATCTGGAAGTTACCTGTCATTGGCTGCATTTACATGCACACAAATTTTCCACAATTATTCCAAATATGACAAATATTCCAAATTTGATATGGGTCATGTAAATAACATATTCCATTTGGAATTAATTAATTAACTAATTAGGCCTTATTCTGAATTTGATTCAGACATTTGGAATATGCCAATTAAAGATACTTTTTCAGTTCTGATCAGATTCCAGTATCTACCAATACTGATACTATACTGGTACCAGAGACAGAGATATCAGAATACTTTTGTGTTGATGATGATGACGGTTATTATTAGTAGTATTAGTAGTACTAGTGAAATGGTTTAGTGGTGATGTTGATGGGTTGTGTTTGGTTCACATCCAGTTAGATTTTTCACCATCTAGGAAGCTAACTGTGTAGTCTGAATGTGCCTGAATTCATGCTCCAGAGCCATGGACTTAATGGTGCTGTAATGGCAGCCTCCCACCATTGTGGGGTGCTACAAGATTCTGGCTTGTGACGTTCACATTTGCTGCAGTTAGTGCTGAAAGATACCCTTCATATTCCATCATTCATTGCTGAGAGTTTGTTTAAATTTGTTTTTTTTAATCTTCCAAAATGTCAGTGTTAATTTTTGTTAGTGTTTGTAATGTGTTTATTCAGAACATGGTGGTTTACGTTGTGATTCCATCTGTATTTTGCTAAGGAACTTGGGACATGTGTCCTCTTATGTTAAATATTAATGTAGGCTTAATGTGAAAACTGTTGTCTCTAATTTTGCGTGAGAATTATTGAATAGTTAAGATTTTAAAACTTTGAAATTGGCATTGTTATAGAATTGGCAATGTTAGTCCATGTCCAATCAATTAATTACACTAGTTTTGGCTCTTAATACTGATATTGAGGTTCTTTTAGCAGGATAATTTGGACATGTATACAATGCATTTGGAATATACGTCTCACTTGGAGTTTTTACTAGAGATGTAGAGATGTACCAATCCACTTTTTTCAGTTCTGATCCAATTTCTGAATTTGGTTATTTGCTGATAGCAAAACAATACTGACACCAGCACTCTATTTTTTTATTATCAAGAATTATGATTAGTAGTAGTAGCATTACTAGTACTAGTAGTAAGATTACATGAGGTTGAAACTGAACTTTGGTTTGGAAAGCTCGTGTAGTTTGTGTAATGATGTCCTTGGAAATTATCATTTTTGTGCAGGTTTTTTGTTACACCATGAGTGAAGTGGCTGTAACATTTCTTCACTCCAGCTGTATCGTAGCAGACTTGTTTGGAACACTTTTCCCTTATGACATGAGTCCAATACCCAATACCGATAATTGATTGGATCTGTCCCACCTCAAGTTTTTACTGCAGTTTGCAAGACACAGCTTCTTGCCTTGCCAGCTTCTTTACAGTCAGTTCTGCATGTCATAAAAAAGCAGTCAACGGTTTAATTTTAATTAGACATGTAAACAGCTTTGTAGGAATATTGTCTTTTTTGGAATAAGGACAGAAAGCAAAGTATTTTGTGCATGTAAACATAGTCAATGAGGCAGGTGACGATAGAGCCACCAAAGAACAGTTTGTCCTGAGTCTTAATTTTAGGCTCTACAACTGATACTGTTAGACCCAGAGGCACCTGATTACCATACCCATTGACTCTCATATAGTGTTTACACAGGAAAGTATTTGTCTATACCTTTCTGGAAGCACCATATAAACGCATTCACACACACTGCACACATAAACACAGACTTATCCCTCAGCGATTACTGTCACATTTTAAAGCTCTGGTTATTGTCAGCCTAAAGGTGAACACGCAGGATGATGTGTCAAGCTGTCAAGGACAGAACAGACAACAAGAGGCACTATAATTCCCAAGGATAGTTCAGACCATAAAACCTGTCTTGTATTTTCCAAGGACAGGACAGGAGGTGATGTGTGTTTGCTGTGTTTCACATATAGTCAAAAGCAACGACATGCAGTGTGTGTTGCTTCATGATAATGACTGTTTTTCTGTTGTTCACTGTGTGATGGAGGCACTCATTGTGAGACGTGAAAGGATTTCTTCCTGTGCATTAAGTCAGAGAACATGTTCTCTCCATTGTGTTTTCAAAGCTATAAAAACAGAATGTGAGGTTTCAGGCAGTAGAGGTTTAATTTACTTGACATCATGAGATGGAGGACTTTAAATCACACACAACGCAACTAAAATGACACAAAGTACAAGATTTATTTGCAGGCATACAGGAGTGGAGGTGACAAAATGTCACCATAACAAACCAACAAGTTTTCATCAATAAAATCACCTCAAGTCAAGCAGCAAAAAATAAAAAATAAAAGTTTTCCGTAAGCAATAATATAACGTTAGTATAAAAACTGTTATTGTTATTGTGTTGTGTTATGGTATTTTGCTAACATATGCTCTACTCAACACTGACTAACTTGTTCTGTTTATTAGCTTTTCTAGCCAAAAGCCCAGTTCTGTTGTTGACTTTCCCTCAAGGTCTCCACTGTCATACTCTTTCCACTCAAAATATATTAGCATATTTTATATATATATATATGTATATATATATATATATATATATATATATATATATATATATATATATATATATATATATATATATATATATTATATACTTATAGCATAAGTCGTAACAAACATCCTAGATCACTGAGAGGGTGCAGTAAAAAGCAGACGATCTAGGACAACACTATTCACACTTAGCTTTGAAAAGTAGATAAAGGCATACTATGCATGATTTTCCAAAAAACAGTGGTTTTGATCTCATTATAATAGTAGTGCTTGTTGTTAATTCAGTATGCAAATGTATTCTCAACATGTGCTCTCGGCTTTAAACTCAAAACAACCCTGACAAACTTGTTCTGTTTGTTTTTCTCAGACTAAGTAGTAAGTGCAGCTCAAACACAAGGTCTTCTTTTGTCATGTGTATTAGCTTTTCTATAATGTCATAAACCTGGTTCTCTCTGGTGTCACTCTCTCTCCACTCATTGTACTGTCTTAACAAACATCTTAGACAATTAAAGACGGTGCAGTACAAAGCAGACTATCTAGGACAATGCTGTTCAAACTTGGCTTTGAAATGTAGCTAAAGGCATACAATGCAGAATTTTCCTTAAAAAAAACAGTACTATATAGACTCATATAATAATAATCCCTCACTTATAAGCCACTAGAAGTGTGTGGTGGTGTCTGTATCTGCAGAGATCCTGCCCTCTGACTCTATTTTATTTTCTTGTATTATGCTGTGTGTTGTTGTGAACAGTTTCATGAAGGAACTTTTTTCTTTCTACTGAACTACACTCGCCAACCATTTCAAAATGCTAGCTATCTCAGTACTGCTAATATTACAGCTCAGCTGAGGAGCACAAGCCTTTCATCTGAACAACCAGCAAGGAGATTGCAAGATAAACTTGCCACAAACTAGCACCTCAGCTGCATCCCACCATGTCTTCATTGTCGCTGGACTCAAGAGTCCTGGTTGCAACCGTTGTAAATCACCTTGGTACTGTATTCCCTGTTTTCAAACTGGCCTCCATGGGTCTCAGAGGCTGTGTCCCAGTCCAAGTGAATTCAGCTCATAGGGCCAGTAATTAACTAGCTATTGGCAGCTGTAGCACAGTAAGCAGCAGTGCAAGAGAAGTGGTCTGTGTTGCAACCTGGTCAGGAATATCATGGCGGATGTCGCCCTTCAGTTTGGCCTTGATGCCCTTCAGAAACTCATGCACCCTGTGTCCAGACTGGCCCTGATGCCCTGCCCACACTGCCCCACTGGCTGATTTCACTGTTTTCTTCTGTGCCTCTTTCCTGTCAACCCAGTTTTTAGACACCAGGGTCTTTTGTCAAGATTCTGACTGGAAAAACATTGAGTGAAACACTGCACATGTAACTAGTGATGGATTAGATTTAGAGCCTTTTATGAGCCACTTGAAAACCACAAGGCTGTTAAAGTGTAAACTTTGACCATTAAGCCTGATGTTATACTACTATTCTGTGGTTGACATTGCAGATTGGACTTCTGGTTAACAGTGACAAACAGCTAAATCTGTGTTATACACTTGTCTCACCCTCATTGCACAGCTGGGTGCACTGTCTCCCTCTATAGAAGCCCATTACTGCCAATGTGATGGAAAATAAGATCCTGTAGGTGATTAGAATGAGACTTTCTTAAAATAATGAGTTAATATGTCAAAATAATGAGAAACATTATTATTATTCAGTGTGTGTTTTGAGAAAGTTTCTTATGAATATAAGAGACTAACTCATTATTTTGAGATGCTAACTCATTATATATTGCACACTATTTTGTATGACATCATTATATAGACTGACTCCCTGTGTCCCTGTACTTACAGTTAACAAATTAGGAAAAAATTTAATACAAATAAAACCTTCCCTGGCCACTATGTTAAATTCAATACAATATTTCAATGGACTTAAAATTATTGTTCGATGGCCGTGCTATCCTGGCATTTGTCCTTAGTGCCCTCTAAACATTGACAGCACACAAGACCAAATAGCCAAGATGATGAAATTCCAGGCCTGGTTGCAACAATCCCCTGATACATTTATCCCAGCCCTATTGACAAGACATAGCTCAGCTACAGTCTGTAGTGTTTCTGTAACTAACAGATGAATGAAAACTTGGTTGTAACCAGCAGTTAAGTCGACTGTTAGGGCGCAGCCATATTGTAAACATTGCACTTCCTAAAGCAAAAATCTACGCAGTGTGCCTTTGATTCCAGCATTGGCTTGTTGTTTTGTGGTGGGCTTATTCCTGGCATTCTAGTGGCACTAGAAACAGACAGGCCCGTTGTTGTTCGTGTCTGAAGTGACTTCAGGTCAGGTCCACTGAGCCGAACACATCCTGTCCTCATGGCTCTAAGACCGGCAGCATGAGCCATCTCCCTCAGGTGTCACGTCTGCGGCATCTGAATGAGCCAATCACTAAGCACCGCAGGAAGCCCGGTAGTTCCTTAAGAAATATGACTGTTTGCTGGTCTCTATGGAAACGGACGTCTTGTTTTGGCACTTTAGTGCGAGCACGGACGGATGCTGCTGTCTCCATTGCAGTCACTGTCAACTGCCGCTCCACTCGAGTCCAGACACCCTCCCACCACAAGCGCTCCCCTTTCGTCTGCTCTCATCTCCGTCCGTTAATTTCTCCATGGTTGCCAACAGAAAGGGCCCCCGTTCATTTACTACTTATCTATTTAGGTCATGCCTGCGAGAACAGGAGCATATTCTGCGGCTCTCGACGGGCGAGGATCAGAGAGAGGGGCTGCGACTGCGGAGAAATTAAGCCTTTAAAAGTGATGCCGTGTCTGATATTTAGAGCAACTAATGAACGGAGCAGCTCGCTCCCCCAGACAAGCAGCCAGGCAGCAATTATTCCAAGCAGAGGAAGTGTGCTTGGAAGGCAGAAGGGAGGGAACATTACCTCACCCGATCTGCCAACTCTGTGTATGTGTGGAGGCGTTGTGTGTGTGTGTGTGTGTGTGTGTGTTTATCTGTCTGTGTGTGAAAGTGTGCGTCTGTATCTGTCAACTCTGCATGTTTGTGTGTGTCTGCCTGCACCCTCCTATCCCTCTGTCTCTTCCTGTGTGTGTGTGTCGTACAGGAGCAAGCAGCATCCAGGTGCCGTTTGCTTTATAAACCACAGGAAGGACCTTAATAACTCACTCTGCTTCTTTTATTTTTTCCCTCCAGAATCCCCGGCATCTTTTAATTACAAGCCTATTTCAGTGCTCGGCGCGCACGTCTCAATGAGGATATATCCAAATAAATGCTTCTGGGAGGTGTGTAGTAATAGCAGTGCAGGCAGCAAATAGCTAGTATAACCCTGATGAAGACGAGTGTGAGAGAACAGAAACTACTTTCAGATGCTTCTCTTTTATTTTAGGATATAAAAAGAGATCTGGCACCAGATGTTTAAGGAGCTTATTAGATGTTCAAATAGTCTGACAAATAATCAAAGCCATTGAACTTAACAGACGTTTTTCACTGCAGAAGATAACTGGCTGTTCATTTACATCAAAACTGAAATCATATGCATTTGTGCTGCATATTTTTCCTGAAGCTTTGACAGTTTTATATAAAATATAGCCTGCCAGAACACAGACTATGATGAACCCACAAAAACACACAGTAACACAGTGAAGATGTTCAAGCTGACAAAATAAATTTAAATTAAAAGTTTTAAGACAAAAAAAAGGAACCTTACTGCCACTCCCATTAGCTGCAGAGTAGATGTTTTCAAAGCCTGGCACTGGAGCCCCACAGTCTGTCAGTGACGTGCCAGAAATCTTTGGATCTGGTTCTTATACCACCTAGGGAAGATTTTCAGACGTTTTCTACCCAGTAGGTCACCAGCTCAGATCAGGAAAAGTTCTAAAGGTACTTTGTAAGTTTTGCTGAACAGGAACAGTTGTGGCCAGAATGATGGTAAATGCTAGAAAGTAGTTTAACAGTAATGCATGTATTGAAGAGCCACCGAGTCAGTGGACTGAATCAGTGATGTCAGTTACACAATATATCGCTTCGAGGACCATCGTATAGGATTTGATGGCATCTCAACTTGCCTACCCTCCCCTTCCTACTGTGTAGGAGAACCTCTAATTGTGGGTGCAAAACTCAGGAAGATCTTTCGAGCCATTGTCTGGTTTGTCCATTCTGGGCTACTGTAGAAACATTGCACTACAACATGGCGGCCTCCATGGCAGAGGATGTGCACCCTCTGAAAATAAACAGCTCATTCTAGTGTTATGAAAACACGACAATTCATATTTTGTTTTGATTATGCACTAATTAAAACATGCTCATGACTATTATTTTCCACTTCTTCCATATTCTGCCAATAGATAACTCAAAATCTAACACACTGGACCTTTAAGTTTGCTAACATTAGCCACCATATGCTGTTGGTCATACTAGACTAAGTAAGACTATAGCTGCAAAATCCCTGTTTGTATTAAAGGGGAACTTCATAATGTTTCATGTGGATGTACAGTCAATATTGATCATAAATATAGTCACCTGAGGCAACAAATTCCTCTCCTAGCTCCTGGCTAGGGTGGTGATAACAGGGCAATGTTTGCATGGACATGAGAAGCTTTGCTGCAATGCATCCTGGTACATGTAGGCACTGCTGCACAGTTCTGTGAGGACGAGGACACAGTTCTCTTGGTCAATACATCATACACTGAGGAATTTACTGCTTCAGTTGCCATCAACACTGACTGACATCCACATATAAAGTGCACATGGGTGTTTTTTCTCATTTATTTCATTTTTCAGAGGACTGGGTTTAGTTTTAGAATTATTAAACCTGTGTAACATCTAAAATTGGATTAAGCACTGCCCAGCAATTATGGAGCATTTGAATATGTAATATAAACTAGTATGTTTGCCTTAAATACTTTTGGGGTGAAAGATTAACATCAAACATCGTATTTGTCAGATCCCAAAGTGACAAAATTGGGCAAGTGCTATTGTACTAAATTTTGTATTTGAAGAATATTTAAAAAATATTTTTCCTGTAGTTTCTGAAAACACAATAAATTGCATCTGCAACTGCAACTGCAATCGCAACATGGACAAGTGCAGTATCCAAATCACAGAACCAGAACCAAATCTCAGTTTTTTTTTAAAACTGTATGAGAAAACAGCATTATAATGAGGTACTGTGGTGCTGCATTGATGCACTTGTTATACAACACCGCCCATGCTTCAGTTAGCAAGGTAGAAGTTTTTCACCATCCAGCTATGTTGTTCAGTGTTTCTGTGGCGGAGCTAAAGGCCAGATAAGGCAGCTCTGAAGTGTCTTCATGCTCTCGGTCTGCCTGCTGGCCTGCTGGTATTGGCAGCAAAAAGTAACACATCTTGCAGGCATGGATCGTTGGCTGGCTCTCTGGATGTGTGTGCGTGTGTGTGTGCATGGATGTGTGTGCGTGTGTGTTTGTGTGTGTGGATGGATGGGTAGCTGGCTGACTTTCTGGCTGGCGGTCTTGCTGTCGTTGGATTATTTGGCAGTCACAGGCTCGCTGGCATACTTGCTCTCTGGTCATCTGTGTGGGCAGGCTCGTCCTCTTTGTCCTATCCAGACCCTCCGCTCATACTGACACACACACACACACACACACAAACACACACACACATGCTTACTCACCGTGGTGGCACAGCTACTACTGTGACCTTCTCTGTCTCTTCCTCTTTTGGCACCTCTTTTGCCTCCCTCCTTTCTTCCTTCCTCTTCCACTGAGGCGTGATCTAAAATTAGTAGTGAGGGAAGTGGAACCAGGATCCAGTTTAGATTACCTATATATCTGTGCCAGTGCCACATAGGTGCATTTGTGATGATCTCACTCAATTGAACAGGTTTCACCTACTGAAATCCAGCACCTGCTGAGCCTACTATGTTTTAGTGAGAATCTCATGGTTAGCTTATGAAAAAATTACATTTAAACTAGTCTTCTTGTTGCTAAAAAGGTTGACATTCAGTATATCAGCTCATCAGGCCCTTTCATGGTTCTCACATGCCCTGGAAAACAGTTGACTAATTTCCCAGTCATGGAAAACTCATGGAAATTTAAAGGAAAAGAAAAATGCCCTTGAAAATCGTTACAACATTTCATCTAATGGGGTTAAGTCGCGATTAACTTGTGCAGCGGTAGCACACAGTGAGCATGATTAGCCTTGTTAAAGGCTCCACTTAATATCACTAGTTAAGGGTTCAAAGCAGGGGTATTCAATGTTTTTCAGGCCGTGGACCTCTTAGCTTGTACAGAGACACAGCAGGGACCCCATACCGCATATATTGCATTAAATATTTTCAGATCTTCTCCTGTTTGCTCTTACCCGTCGCTGCTGCTGCAGCAGTTGTAGCATTGCAAAATTATAGGCTACTATGCAGTTATTGGTGTTCAGGCAGAAATGGTTTAATATATTTTATATTCATTTTTAGAGCACAAACTGCTTTCAAAAAGAAACAATACAGTGTCAGAATACTATATTAAATGAATATAATTAAAATATTTAAACAGCATTAAAACAAGGCAAGATGTTAAAAAAAACAACACTAAGAGGAGAACGTAGGGATGTAGGATAAACATGAGTGCTGGTAAATTATCAGCCGATGTTGGCCTGTACCACTATATCTGTCTGTATCCGTTTCTGCATATAGTAACCTATAAATATTGACTATAATAATATTTGATTGAACAGACTGTCAAAGCATTTAATTAGAATTCTTAGGGAACTTCTCAATAAAAGCATCTAGTATCTTTGTGAAGTTTTTTGATGAACTTTACTAAAAAAAAAAGAATGAACATTTGAAGAGAACTGTTCTTGTTTTGTTGTCAGTGTTATCAGTTACATCTGATTTGGTCAGAGCTATGGGATATTATATCATCCACCTTTAATCACTACATCCTATTCTTATGTGAAATTATCACTTATCAGTATCAAACATGACAAAGTGGTAATTAGTGGTTATCAGTATTGGCTAAAAAATAAAAATAAAAAACATGCCATGCATCCCAAGGAAATACTATAAGTAATAACATCAATTCATCTAAAGTTCTGCCAGTATAATCAGTCCATGAATCCGACTTCCACAGAAAGGAACATATTAGTATATGGTGTGATCCCTCCATCATACCAGCCAGATCATCACTGAAAGTGTCCTGGAAAAGTCCAGTACAGACTGCAAGAAAGGACTTGTGGCTACTGACGTTTGATGAATCCCAACCATTGTGTGCTCCCTCTTGCAGAACACGGCCGTGCCCACAAGGTGGAGCTGTGGATTGATTTTTGATTGCACAATGTGTCACTGTCAAGGTCAAAGCCGGGTGGCACCTGCAGACTTCCTCTCTGAAATCTTTATCATTACAAGGGAGACAAATGCTGTAACTACTATACATAACATGTGAAAGGAGTTTTGTCAGTGGTTAAAGAATGGTAAATTTTTCATTTATATCCCTCTGTCACTGACTACCTACTGACCTGAATGGAAGCCGTATTTCACAGCCTCCATCTAGTTTTTTTTTTTCCTCCTCTACTTTTCACTGAGAGAAATATTGGTTGGAAACTAAAAGGATATTGATTTCTGTAGCCCCACCACAGCTGTCATCTAACACTGCTACACCCATCTCCTGTCCCCACCATCAACCCCCCTCACAGCTTCCTGTAGAGTAGATTACAGCGACGCCGCGCTCCATCCAAAAACCCCCAGAGGCAAGCCTCCCAGTGGCCCCGTCAGGCCCTACTTTGCCCTCTCCTGTTCTCACCCCAGCTTTTCTCTTCTTGTGCGTCCATTTCAATATTCAGTTCTCCCCCCATCATCTCCTCTCCTTCCCCCGTCCACAGGGGTTACTCACAATCTGAGCCCAACACGGCCGTTCTTTCATCTCTGGATTTCATTGCAGCAGCCGGTCCACTACGCTGCACCGCGCTCTTCCTCTCCCTTTGATGTCACACGCGCTGGAAAAAGAAAAATCCTGTTTCCAAGACTCTGACTGGAATGTGGTCACTTCAGGACGCTGACAAGTCATGCCTCACCTGAACCGGAGGTCAAAAAAAAGAGTCTGGTTGTCTTCAGTGAGGTTGTGTTAACTCTCCACCCACGTTATTTCTATGGCTGCCGTCTGTTACCTCACCTTACCTTACCTGTGAGGTTCAGCACTTTAAATGAAAAGTCTGTATGAAGTGGAAAGTTAATATGGGGCATAATAAAGAGATGGGCAGGTTTAGTATCATCCCTCACAGTACTTCACTCCGGCAGCAGCTCAAAAAATATTGGATGCCTTGGAGGCCAGTACAGGACAAACACTGGTCATATATTAGAGGGTTTTAGGAGTGCAAAGAAAGCAGCAGCCCAGAAAAGCAATATTCAGTTGAAATATGTGAGGCAGCTGTGGCACCTAGCCTGAGACTGTATTGATCTGTCAGCTGTATGTATACCACTGTACCAACAGTCAAACTGTGTGTTTGAGTTTTGGAAAGATGTCTTATCATTTTTCATATTGTTTGGTATCAACAATAGCATCATGTCCAGTCAGTGGACAGAATGTTAAAGAAAGTATGTTTTTGTCAGCAAGCCAGTTAACAACTGAGAAATACAGGAGAGAAAGATTACAATTTCCAATTAAGTCAGGCATTTAGCAATTATTCAGCGTTACTTACAATACAGTAAGTGTCACTGTAAAGAAAAAATGCCCTAGTGAAAATTTCTCAGGCATTAGCACAGTAACTGGACAGATAAGTCAAAGTGCAATAAAGACAAAATGTGCTGCAGCATTTATCAAGGTGATTCTAGTTTCTGTGCTTCTTTTAGGTCAGTTTGTGCCCATCTAATAACTAAAATATGTAACAAATGCTTTGCTTGTTTGTTTGTTTGCGTGTGTCCAGGATTTGAACCTGAGTTTGGGTAGAAGGTTGTGATCAGTTTTAAACCAATATCAGATTTTCAGTACACAATTATTGTGACCAAAAGAATTCCTGATAACATTATTACATTTTGTCATGGGGGTCACGCCAATGTGTGTGTATGGCAAGCATTGTCGAAGGGACACAAAGCGAGAATGGAAAGAAATTATTTAAGAGCATGCAGTCTGTTTAAAAGATGCTGGATTATTCAGACAATATTATCACATGTGTGTGTCATTGTTTAAATAAGACTGCTTTGAGCTAAATGCTAACATGCGCACTATGAGAATGCTAACACACTGATAAGCAGGTATGTGATTTACAGAAGATCAGAAGATCACCACAGTGTTTGCGATCCATCCAATTCCATCATCAGTGCAGTCGCAATCCATCTAATATCTTCCATCCCTGGAGCCACGCTGCTGTCATGCTTAAAGCTTTTCAGGGCAAGTGAAATTTATTTAACTCTACAAGGACCTTTAAAATTGTTTTGATTTTGGAGGCTCCTGTGGACTAAAGCAGCAGTTTCCGCCGCAAAAGCCATAAAATATAATGTCAAAAAATAATTTATCTTAAGAAAAATCTCCTCCTGCTTCTTGTTAACAGGTTAACTTAATACTTGCTGTACCCTTTTCCTGGAAAAAATGTGAACATAACCTCTTCTGGTCTGAATGCCATAAATTGTTAAATCTGATTTCAAGGAAAATCCAACCTGGTGGCAGGCATTAAGAATAACTATATAGAAAAAGATAGCTTATTTAGGTCACATAAAGGCATCACTATTAAATTTGGACTGTTTCACAGCCAGTTAGAAGCTCCTTGTAGAACACTTGTTTCATGAAGGTTAAAGTACTGTTGTATAAAAGATTACAGGGTTGTATTTCACAGTACAGACACAATGCTAGAAACTCAGCCTGAAGTGCAATGAACCAACGGGGGGTAGGTCAGCAAAACTCAGATGATCTGCAGTGTACCATTAATCATTATCATTAATTAACAAAGTCTTGTTTAGGAGGTATCAGACAGCTGGAGGTGTTGGCGAGATGAAGCAGCAGAAGCAGCCAATAGCAGCGTGTAGCAGGAAGGAAAGAGTGAGCGGCGCAGGTAGTCAGGGAGCAACCACAGGGAAAAGAGAGGAGTTGGCAGCTCGATCTGTGTGAGATGCTATTGGAGGTTTGGATCAGGTGATGATTTGCTGATGTAGCATGACTGTGCAGGTTCTGTCTTAAGAGAATATATCATACCCAGGGTGGAAATGAATAATTAATATACACTAGCGATGATCATCATGTGGTCTCCATTAGGTCCATACATGGGCTTATTACCTGGTGAAATTAATCTAGTGAGACAGTGAGCCAAAGTTGTTTTTTTTCCAGCAAGAATTTCACATTGAAAGATGAATAAAGGGACAGATTGTCAGCTTTGACAATATGCCACCATTGGCAGCCAATTAAACAGACCAAGTTAATCTCACTGTTGTTTACTCTTTTCACTGTATTTACTCTGATTTCAGCCAGTTATCATCCCACGCATAAACAATAATGTACAAATACAAGTTTTGGCTTTGTACAAGTCAACATTTTGCACTGTACCAAAAAGAAATCATTATCAAAATCATTATATGTCACCTTGTGTTGTCTAATGAGCAATCTCAGAACTAGTGTCTGATAAATTTTGGTGACAGTGGTCAAAATTTTCGGGCTTCCGCTGTAGCCAGTGGATAACACCACATAACTAGAGACATGCAAAAGATGCTTTTCTAGAAACAGGTATCAGCATATGAATGCAAGTCTTTTTTTAAAGAAAGATAATAAAAAGCTATATTGTCAGCCGATAGCTGGTGGGTTTTGAGCATAGACCATATATTAAAGAATGGACAGAGCATCCAATTCTGAAAAGTGAAGCCAGTCCTGAAGTGCCTTAAACATGCCCCAACTATTTCTAATGGCCAACAGGGGGCGACTCCACTGGCTGCAAAAAGATCTCCAATCGTATGTACCATTATTGCAATATGACCCTACTTCTCACTTGATTTATGACCTCAATAAAAGGTTTCTTAATGGGTTTTTGTTAAAAAATAAAATAGATGCTGAGCAGAGTTTGGTTTAGGGGAGGGCTACTGTGTGAATGACAGCTCATTGCCAGTCAGGGTTGACAAAACCAGGCATTGCTGATCAAACATGAGTCAAGATTATGTTCCTACATTGCCTATTTTTCACATATTTTGGTGTGCTGTTTAATAGTAATACAAGAGAGATTGTGACCTGGCAGCTGAGCCTTACAAAACTCAGAACAAACTGTAACACTAGGCAGTGATGATCAAATATTGATCAATATTCTGTTATTACATTGCATTACATTTCTCACTTAAACTGTTAAAAAAAACATGTTTCAGTGTAGTGTTCAGTGGTAAAACAAGTAAGATTACAACCAGGCCGGCTTGCTGTACATCACCCACCAGCTCTACCCTCTCTTGTCGGTACTGTGCATGCTCTGGTTGCAAAAAAAACACGATTGCACCTCCCATAATGCCAAAGTCAAGGCTTCAAACAGTAGTGCACAAACCAAAGGGTGAAGTCACAGGTGATTCACTTTTGGTTCCAAGATTGCATTTCAGCCACTACATTTCATCTCTTTTGCTTTCCACATGAATTGTTCACCTTCATGCAACGAAAGCCTGCTCAAACATGATTGGTCAATACTACTACTACTTCCGATACCAAAATCTTGTCCCTCGTTTACTGATCCTGCATTCATGTGCAGATATCAGTTTATAGAGATTACCTTATGAGCTACAGTTCACAGCTGATCGACAGCTTATTGTGTCTTCCCAATCCTCCGTCTGTGTGGGACGTGTGATGGGTGTTATTTTCCTACCAACACATAACACCCATTTCTCAGATGTGCCAGATTTAATGACAGGGAATGGGAGACAGTGTTTGTTCTGCATTTTTATGAGGGAGGACATGTTTTGGCTGATCTGTTGCAGCTCATTTAAACCCAGGTGCATGCTGCACGTGTGGTGTTGCACATGTGCTTTTCTGGTCCCAGGCAGTGGCGGACTCAGGCTGTCTGAGGGGCAGGGGTGAAAAAAAGAATAACAAGGGCACCAGCTGTACACAACAGGACACCAGCACGGTGAAAATCATGCCGCATTTATGGTGAAACCAGCCCTGTCCCTGCTTCAGATTAAAATTGTTTCATTATGAGAAGTACAACTACTTCATGTACATCTCTGTAATAAAAACACAGGAAACTAGTTAACTATATAAAGGCAGGTAGAGGCCAGTTCATTTTTTTCCACTGGAAGGGCAACCTAGAGGGCACTTTACTATGTTTTGTCCATTGGACAAGCACGCTAGAGGGCATTGTACTGTATTTTTTCCACTGGAAGGGCATTCTAGAGGGCTATTTTCCACATTTTGTTCACTGGACATGTACCTTAGAGTGCACTTTACCTCATTTTATCTACCATGGGGCATGAAAGAGGGCACTTTCGTATCGTTTTCAACACTGGGGGTATCGGGCCAATTGCTTATATGGCACTGCATTGTGCCTTCTAGTTTTCTCTCGAGCTCACTTCATTATGTTTTGTCCACTGGAAGGGCACACTACAGGGCACTTTACCATGTCTTGTCCACTGCAAAGGCACCTAGAGTGCACTCAGCCATGTTTTGTCCACGGGAAGGGCACCCTAGAACATACCTAATCATGTTTTGTCCAGTGTAAAGGCAACCTACAGGGCACTTAACCACATGTTATTAACCAAAGGAACACCACAGAGGGAATTTTTGTGTTGTTTAATCTACCACAAGGGCATCCAAGAGGGCAATCTCCCCCCAGTTGAGTCCTCAGTGATCCAAGGTGTGTTCTAGTCAGTGTAATCCTTCATTTTTTGGGTGGAAAAGCCTGCTCCTCTTTTTGCATTTAACCTTGGAGCAGGAAGGCCAGCTTGAATGAATCACTGGGAAGTGACTCGCCGGGAAGTGGAGCGATTGAGTGCAGTTATGTAGGTGAGGAGTGTTCAGTTTAAGTGGATGATAAGCGGGTTTAAACAGTCATGTTCCTACACACAGTCCTTGTCTTTAACAGCTGGGCCTCTGAAATTCATCAACATATCCTGCTATTTTTTAGTTTTAAGGATGTTCTTGAAAGTTTATTTTCAGCTCCGATCGTTCTCCTCCTAATCTCAATTCTACATTTTTAGGTCTCTCTCTCTCTTCTCCTTGTTCAGCGAGGCTTGTTTTGGCTGTAACAGATTGGCCCGGCCCCCTCAGCCTTTCCTGGCTGCCAGTGTCTGGGCTGCTTGTGTCGGTGTGGGTCAGTAGCTGCAGGCTGTTTGTCGACTGCAGCGGGAGACGGAGAGGGGGAGGTGTGGGGGTGGGTGTCAGGAGGACAGCAGACAGTTGTTATGGGCTCGGGCTCTCTTCTCGAAGCTCTTCAGTGCTCTTCACTCCACTTCTCCACCGGCTTTTGACACCCTCCCGGTCGAAATCCCCCTCAACGATAACTCCCACACTCTCCACTCTGTCCTCCTTTTCCCTTTTGTTCTTTGTCCTCACTCCAATCACTCTTTCATTGCCTTTAGCTCTCTTTATCTCCTTGTCTTTTTAGTTCTCTGCAGCTGCTTTGCACTGCCTTCCTTTTTTTGGTTGCTTCTGCTGCAGTTTCTAACCCCCTATTGTCTTTCTTATCAATATTTCTCCAATCCCTCACTCACTTTCTCATCTTCCCATCTGAACTGACTCCTTCAGCAGTCATTCAGTGTTACAGACAGTCCATCCTGCAGAGCATTGTTCAGTCAGTCAGACTAACAGTCACCTCCGGCCTACAAAATGTCTCCCAGTCGGACAGTTGCCCCTGTGGACAGTTATTCAGACAGACCTCGGTCAGTCTTTCCCTGTGGCTCAGACATTGCATGGCAACAGGCCTCTTGTAGAAACACCAAACCCACTGCACCTCATGTTTCCAGCCCAGCAGACACACCATCTGTAGCAGATTTCTGAGTTACCATGGAGTTGATGAAGAAGCAGTAACAATTGTGTTATAGTGTGTGACAACATATCATAACAACATAATTAAGATACAACTCACATGCAATATATATATATATATATATATATATTTTAATATTTCTCATATTAGCATGTGTAAATGTATGTCTGAGTGTATATATGTATATATGCAATGAATAATAGGTAATTTATTTACTCGTTTTTGTTTTTTTTAGTCTTGTTGTTTTTGGGTTATCTTACCTATGTGCCATTGGGGGCTTGTTAGTATCATAGATAGATCATTGAACAGACCTACTGTGTGCAGGCCCACACAAAATACCCTCAAAGAAACACTAAATGACCTCAAAGAGACACAAAACAACCTCAGAGAGACACAAAACAACTTCAGAGAGACACAAAACAACTTCAGAGAGACACAAAACAACCTCAGAGACACAAAATAAACCCAAAGAGTGACAAAACAACCTCAAAGAGACTCAAAACAACTTCCATGAGACACAAAATAAACTCAAAGACTGACAAAACAGCATCAAAGAGACAAACTGACTTCAGAGAGACACAAAATGACATCTAAGAGACACAACACAATCTGAAAGAGACAAAAAACGACTTCAAACAGACATTAAATGAACTCAAAGATGCACTAAATGACCTCAAAGTAACATGAAAGCACTGCAAGCACATTGTTTAATTACTTGAAATTAGGAATTTAATTGAAATTAAATTACTATGAACTGAAAATATTTCATATATTACATGTATTTACAGTTGTTTATTGCCATTCACATATTACACAGACTAAACCATTAGACTGTTGATAGTGTATAGTTGATTACTGCAGAGAACCAGGTATTTAAAGTTAATTTGTTTTACTTTTTTACTCATTTTACAAATGTTCTCCTCTTCTTTAAAGCTGTGACTCTCCCTTTCAAAAGTTTCTAAACCTCCTCTGACTCAGTGGCATGTGGTGTCAAAATAACAGTAACTAGGCATCAAGTCGTGCACACAGCACAATAATTAAAGCATCTTAAGTTTCTATTATGAATTTTTCTTTTTGTCTAATTGCCTGTGTGAAGCTCAGGCACACAGGAGGTGCGTTCATTTGGCTCGTCTTTGGGTTCCTTTTAACCTGATTGTCTCGCTGTGCAGAAAATATCTGTTTATATATAGATAATACGTTTAGAGACTTGAACAGATTAGTTTGATGAAATGAGAGACAAATTAGTTGCACCATGTATTACCGAGTGAACCAAGCTGTGCCTGTTCGACGGGGCTTATCATTTAGCCTGTTTGGTTGAATGCTGTTTACAGGTTTAGACGTGATGCATTTGTTCAGAGATTTTGCATAGACATCAAGATAAAATGGAACACAGCTTTTACAGTTTTTACTTGACTCTTCCTTTATGGCATTATTGTAAAAGTTTGCACTAATAAATAAGGTCTATTTCCTACCCTATTTTCAGGAATCTGATGGCCCTCCCAGACCAGAGGCCGTTCACCCTCCAGTGTTCACCGCCCTGCGCCAGTCCAGAGTGGTGTCATCCACCTCCGAGGAGGAAGAGGCCCTCACAGAGAAGTTCCTCAAGATCAACTGCAAGTACATCACTGATGGCAAGGTACGATACAGCATAAAAGATACTGCTTTTTTATTGATACACTTGTTTAACATCACTCTGCACCCTCCTGGTAGTCGAAAAGCATACTAAACTAAATCTGTATGAACATACAGCAGAGCTGCCAGCAGCAGTGTAGTCAGCATGCTTCGTATTTCAAAAGGATTGGCTATAAATGTTGAACTTTTAGACAGATTAAAAGAAAAATAATCCCCTTCATATAAAACTCTACACTAAAGCATTTTTTTCTTTTTATTGATTTGATGTGTTGTGTTGTAAACCTTCAAGATGGAGTGTTTCCTTTGATGTATTTTGCAATAACACAAAAACAAATCGGTAAAAAAAAATTTTAAGTACTGCACGTAAGCAGTTCAGAGCCCAAATCCTGCACAGTGCTGTCTGTGACGATCATTTTTTTAAGCTCTGAAAACACAATATTCCTTTACTGTTTTTGCTCCTCTATGTCATGCTCATCCATATATGAAATCACTGACAGAAGCAGACGTACACAGGCAGTTTAAAGGAAAGACGTTACACCAAAATGCATCTGATATCTTATAAAAATGCCTCCCAGTTTGTTGTTGTTTATTTATTGAAGAAACCAGGAAGGAGAATAAAATTAGAGCACAGAGAATACTGTGGGCACATGTGTGGGCAGATATGAATAACCCTGTGGACCAAAACATGAAGAGAAGCATCTCTCTTTCTGACTGTAATTTAATTCTTGTGATTATAGTTAATGTTGTTCAGATGGTGCGTAACCAGAAAACTCAGTTATCTAAATACAGAACCTGAAAAAGTCTTCAGTAGCGTTAAATGCTGTTTTCTTCACCTAATGTAATTTTTTTTTAATTCAAAGATTCTATTGAGGTTTTCGAATGAAGCTTTGAACTTTAAAAAAAATGCTCTAACAACGTCCTCAGCTTGAATAAAGTGATTCATCTGCACAAATCGGTTACTTCATTAAATCAGCTTTCTTAAAGTAACATAATTTGTCAACTTTGTTGACACAAATGTTTTTTCTTTTAACTGACAAAAAAAGACATTTAAATACATCACCTTGGACTTTGAGAGACTGGGATTGAGATTTTTCACTATTTTCTGGCATTTTAGACGCTGCAGACTTAGAATACACATGAAAATTAACTTTAGTCTTTATTGTTTTTTGAATACCTATAATAAATAAAACAGTTAGTACAGGGGCAAGTTAAAATTAACTTCGGTCAAGTAGATCTGACCCCGTTGCCTGACCTGAACAAAAACACAACAAACCCTGGAAATGCAAAAAAAAAAAGCAGCATTCAGATGTTTTAGAATTAAAATGTCAATGTTAGGTGATAAAGCTTCAAACTATTCAATGCAGCCCAGAAAACAAGCCCTGACAACTAATTCTGAAGTCCAAAGGTAGGAAATACACAATAGATAAACTTAAATGTTTCTTTTGTTACATTTGACCACTGTACGCACGCACACGAGCTGGTCAGAATATGTGTTTCTGTGTTGTGGTTTGGTTCAGGATGGCAGCCAGCTCCCGGGACGTCCTGCAATGAAATACACACACAGACTCCACCCGGATGGTCTATCGCTGCCTGTCTGACAGTGCATGTGTGCGCACGTACACACTGCCCTGTCCAGTCAGATGTCCTGCTCTCACACACACGTGTACACACACACACACACACACACACACACAGATCTATGGTATTGAACCGCTGCTGATTCACTCCCAGGTAGCAAAGGAAAGCACTGAAGTGGTCTGCGCTGATGGTCAATAACTTGTACTTGATTTAGGACATTTGTGGTCTAAAATGGATTTGGCCTCCAGTTGTTTATGTGGCCGAGGTGCTTCTGATTATCTTTGGGCGTCAGATGAACATGCTAAGCTGTTCCTTTTATGCGCCAAAAGACCCTTTTCTCTCTCTCTCTCTTCTCCTGTGCTGATTCAGGGCGCGGTGAGTGGGGTGTTGCTGGTGACACCCAACAACATCATGTTCGACCCTCACCGGATGGACCCCCTGGTTCAGGCCCACGGGTGCGAGGAGTACGGCATCATGTGTCCTCTGGAGGAGGTGCAGTCTGCCGCCATCTACAAGGAGATCACTGATCCCAAGATCAGAGAGGCTGTGCCAGAGTAAGACAAAACACTGACAAATAATCTGCTTTGAACATGCATGGAAAAGACTTCTCTAAACACTAATTCTGAATTACTTCTACATATTTTCTTATTCTTGTAGTTACATTTTCCTCCTCAATTACATTCTTCATGTCGTTCTCCCACAGAAAAGCAGCTCCCTCGCTGTAATCAATGTCATTCTCCGCTGCACCTGTGGTCAGATTGCATCAGCAGCCAACCGACAGTTTAATTCTTTTCCCCCACATACCAAAATAAAAAGGAAACGGCAATTACACCAGGGTTAATGAAGTATGCCTTCACCTCCTACGTTCTGATTGCTCAACTCTTTGTGCAGTAGGAAGCAGCCACTTTAGAGGATTCACTTGTGTTTCCTCCCACAGATTTGTCTGAGCTTTTTTTTTTTTTTTAATTTGGATTGTTTTAGTGTTTTTGAAGACTAGTTTACACAAAGACAAATATCCTGTAGTATTGGGACCCCTGCAGAGTCATTATGTTCTGTTTCTTCTGCTGGTAGCAGGATCTGAGCAGGGCTGCGTGTAGCTGGTTGAGTGTTGTCCATGGAGCAGTTATTGTGCTGGCAAATGACTGGTTTTTGTGCCAGGCCCAGCTGTTTTCTCAGCTGTGGGCCATTGTCTGTGTCTCCTCTCTCCTCTCTCCTCTCTCTCTCTCTCTCTCTCTGTCTGCTGACCTCTCTCGCTCTCTCTGTCTGAACACACAGCTGAGCAACAAGTGCCTGTAGGATGTGATTCTGTAGAGTGTGCTGCTTATATTCAAGTGTTGTCATCTGTTTGCATGTGACTTTCTATTTCATGTTTTCAAGAACAAGAAATAGAAAGTTTTTATTTGCATGCAACACTAATTTTCTCCTTTGTACAGTTACAATTAAGATTTGTTTAACATAAAATGAAAGGTAGTAGGGATAGACTAATCACAAAATTTAATCAAACAAAAACATTGCATCACCCAAATATGCACAAAGCTGGTGGCACAGGATTTTTTCAAAAGGGGGGACATCAGTTTTTTCCATTCAGGTGTTTTTCATGCATGAGCCTGTTATTCAAAATGCACCAGTCCACTTCTTTCAGTTCCGGTGCCTGAATTTGAATATAACTCAACACATTCCAGGTTGCTGGATATCTCTGTGGAATTATTTAATTAGTTAATGTGTGCTACAACAGTTTGGCTACAGGCTTAAAATTGCATTATTACACATTTATAATTCATAAAAACATCACACTATGGAATCTGGATCAGTGTGTGGATTGTTGTTGTCAGTCCGATATGCAATATGTGAATTATGTCAGTATCAGCACCCAGTACTGATGTTGGATTGCATTTATCCCAACTCTACCTGTTCTGCAGTGAGTGACTTTTTAAATACAACAGGAGTGACAGGATTTGTCTAACCAGTTCACTTTGGTTTCAGATTTATTTGTGTTGCCATTCAAACTAATTTGCTGAACTTTGAAACAAAAGTGCTCAGAATGAATAGAGCTGCGACAATTAATCAGTTATTAAACTGATTGCCAACTATTTTGATAATTGATTAATTGGTTCGATTCTCTGATCCCGGCTCCTTAAATGTGAATATTTTCTGGTTTATTTTACTTCTTTATGACAGTAAACTGAATATCTTTGGGGTTTAGGCAAAAGAAGACATTTGAGGACATCACCCTGGGCTTTGGGAAACACAGATCAACATTTTTCACCATTTTCTGACATTTTATAAACCAAACAACTAATTGATTAATCAAGAATATAACCAACAGCTTAATCAACAATGAAAATAGTTGTTAGTTGCAGCCCTAAACATGACTGAAACTGCTAGATATGATTATATTCATAAATCAAAACAGTGGTGCATAGAAGGGCCCTCCTGATTTGTGAAACCCTTGTGAGATTTGTGCACATTGTTTCTTCATTGTGCACTTAGCGCAGACTAATTAGTTAATTAATTAGGAAGATCATGGTTTGGGTTAAAATGATCACTCTTGTGATATCTTTTGTGGGTCTGGGGTTCCCTTCTAGACGACCAATCAACCCAATTCTTTTGTCAGACTTAAACCACTCCTCAGAGCCACTTTTGTTTTTTGGCTGAGGAATACCGACTATAACAACTAAACACATCCACTTGTGTAAAAGACAGAGTCAAAACACCCATATGCTATATTCCATTATTACTGACAGCTGCATTTGTCTTATTGCTCCTCTTTCATGTGTCCAGTGACCTGGAGCCTCTTCCAGCCGAGAGACATCCCTCCCAGCAGAAGGATCCAGAGCAGCGCCTGAGGGAGCCTGGGGCCAACGACAGCGGCAGCACGGCCCCACGCAGCACCGAGGGCTCCATCTCCGAAGACGTCTTCACTGAGCCAGAGCTGTCCCCCATCCGGGAGGAGGAGCAAGCGTCTAATGAGGACCTCCGCCTGGACAAGTCCTCCGGCGCCTCCACAGAGTCTGTGCAAACCGTCACGCAGGTGGAGGCAGCCGGCTCCCAGGCCCCAGGCGCCGCCCGCAGCTCTGTCAGCCAGCCGGAGGAGCCCGCGGCGGTGAAAGCGGAGGACAATCCACCAGACACTGCCACAGAAAACGATAGCCAGTCCCCCATGGGATCCAAGCAGCACAGTGTAGAGAAGCCACCAAGCACACCCACTACCACCAGCAGCAGCACTAGCCAGGCCCAGGGTCCCAGCAGCAGCAGCACCTCTCGTCCAGGGTCCCAAAGCTCAGCCACCCCTGGTGCCGCCACGGGCACCGCCTCCGTCCCGGCCAGTACACAGGGGGAAGCCCACGAGGGGACAGACGTCTCCAAAACGGACACTATGCAACAAGGCAAGGAGGAGAAGGAGAATGTAGAGCAGACGCCAAAGGATGGCACAGAGAACTCTGCAGAGGGTAAACACACTTCCTCAGTAACAGGTGGAGAATGAGCAACTTAAAGGGACACATTTGAAAAAGTTAAAACTTATGTCCCTTTCCATAAATCATTAACTCAAGATAACCCACAGACCTTATTTTGTGCAGTTTCATATAGGAACTACTTTCTGGCTGCAGCAGAATCTACCGGAACTACTTTCTTTTCTACTAGAAAGAAAGTAGTTCTCACATGAAACTGCTCACAACAAGGTCTGTTGTATGACTAACCTGGTCATGATTTATGGAAAGAGATGCTGGTTTTGAATTTTTCACATGTATTTTTCTTACGCTTTGAGCACTAAAACAGTCTCATTTAGTCCCATTGTTTTTTAACACAGTATTTTAGTAACTCTTTAGTCACAGACCATCACTACATGAGCATTTCATAGAGACCTCAGAGCTTTGATATAGATGGACAAAAGACAGCAGTACGCATTCACAGGGTACAGGAGGGACGCCAGTCCACATTGCAACACTATCGTGCAATCCATCAGAAAAACTTAAAAGATTTATCCATGCCACTGTTGCAAGTCTGGGCTTCATCCACTGAAATAAAATGCATCTCCTTGCTAATAGTAGAAACTTGTTCAATAGTTTTTGCTCAACACTTGTCAAAGAGAGCCCTTCACCTGAGAGATTTAACAGAAACAAACCAGGACTTTTTTCCAGAATTTAAATATCAGAGGGCAGTTCCAAAAACAATATATGTAAGACGCAACCTCTGTCTTCCAATTGGCATAGTGGGTACAAATCCCAGGATAGAAAGTATTCAGGGATTGGGATGTGCATTGCCACCTGTGAAGGATCATTCAGGCCTCAAGCCCCATGTCCCATACACTTTCAAATCCGTCAATGTTGAATGTATTGAGGGATGTAGTCCCATTATGTTGAAGAGAAAGCAGCCGATATCTCCAAAACTCACACCATAAGTATTTAGATGGATAAATAGTACTGCAGGTGAGAAGAAAAATATGTGTTTTTAATTTTGGTGTGAACTGTCCCTTTATAACTTGTGGAGAACAGGTGTAAGACCTTTCAGAGGATGAATCTGGCCTCATGTTGTCTTTTAGCTGCACGCCTACATCCCGTTTTCTTCTGAAGACTATCAAAGTGAGTTTCCCTTCCTCTCCGGCTGCGTCAGAACCACGTCTCTCTTGTCGGCTCGTGATAACCTTTCCGTTTCCGCTCTGCCTCGGTGCTAGTAATTGGAACATAAAGACGAAGGGAAATGGCAGCCTCTCTGTTGTTATCAGCTTGGCGGAGCTAGCCGGGCTTTATGGGGCTTTATGCGGCTCTTTGATCTCTGGCTCTGGTGGTCTGGGCCACTCCTCCGGGCGATAAGCTAAAACCTATCAAACACCACAATGCCACAAACACACCTAGCGCCCAAAGGGGAAACACGGCGACGATGAAACCCAACATCAAAACGCCTTCTGAGACAGCTTTCAGAGAGGTGGTATTTATGTTTGACATCCGTCTCTGGTCTTGCGGTCTTGTGGATTTAGAAAAAGCTAAATGCCACAAAGCCTGGAATAAACTTATTTGTGTTCATTGCCATGTTTAAGATTAAAGGATCATACCGGTGTTTTTAGATGTTTGAACCTGTCAACTACGGGTAGGCAGGTACTTAGTTTTTATTTGTGGTCATGCCAAACATTTGCTGCATCACACACTTGGATTCCAAGACACTGCTATTTATCTGCTATATACTTTCTACTAACATATTTATGTACAGAAATTGTATATAAATTGTAGTGCTAACAGAAGAAGAAAAAAAAGAAATGCTTCAAGCTTCTCAGGCTCTCCAGATAACTGACTTATGACTATAAGTATAAACCCCCAGTTTGTACAGGTAGAGAAGAGTGTCACCTATTTTAGCCACTTTAAAAAAAAAGGTCTTCCCCAAAAACATCAATTTCAGTTGGTAAACTGCTTTTATGTAAGCAAAATATTGCTCTCTCCACAGGGGCTGCTACACTCCCGCTGCCTCAGTCATTTAGTCTGTTTGTGTTATTGTGTGGCTTGCATGAGCTTAGCTTAGCTTATCTAAGCACAAAGACTGGCTCCAGTTTTCACACTTTTGTCTTTGAATGGATCATACTAATGAGATGTAGCATGCTAATTAATGAGCTTTACAGGTGTTGGTAGGCAGATTTTATTAGCATTGGACGGGGGCCAGGATAGATGTTCCCCTCCTTTTTTCCAGACTTTATGCTAATCTAAGCTAAGCAGCTGCTGCCTTCAGCAGACTTAGATTGAGATCACTCTCATGTCTGTACTGTAAAAAAGAAGCTACGGAAGCAAAATATTGTGAGTTGCTGGGCTACCACCAGTTTGTTTGTCTTATTGTGTGACTTGGGTGTTTTAAAATGTTAGTTCATATTGACTGAAGTCGGAGCAGCGGTAGCCCAGCAACTCCAGTGTTCTGCAAGGTAAAAATACTGTTTTTCCTTAAGGAGTTTGGTCGCCTTGGAGAGAGTGAAGTATATTCAAACTGATACAGATTTTTTTGGGGGTAGACCTTTTTTAAATGGCCAAAATATGTTTTGCTGCTGACCCTGTTCACAGCAGGACATTGCTTAGCTTCCGTCCTGGAACTCCTCTCTGCTTCCGCAAACTGGGTGTGTGCTGACTGGCATCTACTATAGTTAATACACTGACAATCAACAAGTACTTCATACAACCCTAGTTCAAACAATCATACTATCTCTTTAAGATTATTGTCCACAATGTACTGAAGAAAATGGCATGATCCATGCAAGCAGCCTTTGGTTTCCCCTCATTTTATTACAGTGTGAAAATAATCTGAACTGGTAGTTTATCTGTTACAGTGAAAAAGTTGTGGTCTATATTTTGCATTATTGTCAGGCTGCGCAAAAGAAACCTGTTCAATGCAAGAAGAAAACAATGGCCAATTTCACACTGTCACATCATTCTTCCAGGTTTGATTTCCTGACAACATAACTTGTAAATTTAATCCTTTTAGTAGCATACTTTCAAATTACAATATCCTTGAATGCACCATCAAGTAGTTTTAAAACAGCCCATTCTCTCTGTATCACTGCACAGTGATAACATAACTTTATAAAGGTAGCAGAATGTTCATTGTGATGGATTACCTATCTCCTGCAAGATGATATTCAGTGTACTGAAATAAATGGAGTGAAGCAGTGACTGCCTGGGAGTTAGGTAGTTACTAGAAAAAGCCAGATTTGAAAGAGAAAATTGCTGCAAATACTGTGAATTAGTAGTTAGTAGTCTAAAACATCCAGCAGCCATTAATAAAAATCTGGTCGGCACAGTTTTGGTCTTGTTATCGGACAATGTCCTCAGTCTGTCACACTCACTGACTCACTTGTGTCCATATAACCCCCTCTAGTTGGACACGTAGTTGTGATTCCAATAAGATTTCTTTCCCCCAAAAGACCGAGACAGTGGGAGAGAGATTTACCATTTTCTCCCCGGCAATTATTGTCACACAGAGAGCCGGGCTGCAAAAGCAGTTCTAATTCACTGGGATCTCAGCAGGGCTGCCCATTATTCTGTTCACATTAGCACAGCCCACACAAGTTAACAGCAGCAACTTCAAAAACAAGCTGCATTAACACAGAATTAATGTATTTCTGAAAATTGAATTTGTCACACTGAGCTGTGTTGTCTGAGCTGATTAATATTATTTTGTCTGTTGTTATTGCTAGTTATGTTGAGCTGCCTGACCAGGAGCTGCTAATACAGTATGTGCCAGTGTCATGTCACTGTGTCAGCCATATTGTCAGAGGGCTGAATGAGTGATCTCATTCAGCTTCCTCGGGCTCGGGCTATTGATAATGTATCATGGGCAGAAGACTCAGTGCCACTATCAATTACAGTGTGCTACTCCATTTATTTCTGTCATCTGTTGTGTTTCTGCTGCAAAATGACTAATGCCAGCTGAAATAGCCAGTAAATAAAAGACAGAAAACTAGGTCACATAAATAAAGCAGGTACTGGGAAGAGAATACACAGTTAATCAAGAACACATATTTTGTTTTTAGATGAATGTGATTTGATTCAGAAGAAGAACTCGTGGTTTGACATTTTGGGTAATATTCTTTTTTGTTTTCCTGCAAGAGTTAGATGAGAAGATTGATACCACTCTAAGGCCTGTACGGTAAAAATAAAACTACAGCCAGCAGCTGCTTAGCTTAGCTTAGCATAAGGACTGCAAAAACTGCCTACTTACACCTGTAAACCTCATTAATTAATGTCTTAAATCTCATTAGTTTGATCTGTTCAAAGACTTGTGTAAAGTGTAAAAGTCAGAGCCAGGCTGTTTCAAGTCTTTAAGCTAAGCTAACCAGCTACAAATAATGATAGTGATGTTAGAACTGCAGTGATTAGAAGATGGAAAAAAAATGACTTGCCAACTTTTTTGATAATCGATTGATTCCAAGCTATTCCTTTAAAACAGTTTGTCCTGTTTGCAATACAGTAGCTATTAAGACATTACATATCACATTTCTAGGCTTATGTGACCATGTGATGAATTTTTCTTCCAGGTACAGGGTCCGGGGAGACGCGAAAGCACCGCTCTCACAAGTTCCTGTGTCTGCGGGTGGGGAAGCCCATGAAGAAGACGTTTGTTTCCAACGCCAGCGCCTCCATGCAGCAGTACGCCCAGCAGGGCAAGAAGCACGAGTACTGGTTTGCTGTGCCGCAGGAGAGGTCAGTGCCTCTGCTACACCTCTCACTCAGGGCTGCACAATTGATCGAATGTTCATCTCGATCTCAGTTTTGGCTTCTGACAATTAAATGAACACGACTGACTGTGATATTGACGTTTAAAATGCGTGCATCCTGAACTCCAGCCACCCTGCACTGCCAGCCTGTGCAAAATTTCCTGGATGTTGCAGGTGCCATCCAGCGTAGAAGAATAATATACAACAGAGAGCAGATGGGCAAAATGAAACTCAAATGCCTTGAGCAGAAGGCACAGTGCTAGTCCCTTTAAATGGATCATCATCCGTTGTTTGGAAGTATTTCAGTTTTAGGGCAAGTGTTGTTAACACAAATCATACGCAAAGAGTGCATGGCACTTGTGTCTGCGCCGCAAAGCAAGAAAAATAACTTGTTCAACTACATGCAGAAACACACACTGCAAATAAGGACCAGTCTTTTTTTGTTGCACAGATTTATACATTAGCATTAATGTAACACAACATGGAAGTGAAAGTAGTACTCCTGTTTATTTAAAATGTGAAAGTGCAATGAAAATCCCCCAAATCAATGAATACTCGTCATAAATAAACATCATCTCAATCTTGATCAGAGTAATCATTATGATTTAGGCCATTGTGCAGCCCTAGTCACTCTAGGGCAAAATGCATTTGAATAAAAGCAAGTCATTTTTGTGGTATCCTACAGGCAAAAATACAAAGCGAAAGAAAGTATCTGACAGCCTCAGTTGAATGGGGTGATTAGTCCATTGCAGTGCAGCAAAGCTTTTAATGTAGAAAGCTGCAGGGATCTGACCTTGTGCAGTTCTAACCTGTTCTAACACACCACAATAGGCAGCTGAGTTACTGAGGCACCTCACCTCCTCTCCTTTTAATATTTGAAACCAATCAAATATGCGTTCTTTGTCAGGTCTCACTCCCTCTGTGGCTTCTGCCCATCTCCCTGCGCTGCCTCTGCTAGACAGCAAAATGATTTATTATTTATTCGCTCTGCAGGGAAATGAACACACGCACACACACACACACTTAATTCCAGCACACGCGCATGACCCATGCCACAGTGAGGATCTGCTGAAGCGGTTCCCTGCGTGGTCTTTCCAAAGCTCATGTTTTTCTTAGTTGTGCATCCTCAGAGTGCTTTTGACCCACAAAAAAAAATGTTCATGAACTGTTTCTGACCTACGCTGAAATTTATAACGATTCATATCAGCTGAAAATAGCTCTGGCTCGTTTATGTGTTTTTCCAAGTTGGATCGCTCTGTCTGGATCTACAGTTGCCAAGTCAGCACTGGTCATAATTACATTAGAGCTTTTCACACTAGAAGACACATTAAGAAAATATGTGCTTCCACATAAGTTGCGTAATATTTTAATGTGGAGAATTAATCCCAATTGCTGCAACAGCTTAATTTAATAAGTCACTTTTCTTTGAAACGGCCATTCATTTGAGCCAAATCTGGAATTGACTGGACATACCAAAGTCACTGGTCTCCATCTCCAGCACAGTGGTACTACTTTGTCTATCGCATCTTCTTTTGCTGGGCATACACTGTGCAAATGTGGGCTGTTCCTGACGAAAGATGACCAACGTAAAAGGAATGTGGCAATATTTTTGGTTGTGGCACCACAATGGTGGTCTTACATAACAGTGAGAGCGGTTCAAAGACAGCTGTTCTCACGGTCTTACAACTAAAGATAGCCTGGAACAAAAGTGTAACAGTGTCAAAAGTTAGGATAAATATCTCACAGTGTGACTGCTGCTACGATTTGCATCTACTCACCAGCCAATAGGAAGGCACGGATGTACGTTCACTTATGCTTTTTGTTGCATGCTTAGTAGGGCTGCATGATTCTTGCTAAAACAGGGATCACAATCATTCCCCCTAAGAATTGAGTCACAATTCTCTCACATGTTTTGTAATTTTTCAACCAAAACATTTATGGCACTCATAGAAGCACAAGTTAAAAAAAACAGCAGAAGCATCAGATGGAGCACAGCATCACTCTTGGTCTGGCCATCTTTTTTTCTTTCGCTTGAAAACTTTCTGACTCAGGCTCCTCTGAGTAGGCTAGCTCATCTGTGTCTGCGTGTTCGACACATACCATGTGGGGTTAGCATAGTAACGGACTGACAGCAGAGCGTAGTAAATGAAGAAGAGAAATGAGAGAACATGGATTGAGTTGTATATGTGAATTCTGAATTAATAGCATTTTGAGCTTTACATTGTCTAAGCATGATTGATATATCAGTTGTTCCCAAGCAAATGAGTCAGCACATGAATTAAGGATGGGTATCGTTAGGATTTTATCAATACTACTACTCTTATCAGTTCTTTTTCTTTACTAAATATTTAATTATTTAAAAAATATAATATGTTTAAAAAACAGTCCGTTCAGAACAGGATTAGAGTGGAATATTTTAAATATAACAAATGGGGGAGAGGCTCCAGTGTGATAATAAATCACATCAAAACTTTAATGATTTGACCCCGCTTGTTTTAATACCAGGTTTCGTACCCATCATGTGAATGCAGCATGATGTTAAGGGGGATAGGAGCTAATGAATCATCACATAGATGTTTAAGCTGAGATAATGATTTTCTTACAATTAATCGGACAGCCCTAATACTTGGCATACTACAAATGCTTAATGTTACCTCAAGCTCTCCCGGGTGTACATTCGCCTCCTCTTCCTTGGATTTTTTCCCCATACGTATAAATACCATTGCGAGGGTTTAGTTCTTGCAGAGCTACAATGACTATAGCAGCACAGATTGATGACATATGCTGATGATGTTTTCTCGTATATTGTCTTGTGTTGTGGCCTACAAATCAGTGGGTGTGATCAGTCTGCATGCATCAAACTTGATGTCGTAGCACAGTTTTTTAGATTCATATCGCACAGCGAGGATGCAGTAAACTTAGAAAATGGCTGAAAACTCACAGTATGTAGGAGTCTATAGAGACAAGGTACCAAAAGGACAAAAACGGAAATGATTTGATGAGGTGAATGTAATCAGTGATCTCCTGTTTTCAGTACATGTGTCTTAACTTTACAGCAGCAACACACTTGGTGCTCTCTCAGGCTGCTAATCGCATTTGAATCAGACAAACAGCCGTGTCCTTTTTAATTAGTCATGGTACCATAAATGCTTCTTGGTTATGTGGTGTGTTGAGCGTAGTAATGACAATGAAATCCCCCTCACTTCATTATTCACTCTGAACTTCAGAAGTCTTGCTTGTTAAAGCTTTGTTGTTTTCATCCACAGGTTGCTTAGCTACAGCATTTCCCACCTGGAAAACAAGTTTGCTGTGATCCACGCTCCTCTTGGCGATGATAGCCCAGGGACATGGCAGCTAGAATTAAAGCTAGAATTAAAAGACAGGCCTCGTACATGTTACTACTCATTATTTTTAACTTGTCTGTCTCGGCACGGCAAGCAGGCTTAGGTGTGTGGGAGGAGTGATCATAAGCTGTTCGTACTGACAACACAGCGGCTCATAGTTTTCTTCAGACGCTGCTAGACTCTCTGTAGCTTGACCTAGATGGGAGGCGACCCGCATGATGTGTCTTTAAGTGCCCTGGCGATAGTGTGGGAAGAAAGGGAGGCTATTGAATGAGCCATATACAACCATGACACTGAATGCAGCTCAACCTACTGAGTCTGCCAAAGCTCTTTCATGTCTACCAGCCAGAGCAATGCATGACACAAACTGACTTCTGTGTTTGTCTGTAAGTTTCTCATGAGTTCTGTCACACTGTCATATCATATCCTAATTGTTTACATGGTTGACATGAAAAGGCTTCCTCTGTGCCATGTGTGGTCAGTATGAGAGGGGGAGGGGCAGAATTATAGAATGTTAGAGAGCTACAGGAGATTATCGTTACCACTAGACTTAAATACTGACCGTCTGCTATGTATGACTTTAAAGGGTACTTACAATGCTTTTCCTTATACCCTGTCATATATAAAATTTTAGAATTTGGGATGCTCATATTAAACATGGCTGTAGTATCAAATAATGTTGTGAAAGTATGTCAAAGTAATCGTTACAAGCAAAATGCTGAGAACTACACTGAATGCAACATTTCGAAAGTTTTTTTCTACTTTCAATTATTGGCCAACATCTGGTTGTTGTGGATTTCTTTATATGGTCATCTGTTCCAGGGTACAGAACGCCCACACACTCAGACAGTTTTCATTCGATCACTCTGCTCAAGATTCTGTTCGTGTTCAATATGTCTCACAGAAAATGCTTTTTCAGCCATGAATGAGTTACATATTTTATGGTTTTGCGCTGATATCCTGCTGCTGCTCAACTCTCTGTGATTTCTAATGGAAAGGTGTCTTTACTTGTTGCTGAAGTAGCTGCTACTGCTAGTTAGCAGTGCGCCCCACCGCTGTTTGAGCTCCCAGCCCAAGCAAAGTCAGCTGATGGCTAATTGAAACTAGCTAAAAACAAGTAAATCTTTGTCCATCAAGGAACTCTGTAAATCACCTAAAGTTGAGGCGGAACAGCAGGAGAATATCAGAGAGAATACCACAAAATATTACATCCACAAAACATGATCCAGTTTCACCAGTTTTGCTCTTGCTGCCTTTATCATTTTTCTGATCTAATTCTTGTCTCGTTTGTGGTCTGATGAACAGGAAATGAGTCGAGTTCAGTGACCCATATTCCTACTTTCTAGACTAAAACGGCACTCAGAAGCACTGCATAGCCAGACCTGTCTCTGTGCTAACTTACTACCTAGCAACTAAAGTAGCCACTAACACGTAATACTATCTAAATTCTGCAGAGTAAATAGCCGACAGTTAAAGCAGAGCAGCCAGAGGACATAACAGGGAAGACCATAAAACATTTTCTCCATGAAATATAATCCAGTTTCACCGGCCATAGCAGTGAATAAAGTTGTGTTTTGTATTGTGATCAGTAATTCAAGAAAAAACAATTGACTCCAAGATGAGGTGTAAATGTACTAACTTATTTGTGGGTTTTGGGACTCTATTTCCTTGGGAGTTGGTAGAAACCAAAACAGAGCTAAAAGACTGAATATTTGCCTTAGATTTATTGGGTGTCCAGAAAAACCACTCCAAATGAATGCTTTATAAAATGATAATATGTGAATGTTGTGCTGCCCCCAAGTGGCCAACACAATCAGTGTATGCAGGTTTAACTGTCTATATTCTAAGACTATTTGTTCCCAAATGTACTTACACTTTGGCACAAAGTGATAGCTTGTGTACCAGAATACTTGACGACAGACAAGAACACACAGTGTCACACAGACAGAGCAGCCTTAACACTTCACCAGTAGTAGAGGAGACAAGTAAAAGATTTTGTTTCGTGTCTGCATGTAGTTGTTGAAATGCCTCCTTAACAACCATTTTTGAAAATTATTTAACACATGAATTATTCTTAAAAACCTTTGAGCGTTTTATTAGATTTTAATCCCTCAGGGTCGCAACACAAGTCATCGGCACAATATAAAAATATTGATATCTCTCTGTGTTTGATTTTACCTTGAAGTCTTTGGTACTGGCCGTAGAATGACATACCTGAGATAATAACTTTTTACTAATCTCTATAACATTTATATACCAACCTTCTCCTCTCTTAGAGATTTTCCTGTGTTTTATTCCCTCAGGTCGGACCACCTGTACGTGTTCTTCATGCAGTGGAGCCCAGACATGTACGGTGAGGGGGTCAGGGGGATGGGACAAGAGCCAGGGTTTATGGTTGTCAAGAAGAACGAGGTGTCAGAAACAGCTGAGGATGAGCCCATCACTGACCTCAATGTGAAGGAATGGGAGGTAAGGTCTGCACAGCTGAAACTGTCCCCTCACCTTGCTTAAAGTGCACTCGTTGTGTTGTCTGACATGGATTAAGAACAGTTAATCCATAACCTGTGAAACCAGAATCTTATGTGGTGTATAGTATATTTAAGTTTATTGTTATATGTTAAATTACATGTTAAATGATTGTGTTGATTTGCTTTCATTATGCAATGCATAGTGCAAACGTATCATACTGATCTTGGTTTTAAATCCATCAGACCTGTGTAATTGTTTTGTATTCTGCTTTTGTATTTTGCACTTCTCTGTACTGCTGCATATATCTTGATTTGATTGTAAATTTTTGTGTGAACTTTCTCCCACATGTAAGCCGTGTGAACACCTGCTTTGCTTGGAAATGCGCTTCTCTGAGCTTCCAACCAAAGTGTTTTGCATGTTTGTGTAATTGTTTACTCCTCTCAGTCGGTGTATTGTACAGTAGCTTCATCACATGTTGTGTGACTGTCACTCATGTTGGTCAGCATTTGGCAACTTATTTTGCTGAATGGCAACAGGCTAACGCCATTATGAGTTGCTCAACATATGCAGAGTAAACATTGAGCAATCCCTCAAACTCATGGCACTGATGTGGGTTCAATCTGTCTTCCCTTTTTTTTGTCAAACTAAAGTGTCTTTATTGCACATTTACAGAATGTGGAAGTAAATCTAGGAAGTTCGGATGAGGGATTGTCCATCTTGATTTTCAGCACTGTAGGTGCCTGTTGCAGCACAGCGTGGTTGGGTTTTGGTCAAGTGAGATTGTTTACGAGCCTGTGGATAATGAAAAGGATGCATTGACTGTATGAAGAAATTGATACGATGGAAGCAGTGCCCTGGATTTAAATTTTAATGTAAATGAATGATGTAGGAAACAAAGTGGACTGATTTGTTTGTCCCTGGACATCTGGCAAACAGGGGCTACGTGATCCATTACATTTGAATAAGTAAATAGGAGCCTGCTGCTTTAGTTTGTCTTGTCGACCATACATGAATTCTAAGCAGCACCATTTTTTGCATGGAACTTTTTGGAACAATATAGATGTGCTTCACTAATAGAGGTTTATCTAACTAACATAATATAATATAATATAATATAATATTATATTATATATTGTTGTTTTTTTAATAAGCAAAAAAGGGAACTTCAGCTTAATCTCACTATACAACCCTGTGTTGTATAATAATAAATAAATCTACCTTTTATCTTGTATATTTTATCTCTCTCTAGAGTTATATTTAACAAAACACTGAAAAAATGACTTATAAAGCTATTTTACATTCCATATGTATTTACTGATTTATTCGATTCAGTTTGATGTGAACTATTGACATTTTTCCTCTGTATTGAGGTCTGGGAAATTGTGTGTCAAACTCCATAGAAATAATACCTCATGGGATAGAGGTGTTGCTGTTTCTTTAAATCCTGTCGGTAATGGGGTGGGACCATCGCTTTTTTCAACCAATGGGAAGTCGGTTTCCCTCCTGTCCCGTGTTGTTATTGGTTTTTAGTGATGTCGTACAAAACATTCGGCGTAGAGACCCCATTGGAAAAAAAATGTTTCTATTTTAGTCAAGCAAGGCTGCCAGGCTTCATACTAACTCCGTCTGCTTGTCTCGGGGCTACACGGGGAGAACTTAAAGGATCTGTAATGTGACTTTCCAGCTCCAACCTCGCCCTGGAAGCAAGACATGTTTTCTAGGAGGGTGAAAGAACAAGAGAAACGGCTGACCCCGAAGTACACCTGTGTATGTGTCGCGTGCCTAGTTGATGTTTTCACTCACCAGCGATGTATATTCTTGTGTGTTCTCTTGCTGTTGTTGTTGTTAGCAAGGCGTGCTAGCTCGCTAGCGTGGCTAACTAGCCTGCTAGCCATTTAGCCGGTCCGGTCTAGTCCAGTGACTGGTGATAAACAAAGTGGCTACTATCTGACCACTGTTTGTCAGTCAGGACGGTGCTCTCATCTGTTGTCTGTCCTCTGTGCTCCGTGTGTGTGCCTCTGTAAGCTGTCTCAAAGTTTCCACTGCTAGGTGCCAGTTCAGAGATGCAGATCTTGTTTGTTTTATCATACATCTCCAGATATTTCTCAGACTTACCAGATATCATGTTGACTTTCTAGTCGTTTAGTGACTGTTAATTAGCTGCTTGTGCTGTATGGCACAGTAATTAATTCATCAGTCACGTCCAAATGCTGACCTTTTTCATGACATTGATCTCTTCAGATAAAAGGCATTTCACATTGAAAAGTCTGCTGCAAGGCAGACTAGCATGCTGCTAGCTAAGCTTACCCTTTTTCTGGGGACAAATTCACTAAAGTGCCTTCAGCTGGAGGTGAAGTGAGGCACAGATGTATTTTTTATGAGGGCTGTAGTTTACCCTCTCTGCTACATAATTGAGAGCTGTAAAGAGGCAGCTTGTTACCAAAAAAGTAATTTACACCAATAGTAACAAGGTGAGTGAAGGATCACAAGTAATTAAAGGCAGCTTATGACATCTGTGCCCAGGCAGTTTGATATTTATTGATATGTGGACCTGTGTGTGTCTGTATAGTATTGATGGCTTTGTTTGTTTATCTCGTGCATGAGGCTTTAAATATCTCTCATGCACTGAGACACAGTGGACTGTTGCACGCCAACGTGTATTCAGTGGCAGAACAGAGGCAGCAGCTCTCAGTGGAGCATGCAGCGTGGGGTGTAACTTTGTTGGAATGTAGCCATGCTTAGTAGGTCATTGTTTTGGTCTGTCTGGGCTGTAGTTTTGCCGATTGTTGTTCCTGACAAACAGGGAGTGGGTTAATGCTCACGGCCTTGGCAAGTGTTATTGCATCAGTCAAACACCAGCTATATTTTGTTGTGTGTTCCCACCATCAAAAACTTGAGCATTTCAGAACAGACTTCTCACTCCCAAAAAATTGATTTCTTTTGTTGGATCTTTTGCATTTTGGGTTGGCTAGAAGAAAGGTGTATGGTTCTAAAGTTTGCCTTCTGCTGCAGTTTCTATCCTTTGGTCTGCGTTAAAGGGAAACTTGGCACCTTTCATGTTGATATCCAGTCAGTGTTGTATTGAAGCAATAAGATGAGTTCTCCTGCTGCAAAATCTGTTGTTCCTCCTGCATCAGTGAAGTCACAGTGATGTAGTTGGTGTCGAGGAAGAACTACAGTCTATTTCAGCTTGGATTTCTAGTCTCTGCCACTGGATAGCCAGAGGGTGTAATAGATAAGTATTTTTTTCACCTAACGCTATGTAACGCAGGCTAGGGTGGTGATACACGGCTACATAGATGTGGGCATCATAAGCTTGCCTAGTATATTTTAGGCACCGCCGGCATGGCTCCACCAGCAGGAGAACTTTTCTGGATAATTATAGGCCAAGCAAACACTGAGAAATGTATTGCTTCAATTGACTACATTTACCATCAACCCTGACTTGACATCCACATGAAAAATGCCAAATTTTCCCTTTAACTTTAAAACAACTGGCACATCTGGTGGAGGTGATATGAAACATATTACACAAACATGCAAAACTACTGATTACTCTGATATGCCCCATCCTCTTCTTTTAGCCACAGTAAACTCCTGTTATAGCAGTGGCCTTCAGCCTTTCTTAACAGTTTGTTTCTTCAAATTTCGGACATCTACCAGAAATTTGTTTGAATCGCACTGCCTAGTGCGCATAATACCCTCCAGGTCTCACCCTTTCCTTCCCATGGCCAGCAATCGATCTGGCAGAATTTTATGTTCCACTTGTTCCTGTCTTTGTACTACCAGGTAGTGTCTCTGACGGAGTACCACCGTCGGATCGATGCGCTAAACAGCGAAGATCTGCGCTCGCTCTGCAAACGACTCCAGGTGCCTTGACCAGCCCTGTCTGCCCCCCTCTCTCTGCTCTGCCCAGCCCTGCTGCTGTCCGCACCCGAATGGTCTCACATAGGCTCTATACCGCAGGCTGTAGCTGCTGATGTCGCTTACTAACTTCAAAAACACGTTCCTCTTGATTTACATAAGACTTGTTGGTTTAGTAGGTTTCATGAGCGTTTTGGGCTCACAAATGCTATTCAAAACTTGTTTTAAGAGATAAATTGGGAATAACTTCTCAAGCATTTGACTGAAAATATTTTTTATCAACTCATTACAGAGAGCTTGTTTGGAGGGATGAGGTTTTCACGTGATAGCAGCCTTATCTCCATGTGTCAGGCTTCCCTTCTCAGACTTGTTGTCATGATGTTTTAGTGCTTCAGCGTACTAGATCAGTAAGGTAGTTATTGCTAGCTGTTTGTGCTGGTTGTAGACAAATATGTAGATTTTATATAGGCCACACAGGAATTAGTGTTGTGTAGGAAATTCCCCTTTTAAAAATAAAATAGTCTTTGATGCTCAGATGAGCTGAATGTAAAGAATGTGGCCTGCGTGAGGACTGAGCAAGAGTATCGAGGGATAAAGAGACGGTGTGTTTGCGAGAGGCTGGAAGTAAGACTCCCCTGTCAGGGTGAATGATGTTTTCTGAGGACAATGCAGGTAGGCCCTATTTGAATGAGAACTGAAACATGAGAGCGTCCCAGCCACCAGTGGTGAAGCGCTCCACAATCAGCCTCTGTTATCGAGAAAGATAAATAACCCAAACAGTCCATTGGTCGGAGAAAATGTCAAACAGTGGAGTGCAAATTATTCATTGGGTTGATTTCCTATTCACTTTGCATTCTCCTCTCCCAGACAGTGTCTCTGCCCAGCTCTCTCCTAGTCCTGCCAAACCAATCCTAGTCATCTGGCATCGGAGAGTGGCAGGAAAGATATTCAGCTGTCATCATCAAATTGTTGGATGATCAGTGTGTTGCTAGCAAACGCTGCGTTTATAATTTTGGCAGGAAAAGTGTTGGATTTAAAATGGAGGCTTTTGTTGCTCAGGTTAGGCTATGGTTTAAGACTAGTTTAACCTACCTTCATCCTAGAGCTGTTTAGTTAAACCTTTTCTGCTGTGCTTTTATGTAGCCTCACAACTTAAAGCTCTTGAATAAGTAGCTTGATACGAATTGTAGATTGTTGACAGTAGCTGTAATTGAACCCACCCAGTATCAGTGCATTATGGAAGTTATACTGCTCCTTGTCTTTATGTGTGTGCATATCTGACATGTATTTGTACTTGTAGATCACCACCAAGGAAGAGGTGAACTCCAAGCATGGTGCATCCATCAAGACAGAGCTGGAGCCTGAAACATTCAAACCCAACCTCAGAGAAGCCAGTGATCTCCTGGAGGCCGACCAGATAGAGAAGGTACAGAAACTTGCTCTAATGCAATATGCTACATACAGTATATGTATCTTAATGTTAGTCAAACTTTAAATAATAAGGGTAGTGTTGTTCTTAAGGTCGACAAATCTCATGAAGAGACTAAGACCGACATTGACTTAATTCTACTAACAAGTGTGTATTGAAGCCTGATATGTTATTCTTCCATGCCATAGAGCTCCATTGTTGTCCAAAAACCATTAAAAACACATAAATGAGCCTTGCTTTTACACAGGGGGACATTAGGCCTGAGCATTACCTATTTTTTCATACCTTTATACGTTCCAAACATTTTACCGATATACAGTACTACTACGGTATACAGTTTATGGTGTTACTGTGTTTTAAAAGCCTTGTGTATTTGAGGTTGTGTGTCACCTCAGAGTGGCCATAAAGCAGGAAGCTGCTGGCAAAGTTCTGTTTTAGACATCAGGGACATAAAATTAAAACAAGCTGTTACTGTTGGCCATTTATTATTTCTTATTTAACCTGCACAGTTAAGCAAACCCAAGATGCTTGGTAGCATTGGTGGCAGTCGTGTTTCTTTTCGCCCACCGCTGTTAGTGCTTTTCTTTTGATCATGTTGTCGTCATTTGTGTTATTTTTTTCTTGGCTTAGCTTTCACAGTATAGATAGCTGGCTAACTTTTGTTTCAAACTTCAGAGGCTGAATGCAACTAAGTTATGAACGTGTTGTTGAGAGAAAGACCCTTTTAAACCTGGCATGGAATGTACCTTGTGTCAGATGTTTGCCCAGCAGGGGCGTAAGAGTTAATCTGTTTTGTAGGATGTTGAGCTGCTAAGGACAGTATGAGCTAATTCGGACCTCTTGTGGCACATCCTGTGCACTACAGGGCATCACCTCATACCGTATCTTTGTATCAATTAAATAGAAAGAAGATCAGAGATAAGTGATGTGGCCCTAAAATAATGTCATGACATTTTATGGGATTTTGTGAAAACCTTATCCTTGATGATCTGACAAAACACTGAAAAATACTTTTCTTTTAAAATTCACAATAGTTGTTGAGCTCTCCTTGAGTGCCTCCACTTGAGGTGGTGACATTAGTTGTTTGTCATGCCCCTTTTTGCTGTTATAGTCTTCTAGCACCTCTTACATCTTACCACATCTTATTGTACATTTGATCTTTTATAATGAAACCACTTCCACACTACTGAAGTTGTTTCCCTCTTTGAAAACAACTCCTCCACTGTGGAGCCACTAGAAATGTTACTTTTGCGTTCAGCCACATTTAACCATTGTCACAAAATTTTCTTTCTAGTTAAAAAATTATTGTGAGCGATGATATGGTACATCCCTATAAAAGAGCATCTCTGTGGTTTATTAGGTATTAAAAGTCATACCTTTCTGTGCCAAGATTTCTAATACCCTGATTTACTGTAATTCCTTGATACTGCTCAGGCCTAAGTGACATGTTCATTTATTTCACATAATTTGGGCACTGTTGTATTTTGATTCAGTCCAACTTACACCATTTTTCTGCCTTGCATATTCTCTGGTGCATTAATCGGCTTCTGAAAATAGCTCCAGCAACCCTTTATTAAAATGCTGTGTGCCTTTTTAAATGAATTACATTGTGTTAGTGCTGGACTATATGGACAAAATCATATATCACAATATTTTTGTATCGGACACCTCGATATCAATATTCAGACACTATTTTAGGGAAGACTGTTGGTGCTTTCACAAAATATTAACAAACTGAGATTATTGATAGTAATCAGTAATGTAGATAATAAGAATCAGACATTAAATGCATAAAATAAAATCTGTTAAGTTCAAGGAATGACAAAATTCTGCAGCTTGCTACAACTTACAAGAAACTGTGCCAGCTACCACTCCTTCTCCACATCATCAAGAGCGTATTTTATTAAAAATCAAACTTGTGAACACTAGACCATTGAGGTGCTCTCATGTTGTTGTGTCTTGTCATTGTTGTGTTTATTAAGTGTAAGAGCTGCTGCTGCTCATCATCAACATTATGTTGTCACGCTATTTGTTGTACTGTCACACTAGCTGTTGATTTGTTGATTGTTGTCTTGCCATTGTTGATTCTGTCTGTCTGTCTCTGTCGTCTATGTAGTGCAGGCTTTGTTTGTATCTGCATATTTTTCACTGCTTTTATCGTTGATTGTATGTTTCAGCGCTTTCATTCCTGACGTCTGTGCTTTCAAGCATTGACTGCCCGGGGACTGCAGATGAAAATTAGCCTTTCTGGCCCACTGGCATATTTTCAGATATGTTATTAATATGCACTGTCCCTGTCAAATCAAATAATAAACTAAACTAAACAAAACATCACTTTGCTGTAATGCAGCCTTTAAAACCAGGAAAAGACATCACTTATGTCATATCGCGATATCTAAAATCAAAGACAGTATCTTATCACAGTATCAATATAATATCAATATATTGCCCAGCAATACATACATTGTGTTATTATAAATGAAGCATCCATATGTTTTTTGGCTTGTAGGCTGGCCACAGAAGAGACAGTATTGCACTAATTCATTACTGGTTTTGGTCTTTTCATAGCATTTGTCTGTAATAAGAAGAATCTTTTTTTTTTAAGTTTACTAGCCTTATCTATGAAATGGTTATGTTCCATCTCAAATGTAGTGTGTGTGTCATGTGGTTGGCTTGAATGCTAACATGCAAAAACTGAGGACATGCTGGTTATTTCACTCACAAATTTGGTGCATGTGAAACAAATCAAGTCATCCAGTCCTGGGGCTGCCTTTCAGGATCGTTTCCTCAACAGTTTACTTCAGGAGTAGTCAAAATGTATTCACTGCTGTCTGAGAAATCATTCAGGTGGAAGCATAATATTTATTATATGTATAAAGGTAACTTGATGATTCATTATTTCAGAGACAGGAAGCTATAAGCTGTGGCCAGTGGGTTGTTCAGTGGCAAAGTGAGAGATGACAACTTGTGCTGTTTGTGTGATCAAGGATTACAACAGAGAACATGTGAAGAAACTATTGATTTATTTTTTTGCTGAATCATTTAAAGGAGAAATATTTCTCTTTTTTTTGTATTAAATCATAAACTGACCATTATATATCATCAGAGATGGAGGAAAGAAACATGTAGAGCTGCAACGATTATTAAATTTGATTACTGAATAAATTGAGAAATGTTTCCCTAATCAGTTTGAGTAATCTTTTAAGAAAAATAACATGACATTTTGACATGACATTTGACATTTTATAGACCAAATAACTAATTGATTGATCAAGAAAAAATCTACCTTGAATTACCAGCTTCTCCGACAACATTGCTAAGCCAGCACGCTGTCCTTTGAAATGTCTATCCTGGGCTACAGCGGCTGTTTTTTTCCCTGTCTCATGTTAATTAGAGTTCAAATTAAAGCCAAATGTTCGCCAAATGAGTTAGTGTCTCTTTATGAGTCATGAAAAAAATATCAATCGCCTTAAAGAAGGAGTAGATGTTTTGTTTACGTTAAATTGAGCAAAACATTAATGGAGTCTGGCAGGCAGTGAGACAGGCTGTCACTGAACTCAGAGCAGTGGGCTTTTGTGACCCATCGTTGCTTCTCATTGTCAAAAACGTAACCTAATGTTGCGCTCTTCTTGTGCTCCTGTTCAAACTGCCTGAGCTTCAAGTCTGGAGAAGAGAAGGCAGGAGGAAACAACCCGCTTCAACCATAGATTATGAATTAAGTAGGGATTCAACCTAGTTAATATACTGTTTATGGCTCCAATACACTATTTTGACTGTAGTATTTGAATAGTAGGGACTTGTATATTTCTCGTTTAATGACTTCTAACATCAGAGACAATTTGTACTGTTTGTATGATTAAGGATTGCAGCAGAGAAATCGTAAAGATCTAGATTATTTCTTTAAAGACAAGACCTGCATGAAGTCTCAGAAATAATCACAGTGAAAGGCAGAAGCTGACATTTCTGAGTCATTAACCTTGTATGTTGTGTATGTTGTTTGAGGTGTGGCGTGTGCCTGGCAGGCACTGCAGGTTAATACACCAACAGACACACATGCACTGCTCCAAATGAGTCCCAGTTGGCACATTGACCAATAGATTGCCAATATGCGGCTTCCTTTAATCACCCTGAGGATGGAGCTTGGGCCCAGCTCACAGCAGAGCAGAGGTGGGCCAAGCCGGGGCTCATCTGCTTGTGGCTTCGTTTCCAGCCTGCTGATTACGTGACTGCTTCAGCAACTCCACCGCTGGAGGATGTGCTGAGAAGACCAAAAGGGCTGATGAATTATTGGAGAGTGAACAGAAGGTATAATAGCCTTTTGTTCCATACAGAAGAGATGGCGCAGCATACTGTAAAAAGTTGCCATGTTTAAGTCTGTGTCTGTTTTATCTGTCCATTAACGTGAAGCGTGTAGTGCACTGCCTTCCTCGGCTCCCCTGTGCACCACAGCCACTGTTAATCCTTGAGTCTGTCAGCAGCAGGGCAGCAGGCTCTCTCAGGGAGTGCTGGACCTCTCCTTCTCTTGAGACGCCTCTGTGTTTGGAGCCCTGTTACTCTTCTTTAAACACCAGGCGGTGTTAAAAGGTCACCGCAGATGTAATTGAGCATTGGTAGCAATGACCTTTCAGTGTTTCATTTCCTTTCTCTTCTCTTCCTCCTCCATCTTTCCTTTTTCTATATTATTCCCACACACACACACACACACACACAGCTTGCCAGGAATCTCCCACCACGGACCATTGGGTACCCGTGGACGCTGGCTTTTGGCACATCAAAGCATGGCATGAGCATTAAGACGCTGTACAGAGCCATGCAGGGCCAGGACACCCCAGTGCTCATGGTGATTAAGGACAGCGACGGCCAGGTAAGCTGTTAATTCAGCACAGCGGTAGTGTAGTGCAATATGTTGGAACTCTGTTATAGCACTAATCTTTTTCTAATAGTTCTCTTTTCAATGCCAGACTTGTATCCTCAGTGTACAATACTCAGTTGTTCTTCGTCTTTGTGTCTTTGTTTCTAGGTGTTTGGTGCGTTGGCATCTGAGCCCTTTAAAGTCAGCGATGGCTTTTATGGCACAGGGGAGACCTTCCTCTTCACCTTCAATCCAGAGTTTGAGGTACACCACCTTCCTCACTTGCTCACTCACAAAAACTTTTTTAAAAATTAAAACTGACTTTCAAAGTTAGACATTTGAATGTGCAGTTAATCGTATGAAGACTGAGATGCTTGTTTACAGTAATCCAAAATAAAAACCATAATGACTAGAGCATTCATTCTTTTTGGAGAAGATAGCGTAGGCTGTCGTCTTTTGTGTCATCACGTGGTATGCTCATACTGACTTTATTATGTTGCATTATGTGCGGTGCTAAACATGGTAACAACATGCAGTAGTGCAGTGAAGTAGCACCAGAGTTGTAGAAAAGCAGGTTGAGTCAGTGTGTCTGCACCATTTCCACACAGGTGGAGTCTGCACACCATTTAAACAGTGTCTCAGCTGATGCATATGTCAGATGCCCTTCCCTCATTTCAAGCGGTGAAAGTGTCATATATGGTCTATGCTGACAATTATTTACCAACTGGGAAAGTTTCCATGGATTTTGCATTTCAGACTAATGTTGTTTGTTTTGTCAGCTGACAGTTAAGTGGTTTCTGCTGCTAGCTGACAGATTACACTCTATTTAAACATTTTTTCCAACCTTCCCGTGTTACATGTTAAGTGCTGTACCAGCGCACTAAAATCACGCGGACCAAGTAGATTTGAGCATAGCTTAGTTTAGCTTTTTATCTTAGGTTGTACAGGATATGAAGCACTTTAAGATAATCTAGGCAATGACATCACACACAAAAATACCAGTTTACACACTATTTCTATTTTCTATTGCAGATGCAAACACCTTTGCACTCTGCTAATAAAAATGTATTGTTGAAATAGCACATGGAGTATTAAATACTTTGTTCTTGTTTCTACATTTAGAAATCTTATGTTTTGCATGTTTATTTAGTCAAATTTGCTGATCACATGTCTGATTTTCATTTTGTTTTTTTGCTTTTCTTATGACACGGTTTCAGTACTTTGAACGATTATCACGGTATATTGACTTGCATAACCTTATGAAGTTAAAGGTCAATGTTATTGTGGCACATATAATAATACAGAGTACAATTAAGCAGTCAGATTCAGCCTCTGCATTTAACCCACCCTAGAATTATGAGCAGTGGGCAGCCTCTGTGCAGCGCCTGGAGACCAGCTCCAGATCTAAGCCAGCACCTTGGTCAGGGGTGCTGACTGGAGAATTGACCCAACATACACAAAAAAACCACTGTGCCACCCTTTTAGCTTAGGTTGTACTGAAGCATCAAGCCAAGAACTGGCTTCACAATAAGCAAAAATACCAGTGTAGGCACTAGTGGACCATTTCTGTTGCAGAGTTCAGTATATTTGCTGGCTGACCTTCTTTTGAAGCTGTACCGATCCATATTTTTATATGAAGAATGGATCAAATGTCTGTATAATGGGAAAGGCATCAGTTGTAGAAACACAACCACAACCCAACTCTCCAGTTCTCCTCAGCTCTACTGGAGTTTTTAGCAGGTTTTCGCTCATTGTTTTGCTTTTATCGGCCCACAACTTCACTCTTGTAGTTCATTCTCATCACTCTCAACAACCTTGTTTCCTGCAGCAGCTGTTTTCAGTGAAAATGCTTTGATAAACAGACTGCAAACTACCTCTTCAGCACCAAGTGGCAAACATGTAGTAAGCAACTAGCTGTTGAACGTAGTGGAGCATTTAGCAGCTAAAGAGCCAGATGTTTCCCTCAGGTGTTTCAGACAAAAACAAGTGAACAGGAGAATATCGGACTTGAATTCCTCAGGTGTACATAAACATAACTTGAAACGAATGCTAATGTTGCTCCGTATCTGCTGGATGTTTGTATAATTCACTATATTAGCTTTGTAATGTGATAATATGTCAGTATTGCATATCCAGCTTGTTTTGCTGCGCACAAGTAGCAAAAGAAATAGTTATTAATACTTAATTAAAAGATTGTTTTCTTCACATCAGAGACTAGAGGCAGCATCTGAACTCAAACACACATTTCCACACAAACTCAATGCTGCTCTGTGGGACCGAAAACAAATTTGAAGAAGACTGCTGTGTATACTTACTGCAAACTCTACATAGCTGTATAATGTACTTAACATAACAGGAACATAAAATAGAATAATGAGACACGAGTGTACTGTGATACACCATATAATTCATAATGTGAATATTCTTGCTAGTCACATGCTGTTCTCTGCATGTGACGTTCACACATGCTGTGATAAATACTGTCTATACATCCTTATACATGATGCAAATGCAATTCAAGCGGGGTTTTATTTCTTTGAAAAATTCTCTAACGTCTCACAGCTCAGTGGCATTTAGTGTTTCATGACTCACATTCTTGGTTATGCTCTCTTGTTGAGAGTATTTTCACTTGATGGATTCAACCGAGGGACGTGAATGGGCTGAAAGCAACACACTGACTGTGACAGTTTTTTCATTTTTACTTAAAGCACAAGAATCATTTAAAAATTGCTACACTTACATAACAATTCTACATATAATGGCTTTAATGACAACAAAATGTCTATCAAATGACTGATTGATGTGACTCGTGCATCAGAGGATATTTAGTGAACTAGTGATGAGATGTTTCCATCAGTTCTGTCTAATAGCTGTAACTGAATTATCAGACATTAACTCTGGATCCTCCCACTAAGGTCAACACGTGTGCGCTCTGTTCTCATCAGGATAAAGACTGCTGGACAAAGAATATTAGATTATGTCAACAATGGATATGTCATGCAATATCTTCTAATATACACTGTGTTGTGTCTGCGACAGGTGTACAAATGGACAGGTGACAACATGTTCTTCATCAAAGGAGATATGGACTCCTTAGCTTTTGGTGGAGGAAGGTGAGCCCAAGCAGCTTTTTACACAGTTCTAGCTTCTAAACATTTAGTTTAATTAGACTATGATGATGTGATATAGCTTAAAATGAAATGAAAATGTTATTGATGAGGCAAGTAAGTGATGTTGATCCCCTAAAACTGTGTTTGGTTCTCATGAAATACACTTGTGCCTAGTTGCATTGAAACCACTTAGGCTAAGGGTTCCCTTAAATTTTCATATTTATATTTTCATATATATTTCCCTTAGGCAGAATAGTCAGATAAAACCACCACGAGGATTTCCTTAAGATGTTGTAAGAGAAAACCTTTTGTTTGCCCTCAGTTACTTAAGTTTTCCCTTATATGTTCCCTAAGTGAAGAGGGACATCAGACAATAGCTCAGCTTATGGTGATTTAAGAAGCAGAGGAGATACCAAGACACATTTTTTGGTACAAGGAAACCCCACTAGTCATTGTGGGCAATGCACAACTTGTAGAAGAGAATAGATTTGACGTTAGCACTCACGACTTTGTAGCTAGGTAACATTAAAATAACTGCATTTCCGATTTTGTCAGTTACTTTTTGCCACATCATCTGTTTGTTTATTTGTTATGGTTGGGTTAAAGATATAATCTGCAGCATTTTCCTTAAAAAACAATGTATAGACTCATATTGCACTATCCTTTTCGATCATCGCTTATGACCCACTAGAAGTGTGTGGTGGTGGCTGCATCTGCATAGACTCTGCCCTTTGCCTGTGTGTCTTAATTTTTTTTTTCTTATTATTTCCCTGTCCTCAGGACATTTGAACAACCCAAAACATTGGTATTTGACATCCAGATGCATTTAAAAACAGCTCAGACAAATCCTACTGACTGCCTTTGAATTTACTTTGGATTCCACATTCTTTGATGAAAACAATATTCTCGTCTTCTATCCAGTTTGCCTTTCTTTTTCTTTTTGTATTCTCTTTGTTGTCTATTTTGGAGAAGCTAGCTAACAACTGACAGTACTGCTGTCTATGACAGTGAAGCATAACCATGAAGTGCACATGTGCTGTATTATGACAGTAACTGCCATGAGAGCCTTAATGTAAACACTGAGCCAAAGAGACAACTTAACTGGTTCTATGCAACACTCCTGAATGATCCCCTTAGCTTAAGGAAATATTCTACTTAAGAGACGAATTTAAGTTCAAAGCTGAAGGTGGTTTATGCAACCGGGCACTGGAGATAACATTTGTGGCCCCCATGCTTAAAGGAGAAATTTGTAATGTAATTTGTAATTTGTATTGTAATAAATCATAAAATGACCATTATATGCCATCAGAGATTAAGGAATGTTCTCCTGTGTTCTCCTTTGAAATTTCTAGTCTTGCTTCTCTAATACTGTTTCTTCTCTTTCCTCTAGTGGTGAGTTTGGCCTGTGGCTGGACGGAGACCTCTACCACGGCAGGAGTCACTCCTGTAAAACATTTGGGAACCCCATGCTCTCAAAAAAGGAGGATTTCTATGTGCAGGACATAGAGATCTGGGCTTTCGAGTAACAAAACAGTGCACCACAGGGAAAAAAACAAGTCCTGCAAAGGGCAAAAACGGAGGAGTCCTCCTCCTTTAGAACAATGGCAACGTCCCAAACCTAACTGCACATCACCAGGGCTCCCCAGGCCGGAAGCCAGCTATCGGATGCTTGTTGTGCGTTACTACTGCAGTTATTACGGAGCTTTTTTTCTTTGTGAAAAATTACCTTTGTGTGTATCTTGTTACAGCCTTGTGCAGCGTCTTTGCAGAGTAGGGGGAGTGTGTGTAAAGCAGTGAAAACAGGTGGTGAAGATGAGGTCGTATCAGGGGGATGAGGAGAGGGGACTATCAAGGCTCTCGGAAAAGGAAAAAGACCATCGGAGCTCCTCTCAGCTGAGAGGCGGTGAAGATGATGGCGGCTGAGGTTTGGGACTGCTGCGAGAGAGAAGAGGGAAAGAACTGCCCTACTGGTCCAAGATTATGTATCTGAACTTTACGGAAACCTCGAGGAGGCACCCTCTCAGACCCCCTAGAACTCTGTTCATTCGGTAGGATGTTAAACTCACTGTGCTGTCAGCCTTGACGGAGAGAGACCCAGTTGTAGAGGGGAAATAAACAAGACAAAAAGCTGAACACATTCCATTACTCTCGGTGATGGTGGATTGTCAAAATAAAAGTTGTGATTTGTGGTTTAAAAAAAGGCCAAAACTCATCAGCAGCAGGAGACGATGACACTTAACTCAGAGAGGAGAGGATATTCGCTAGGGGGGGAGGGAGGGGGTGTTAGTCTTTTTACAGTACAGGTTGTCTTCTGAGGCTAAAACTATAGAGTATTGTGTATTGTAGTCCTCCTGTTGTTCACTGTCATAGCACACCATCTGAAAGCACATAGCTATAATCAGATCACCCATCGTCGTAATGTTCTGTTCAGTGGGTGTACGTGTGAGTCCAGCTAACACCGGCTCCCCCTCGTGGGGACGCTGGCTGTACTGTTTGTAGACAGTAAACGTGTTGCAATAGATTTGTGGAATATGCAAATAACTGTCCTGTGACCTCAAATACCCGCAGGTCGCGGCACTTTTGCCGCCGCCTGTCACTCTTTCAAGAGAGAAACTTGTAAAGCTTTTACGTCTTGATACACAATTGCTTTTCTGGGTATCATTTGAAAAGCCTGAGACGTGGTTAACTGTTTTACATGCATATATGACAATTATATATTGGTATATATGATTATATATGGAGTTATATGATCATATATATTTTGCTGTTAAGTGTGACAGTGATCTATTTGTGCTGATATTTCAGCTGTTACAATATAATGTATATTACCCTGTAAATTAATGTTAAAATAGTAGATTTGTTCCTATCATATATATATATATATAAATACATAAGGATATATAAATATATATATATATATATATATAAAAGTGTGGATTGGTGGGTTGCTTCTAGCACTTTAATCTGGTGTAAAAGCGTCATGGCCAGGTTCTTATATTCTCTTAGCAGTAGCTGTACAGTACTTTTTTTGTTTAGATCATTAAGATGTTAACTGTTAGTAGAAAGCTTGCTGCTACCAATATCAATAAGGGTATGCCCTAATTCTCTGTGTGTCTAAAAAGGAGGATTACTCTGAGGTAGGAAGGGGGGGTTGAATGTGGCTAAAAACGCGACAGCAGGGCTCGGGTTCTCTCCTCATGTGGCTGTCAGGTGAGTCTCGGTAGGTCCAGGTAGGTATCACAGGCAAGACTGACCTCTGACAGGCAGATGACGGTAGGCGAAGGGAAGTGTGTACAGTACGTAACCCCTCCCCCCCCCCAGGAGCTTTCTTCCCCCCTTTCTGGTCTTCCACACCAGTATTTGTGTCCTTGTGGAGCGTCACAAAGAATAATAATGGATAATTCTTTCAATTATTTCACCAGAATACAATGTATCAGTGATGTATAAATAACAATAAAGCTGAATTAATTGTTGTAACCTGGGATATGGCTGAATTTGTGATGTTTCTTGTTCTGTTCCCTATAGATTTATTTATTTCTTTTATTTTTTTATTTAAAACCTCTCACATGATGATAAACTGATGGACAGTGGCCTAATAGAATTGGTATGTAATCAGTGGTTTACGGTACAAGGACTTGTGTTGCATACTTATGGGACACTTCACACCAAAATCAAAAGTACATATTCTCCCTCTGGCCTGTGGTGCTATTTTTTCTTCTGCTTTTCTTTTTCTTTTTTGGTGTGAGTTGCCAACTTTTGGTATTATCAGCCATAAAAATGTCTGAGTTCTAGGCAGTATAATAGGACTAAATTGCACCCAACTTAATGTGCTCGGAGTACAAAAGAGTTTTGAAAAACTCAACAGCAGTGTCTCTTTCCAGAAATCATGACCTCAATATAATAGCTTTTTTTTTTCTACTAGAAAGAAAGTAGCACCTACATCAAATGGCTCACAAGGTCTGTGGATTATCTTTAGTATTTAGAAAGAGATGTTACTGTTTTTCAAATGTAATTTCTTGGTGCTTTGAGCTCCACAATCTTTAGTGTGCAGGGCAGCTGGATTCACAAGATCATGTGATAATCCATCTCACCAGGCTTCAATTTATGCATCCGCACCAAAAGTGGTGCAGATGATAAGCATCCTAGGAGGGACTACTGGCAGCTCCAGCGAGAAGCATCCGTGGAAGCAACTCGTCTTGATCAAACCAATGCAGCTCCTGAAGAGTTTAGCGTAGATACTGTGATAGCATCAGAACTGGAGAATATTTCTTCACTGAAAGACGAGTAAAGAACAGCTCTGAAGGCTTCTTTTTTTTGATAGAAAAGATGTTCTCAATCTTCTCACAACTTGGCAAGAGTTTGATCTGACTGTTGTGATAGACAGATGGTTCATCCAATCACCTGTCAAGTTTTTTTTTTTTTTGGAAAGTGCGTGCTCTTTTCCAAACAGTTTCTAATGATGACTTCCCAGATGGTTGTGTGTCAGGTTACCACAATCTGAGTGCCAGCAAATTCCCTTATATTTGAGAGAAGTCCGAACAATATCTCCAAACCTTGGCAACGCACACTGAAACAGTTTAAATGAATAAATAGCACTACAGGTAAGAGGAAAAATCTGTATTTTTGATTCTGGAGTGAACTGTAACTTTAAAGATTCCCTTCAGACATGCATTTGAGCCAAAAAATAAAGAATTTTTAACAGGTATACTTTCCACATTAAGTCCACTCTCAGTATATGTGCTGCACTGGCAGCTTCAAGTTTCTACATCACACTTATATAAGCTGTAAATTGGTCCAGGATTGACTTCTAAACTAGCTGTGATGTCACAAATCATGCTAATAATCCCACCCCTAAAAATCCAGTTTTCACTGAAGACAGAAGGTTTCCACTTTCAGCAGATGAATGTGAAAACATCCTTCTAGTGTTGAACTCGGCACATATATCATTCCATTCAGTGAAACTCAAGCATCCAGGAACAACAAGAAAAAACACTTCTGAGTGGCAGGTGACTGTAATTTGTACATCCTGGTATGTGGAATCTGGAGTGTGACATTTCGGCTAAGGGAAAATTCGCCACTTTTCATGTGCATGTCCAGTCAGTGTTGATGGTAAATGCAGTTGAAGCAATTAAGTTTCAATGCTGCTATACTGACTGAGAAAGTTCTGCTGCAAAATCTGTTGTTTTTCCTGCACCAATGATGTCGCAGTGATGTTGTTGGTGTTAAAGAGGAGCTTCAGCTTGGATTTCTTCTCCGCCTCGGGGTAGCCACGGGGCGTGCCAGGTGAGTATTTCTGTCACATAACATTACATGCTGGCCAACAAAGTAATATCTACGGCAATATGTGTGTGAACGTCAGGAGAACTCAGCTTTCCTGAGGAATAGCACTCAGTGAGGAATTTATTACTTCATTTGAGTACATTTACCATCAACACTGACATCCAAATGAAAGTGAAATTTTCCCTTTAAATTGAAATAAACTGATATATTTTGAAAAAGCCATTAGAAATTGTTTAATCACATGTTGCATCATAAAACTTACATAAAGACATTGATACATTTTCCAGTCAATAATTGAACTGTTCAGAATTGGCAGGGGTCTGTCCAATCAAACTCCTGCTGAAGATCTGTAGGTTGGATTTCATTTAATTAAGTAATACAATGCGTACATGTCTTAAATTATTTAACTGAGCAGCTGTCTTTGAATTAAACATACAATTATGAAATCCAGACTGGCAGCGTCTAAACAAGAAACTAATTAATTGTCAGATACAACCTGAAAGGATAATATATTCTTCATGCTTTTATGATTCTTAATATTTTCTTAATGATTTGGCAATGTTGTGGCAGTTATTACAATAAAGCAACTATGATCGGCATATAAGAAGTAAAATTTAAAATGTCATTTTGCATTTCAGTTTTAAAGTTCTGTTATTTATAACTACATCTTACTGTCACAGCGGAAAATGATAAAAGGGTCAGAGTCACATTAAAATGTGCTAAATTTATTGTTATAACAAGATATTTTAATGTTATTACAACATACAAAGTTATGTTGCTTGTTTGAATATAGTAAATATGTTTCTTTTTATAACATGATCATTTATTTTATAACACATAAAATGTTTTATGTTATAACATGATTAAATTATTTTGTAATAATATAACATATATGTAGAAAATCTATTAACATTTGAACCCAGCTAAGTTATCACGTTATAACTGTTTATGTCATAACAATAAGTTATCAGGTTAGAGCAAAAAGATCATAAGAGGATAGATAATATATTGTTTTAACAAATAGCGTGTTAAGTTTGTGTATGGTAATAATGTGAAAATATCTTGATATAATGGGAAAAACAGCCATAATGTCATACTAATACTGTAATTACACATCATAAAGTCTCTCATACTTCCAGTTTCTCCGGCTCCAGTAGAGAATGATGGTCTCAGTCATCACAGTGGAGCTCGACTACTTTGTGTCTGACCAAGCTTTGAAGTTTAGAGTCATGAGTCAGACAGCCAAAGGCCTGTATCTTTGTTGAAAACAGGATTCCACATCTCTGAACGGTCTCCAATCACATAACGGAAAAACATGAACGCAGCCTGTCTGTCACATGACCTCCATGGTCACTGGAAGTCTTTGTGTGACTGAGAAAGCAGATGTGTTGCTGCAGCTACAGCACTGAAATGATTTAAAGGGCGATTCTAAATGATAAGAATAAGAAATGAGGCCTCTGCGATGTGTAATAACACCTGATGTCACAGGCAGTATATTTTGTTTTTAATTATTTTACCCAGCAAGTTATTTTATATCCTTAAATTAGTATTAAACACAGGAACTAATTGCTGGCCAACTGCTACTTTTATTATATTACAGTTGAAAAAGTAGAACGTCTTCAGCAGCAGTGTTCCTGCTGTGCTTTATTAACACTAACCCAGATATAATGAGCTGCAGCAGAAGTCTTAATGCCAAACTAATTCTGAAAACTCAGCTGCAATCTCAGCAGTTCATCGTGTTCCAGTATATTTCTCCTGACTTTCGACATTAAACAGGGTTGGGAAGGTTACTTTAAAAATCTATTCTTATACAGTTACTAATTGCCTAATAGTATAAGAACATTTAAAGTAATGTAAGTTGATAACTTCCTGTTACTTTTGGATTACCTCAAAACAAAATGTAGAGAAATTGTTTAGCCTAATATAGTGATTTTAGGGCTGTAACTGAAAAAAGTTGATCACAGCCCAAGATGACGTCCTCAAATATCTTGTTTTGTCCACAACTTAAAAATATTCAGTTAATTGTCATAGAGGAGTAAAGAAACCAGAAAATATTCACATTTAAGAAGCTGAAATCAGTTTTTCTTTATTAAGAAATGACTAAAAACAATTAATCGGTTAATTAATCCTGTCATAATCTCATCACTTGAAAAGTAGGCTCAAATGTGTGTTTTTCAAGTCTTTGATTATTTTCATTATCAATTAATCTGTCGACCATTTTCTCCATTAATCAAATAGTTATTTGGTCCATAAAAGGTCAGAAAAATATTAATCAGTTACCCCAAAGTCCAAGATGACGTCCTCAAATGTCCTTTTTGTCCACAACTCAAAGATTTTCAGTAAATATTCAGATTTTAGGAGCTGAAATCAAAGAGTTTCAGCTTTAAGTGTTCTATGTTTGTTGTTAGGTTATTAGTTTGTCCAGCTGTTCCTTCCTTTGTTTTGCACAGTTGATTGATTGATTGATTTATTGACTGATTGATTTAAAGACAAAAAATCCACCCAGTGAAGCATTTTTTCCACTACAAGTGATGATAATAAATTGACATCTGTGTGTGCACCGTGCATGGTAGTATATCATTCTTTATTTTAGAACTATAATCCTACTAATAATCTTCATTTATCCTCCACTTAATGTCTTTTTTTTTTATCTGCAACTGTAATGAAGTAGATACCTTTTCGTGTTCAGATGAAGTAATCCTGTTACATGTAATCTGTTACTCCACAAGCCTGCATTTATTTTATTTTTAATTATTATTTTACTCAGCAAGTTATGTAATCTCCTTGAATTAGTATTAAGCACATGAACTGATCACTGTCCAACTGCTACTTTTATTATATGATAGTATATTATATTATAGTTTTATTATATTATAGTTGAAAAACTAGAACCTCTTCAGCAGCAGTGTTCCTGCTGAGCTTTATTAAAACCAACCCAGATATAAAAAGCTGCAGCAGAAGCCTAATTCTTAAAAGTCTCACAATCTCAACAATTCATCATGTTCCAGTACATTTCTCCTCACTTTGAGTGCTGAAGCACAGAGGAGTAACATCCAGTCTGTTGAGAGCTAAACTGTGACAGGCAGGATGATAAACACAGATCCTTCAGCTGTGAGTGAGCTCCATCTAATGGTTGAATTTCTTAGTGACGGTCCAGTTGGGTTAAAACTTCATTTGCAGCTCCTCACTGGTATTCTCATTTAATGTCCCAGGCTTTCATTCAGTGCTCTCTTTATGTCGTCAGATATTTAATTAATACAAATAAGCACGTAATCATGGAAGTAATCCAAATAAATCTGATATAATCAAAGAGGAAACAACAGTTCTTGTCTGTCATGTATGATTTATTTAATGGCCCGTCGAGCCCACTGCAGCCACAGGTAAACACAACAGCGCAGGACGCCACGGGGGATTACAGGTCACGTCCTCATCCGTGTCAGCTCGGGGCACCTGAGCATCATCCACTGACTCGCTCCTGACACGATCGCTCACTCTATCACAGGTCCAAGACAGTCAGACCAAAAGTTCCCCCAGGCAACCTGCTGCGTCAGCTCTTCACTGACATCCAGCAGGACTAAAATAGTGCTGGGATCATTCTTTGGGCCTCTTGGATGGTAGTTTTGTCAGCTGCACCGTCAGCATGTTTCAGACTGTACAGTAGAAACCAAAATGTGGCACAAAAAGTTCCTTATCGCAAAATGTTTTGAGCAACAATAACAGGAAGGCAGGAAAGACTGTGTTTGACTTGGAACAAATAAAGTACCGCAGACCTTTTCCCTCAACAAAATCAGACTGAAATTGTCCTGGAATTTCTGCATGAAATACAACAATATATCAGACATCCCATCATCAGTGCCTTAGATTTAAATTACATCCTATATTAAATACAGCTCAAAGTAGCTCAACAGGAAAATAAACAGCACAAAAGTGGCTCTATTGCAAAATCATTATTATTATTATAAAATTCAGATGCCATGTTCTACATAGCAGCTCTGTTTGGCAGGAATAATTCCACAGTGTTGAATATTCAGTGTAATTCAGGGTGTGAGTTAATACACCGCATGTAATCCTCCAGCATACAGGCCAGACTGAGTGGGTGAGCACAAAAAGGGCTACACCAAGGCTTTGTTGCATAATGTGTCCAAATTATAACAAGGCATTAAGTAGGACATTAAGACAATGACATGTTCAATAAGGCATGGGCTTATTGTGGAAAAGCCTCAGTAGTAGAATCATGATTTAAGGTGGCAACATTGCCTTTTTCAGCAGACACAGAAACTACTGACAAATAACTTTTTGCAGTTCTTTTGAGTTTGGTCTTTGTGTGTCCAGATGCTCCTCAGTACACCAGGTACTTGAGTTCAGAGTAGATGAGAGGAAACATGATGGTGCAGGCTCGGTACAGGATGGCTCCGCTCTTGAATAAAGCCCGGGGTTTGGTGCTCCACGACTCGGCCTTGAAGTTGAAGTAGATGGCGTACAGCGCCACGGCAAAGAAGTGTCCGATGAGGGTCATGGGTTTGGGTGTCAGCCTGGTAAAAAAAAAATCCAATCCAATGATGCCATTAATTCTACTAAAATTGTGAGTCTATGTTTTTTAAATGGTGTATTTAAAGGAATAGTTTGATATTTTGGCTTTCTTGCCAAGAGTGAAATGAGAAGGGAAAACAGTTCAATATCGCCGCTCAGTCCAACATGATATTTTTCAAATTATAACAACATATTTTAACATTATTATGAATTACAAGCTTATAATGTTGGGTTAATGTTATAACAAGAAACTTTCTTGTAATAACAAAATACTATTTATCTTATTGTAACATGAAACTGTTCATGTTATCACATGGTAACTTTTATTTATATTTAAATTATTACATTATAAGTTACATTATAACATGAAACATTTCACATTGTAACAAGATAAATAGTATTTTGTTATAACAAGAAAAGATTCTTGTTATGATGTGATAAGTCTGTATGTTGTACAACTTAATAACATGAAAAATATTTTGTTATAACAGTAAACTTTTCATGTTATAACGTGATACTGACCTGTTTTTCCTTTTCTGGCGTGGCAGCAATATGATCCCCCATAAAACAACTCTTAATTTTTACACTTCAGTTTTTATACAGAGTTAACAAAAGCAATATAACATGATAATTAGTGAGATTTTGCTTTATGCTAGCTTTAGCTCTGCATAAAGACTGAAAGCAGCAGGAAACAGCTGGCCTGGTTCTGTCTGAAGGTAAGAAAATCTGTCGACCAGCAGCTCTGAAGCTCAGTAATCAACAGGTAACGTCTTCTTTTTTAACCTGTGGTTTTACATGCTGGACTATGTCTTGGCGAGCTTCAGAGGCGCAGGGAGGCAGAATTTTGGATACAGCCAAGCTAGCTACTTCCTTGCTAAGATAAGCTAACCGGCTGTAGTTTCATATTTAGACTACAGACCAAATCATTGTTTTGCAAGTCACAAGTAAGCCCCAAGTGTTTGCACTTAAAGTCTTAAACACTTTTTTTAATATTTGAGCTCGGGGGAGGGGATCAAGTTTTTTCAAGCCAAAAGCTAAAGTCAAGTAAAGGTAAAGGTTAAGACTGAGTCGAGTCCAAGTCAAGTGACTCGCGCAGACACTTCAGCTACAGGCGAGAGTGGCATCAATTTTCTCATCGAGCTCTATGTAAAAAAAGCAAGCAAGTGCATTTCCCAAAATGTCAAACTATTCCATTAACTCAAGCTTTCAATCATGTCATATATTAGAGAAATTCTCTCTGTTTGATGTTATTCTGGAGGACAATATTTGTTGCTTACACTGAGAGGAGTCCAATGGGCCCAGCAACACACTCTCCACCAAGCTTGAAGTACTGGAAACAGGCTTTTCTCAGCTCATGAAGAGAATCTGGTTAACAGAAAACAGCCGCATGGCCGTGATGAGAATCAGTAACCATAAGTACTGTTTGAAATGATTGCAGATTTTGACTTTTGTACTCATTCAGTGCAAAATAATAATCACGTCTGATCCCCTGGCATTGTTTTCCATGTGTTATTTAGATGCAGAGGCGGGCAGAGACTCACCGTTGGTGGCTGCAAACAGCTCATACAGGGCCTGGGCCAACACATTCACCACGAAAGAATGTGATGACTTGCGTTCCCAGTGGAATTTTTTCTTTGCCTATTGAGAAGAAGAGAAAAAAAAAAAAGCGGAGTGTAATATCGCACACTGGTCTGCAGTCTCTCACCCACAGCAGAGGGAATAATAGGACAGAGCCAACGTGATGCAGTAGAGGCTCCAAATATAGCTCCTGTAGTCAATGAACCTCGCTGCAGGCACTCACACAGGCCTTATTTCTTCAGGTTTCATACATTTTTAATCTCAGTTTTAATGTGGAGGTCTATCAATTGTTGGCATGAAAAATGGTTTCAGGTCTGGTCCCTGCGTTCACCTGCAGCATGGCGCCGTCGTCGTACAGATCCGGGATGTTCTTGAGCAGGCTCCTCCAGATGCGGACGTCGTTGAGAGCGACGCTCATCCCTCCTCCCGTCAGAGGGTGCCTCATGTTGTAAGCGTCGCCCAGGAGAAGGACGCCTGCGAACGACAGACTGCTGTTTGTATCGCATCCAAAATACATGACCAGGCAGTTGTTGTGTTGTTTTTTTTTTTCCCTCAGCACTTTGTAATCTTCCAGTTAAACACAGTGAACAGGGTGACATGTGGAAGATGACTGTCTCTCTTTGCTTTCATTTCAGATGTTCTGACAGTTAAAACGGAAATGTTTAAGTTTGTCATCACTTATTAGACTAACAAAGCTCACTAGTGTTACAGCTCTAATCCAGCACCACACACAGCACACACACACACACACACACACACACACACACAGACAAAATATGATAAAGTCTTATTTTTATGATCATTTTAATGATCAGTTCAACATTTTGGGGGAATTCACTTATTCAGTTTCTTGCCAAGAGTTAAATGAGAAATTTGATACCACTCTAAAGTCTGTGCTCTACATATGAAGCTACTGTCAGCAGCGCTCCGATTTCCCTGTTGGAAATTTAAATTTGAACGCCTCCTGAAGTCTGATTTCCAAAAGGTAAAAGTAAACTATGGCTGCTTGACTTGTTGCACTGGAACAGGGTCAGCTCGGGTGTGACGACCCAGCTCTGTTTTCAGAGGCAAAAAAAAAGCGCAATTAGCTGAGTACAAAGGCTGGAAAAAGGGTGTATCCCTGCTAGCCTTGTTAGCTTTGTTAGGTAATTAAAATCAGTGTCCCAGCAACTTCAAAGTTCACTTACTTAACAAAAAAAGGAAATGTTACAGCTAGCACATTTGAACAATTAGCACATTTAATTTGACAGCATTTGTAGTAAAAACTACAACTTTTATTTTTTTTTTTTTTGGTTAAACAAATAAAACACCTTTGGTACAAGTCAAGCTAGCTGTTTTAGTCTTTATGCTAAGCTAACTAGCTGCTGTCTGTAACTTCATATTTACCACACAAATATGAGAGTTATATTGATTTTCTCATCTAACTCTCAGCAACAAAACTAATAAGAGTATTTGCCAGAATGATTATTCTGTCAAATGTAAGTTCTATGAATTTATAAATCAATGTATTAACAAATGATCTAAAAACCTTGGAAAGAGCATGAACTCACTTTTTTTTTTTATTTAACTAAAAAGGGAGACTAATTGCAAATTAGTTAACAACCAGGAAAGCTCTTCAATTTGTTTTGTCTCACAGCAATGCCCAAAGTGAAGCACTACGTTCTTTCCAAGACATGCACCGACAGTACACAGGCCGAAATCAGTTCAGTAGATTCCCTCCAGCCAGCTCTGACAACACGGCAGTCAATAACACTTCAGTACCTGGTTTGTTGACAGGGGAGGGAGGGAGGAAGCTGGCAGGCATGGACCTGAGTCGATCGTTCTGCAGCGCCACCATGAAAGACTCCTTTAAATGCTCTGAAGGAAGGAGAGAAAGAGAGAGCACAGGCGGTCCATCACTCAGCTGGCTCAGTGCATGAAAACCCAAAGGTGCACGCTGGGCACATGCACAAGAAAAAGCCTTTTCTTTTGGTGTCTGAATGTACATTTATCAATGTATCAGTGTGACTGACTCCGCCGTTTCAGCTGGACCTCTGTCAAGGTTACCCGAGCTGGTGCTTTGATACTGAGCCTTTGATATTTCAGCTGAATAGCAGAGCGCTCCATGAATGTCAAATCCTTCAGCTGTAGCTTCCTTTGGCCGTACACACAACAGCACAGGCAGCAGTCTGGATTTATTCCTAACCTACCATCACGTCTGGCGGCATGAAAGAGTCCTGGATGACTTTCAGAAAACTTTGATCATTTATCACTCCGCATGGGCTCTACCTCAGGCCAGAGGTCATTTCTCATTAGCGATAATTAGAGGAATAAAACCTCAGAGACATTTTTTAAAATGGACCTCTCATCCGTCTTTTACCTGGCAGCTGTGGGTAGATCTTCTCAGCCATGTACTCAGACAGGTTGCGAGGCATCTCCCCCCTGATGTCCACCAGGACTCTGGTGTGTGAGGAGGAGATCTGGTAAATAAGCACCGGGCACGGGTTGGCCAGCACCAGCTCAGCATGGTTGGCTTTAAACTGGGGACAGTCCTGGAGAGAAGCACAGCGATGAGTCACAAATGAAGATAATAATAACATAAATAACCCTGATCCACTGTTGTCCTCAATGAGTTTGTAGACAGGGACATAGTCTACCCACAGTTTACCCACCTCTGTATTTACCACTACACCCTGATTTGGAATATAATGCAGCCTTCAAAATAAAATATCAGTATCATGGACCGCCTCTCTCACTGCCTCCCAAACTCCATTAACATTTTTCTCAATTTGCGAGTTATGATCATCTACTCCTTTTAGAAAATTATTAATGATTTCTTACGACTCGTACACAGATGCTTCTTTATTCGGTGAATATTCAGCATTAATTTTAACTTGAATAAATGTGAAACAAACCAAAACAGACATTCTGTGCTAGAGTGGAAATTTCACAGGAGAACATGCTGTCTGTAGCATTGCTGTCAGAGGAGCCAATATTTCAACTCAGAATGTTTCATTAACCTCTAATGACATGTAAAAATGGTCATTTTATGATTTAGTACACTAGATTTATCACATATTTCTCCTTTAACTGATGAATAATTTTATATATAACGTGTCTGAAAATAGTAACAAATGCCTGTTAAAACTTGCCAAGACCAGAGGATTTTCAGTTTACTCTCATACATGACAAAGAAAAACTGGATATTTTTGAAATATTCACATTTGAGAAGCTGATACTAGACAATGTTTGGTATTTCTGACTGAAACAATGAGCCAGTTATCAAAGTAATTGCTGACAATTTTCTTTCAATCAACCGATAAATTGATGGACTAATTGTTTCACCATTGGGACAATTAAAAGTGATTAGTGTTCAGAATATATCAGAATTTACATTAACATACACATTTTCTCTTCTAACACACCACTGGGCTGGGCGACCAAATCAAATATCACACAGTATTTCTGACAAACATCCATATTTCATATTGTGACAATATTGTGTAAATTGGACTTCAACAAAATATGAACACAAGTTTTGATAAATAATCATCAGTAACATGTATATAATGACTTAAGGGGTGAAGGCAAACAATTGAACAGCTATAACTGTCTGGTAAGTTCAGAAAAGACTAAACTTACATCATATCATGATGTAATGCTCTCCAAGACATCAATATAAGATCAATATATTGCGCAGACCTAGTTGCCAACTACTTTGATAATTGATTAGTCTAATTGTTTCTTTTTTTCAATTCAAAATGTCAAACATTTGCTGGTTCTGTCTTTTTTATATGTGTGTATTTGCTGTTTTTCTTTGTCGTTTATGACAATAAATTAAGAGTCTTTGAGTTTTGGGCTTTTGAAGTTGAAGACGTCACTTTGGGATTCTGTGATGGGCATTTTTAACAACTTTTTGACATTTTATAGGCTCAATGATTTATTGATTAATAGTGAAAATAGTCAGCAGATGACTCAAAAATAAAAAATCAGTTGAATGTATTCAGAGCAGGGTAATAATAGAAACAGCAGCAGGTGGTAAAGTATATTTACCTTCATGAGGCATCCAACAAAGTGAGAGGAGGTGTGAGCTTTCCCAGACACCAGACTCTTTCTGAATTTGGAGAAACAGCCATCAGCCACCACAGTGAGCGAAGCGTAGATTTCCTGCAGGACACACATTCACACAGTCATCATCACACACCCTCTGCGCTACACACAGTACTTCTCTCCGTGACACAAGAGAAAGTTTGAAAGTGGAAAATAAAGTTGTACAGATACAGCAGAGTTTCCTCTTCTCACCTTGATGTCTCCACTTTCTTTGTCCTTGTACTGGAGTCCAGTTACACGGCCGTCCTCCTCCTGCAGACTGGTCACCGTGCCTTCTATGAATGTGACACTGGGGGGCGCAATTACACAGTTAGAGACATCACCTCCATATACAATTATATAGGTAACATGGAAAGCAGAAACAATTGAAGCAAAATACATTTTCAGGTCAGTTTGACCTGCCAAAATACTAGATTTTGATTGCTTGCCTTTGCATTAATAAGTTCCATAATCTTTTAAAATACAGTATTACATTTAACCAACCAGTAATAACTGTGTAAATACTCCTCTACCTGAAATCCACTGTCCAATAATCTGTACACACTTGTTACTTTACTTTTACTCTTACACATGAGCCTCATTTTAACATACGTATGATTAATCTGAATTTGAACTTAAAGGAAAAGAACATTAATTTATGCAAAGCTTTGAGAACAAAAGTGCACATAAGCAAACCTAATACTAGTTTCACTAGTCATGTAAAACATGACAGTTCATTATTAAACTTGGAAATAGCGATTAATTTGACCAAAAACATTAGGTACTAGTCTTTTCCACATGATGATTAAAGGGATAGTTCACCCAGAAATGAAAATTCAGTCATTATCTACTCACACTCACACCGATTGATTGATTGATTGATTATTTTGTTAGTCTGCAAGCACAGCTGGAGTTTCACAGGAAAACAGTGTTGCAGAATCTCCTAAACAATACTTGAGAGGTGACGAGTTTTTTAACATAAAAAGCAACTGGAAAGAAACCATAAACTGTGTCCATAGTCTTCTAAAGTCCAGACATACTGTTTGCACACCGTCACACCACATATACCCAGTTCAGATGGTGTGTATGTGAACGTGGCTCCAAACTAAGGATCTACAGTGAAGATTCAGGCTAAAAACATGATGTAAATATGATTTTTCTGGTCAACTTTGCATGTTGGGGCTTTAGGAGACTTGGATAACACCAGACGAGCAGTATGGAGGCATTTTAAGTTTTTTTCATTTAAAAACTGGTCACCACTCACTTATAGTGCTTGGGAACACTGTTTTCCTGTGAAACTCCAGTAGTGTTTTGTTTTGTGGACTAAAAAACTAAACCCGACCTTCAATCAGCATGAAGGTGAGTAAATGATGACTGAATTTACATTTTTGGGTGAACTATTCCTTTAAAGATGCAGTTGAAAGCTCCAGAAAAATACAGTACAGGCATATTGAGTTAAGATTGTTTTTGTTGGCAGACTAGTCATGTAGTTTGGCTTTGTAGGGCAGAATATATTAGCGTGAACATGTGAATAAAAGATATGAGGCAGAGCAGCACTGACTGCTGATAAGGGCTTACTGTTTGACTGTTTCTGTGATGTCTTCCCTTGAAGTATCAACTTTTACTATCAAAGGAAAACCTGAAACTTTCAGGCAAAACAATCCTACAATTTTTTTGAAAACAGATGTGAACTTGATGAGTTAGTATGAAAGATATGAACAGATAATGTAAAGCTTCTTTTGCATACCAGCTGTGTAACTTACATGTAATATGCCTCCATTTAATTAATTGGGATTTTAATGATGGTTTTATTATTTCTAATTATTATTAATATTTGTTTAGGCTATTTACTTTCTTGGTTCACTAAAAAATGTCAGCCTGAGTATAAAAAAAGAGAAAAAAAGACGAGCCACCAGATCAGTTGGTCAGTTGGCATATGGACAGATTTTTTATGATGACTTTGCTCACTTTGGCTCGGCCAGAGCGGCTCTCCTCAGGCCCATGATGAATCGACCGTGATGGAAAGCGCGTCCACACTGGATGCTGTCCTCATCCTGGGGGTAGGGGATCTCCACCTCTGTGCTGCTCTCCATGTCATGGATCACATAACCGTTGACCAGATGGGCGTCCAGACCCTCCACTGAACCTGAGGCCAAACACACACACACACACACAACAGGTTCCAGTTTCACTTACAGCACAGCATTCATTCATTATTCACTCAGTCTGCTGCTGCACTCACAGCTACTGTACATGGGATCTAATGCATGAAGACAGATTGTTAAAAGTTACTGTGGAACTGCAAGATTTAGTTTAAAATGATGACATAGTGCAATGTGCTCAATGAAAATATAAAATTGCAAATATTTCAAAAACATTTCATATGTAGAGCTGATGGAGCAGCAATCACTTAGGATCCCCCCCAAAAATTTAAAGTTTAATACTAATAAACTTTTAGTCTGTAGTGTGTGTGGGTCAGAGAGGAACTACAGCCAGTGGCAACGTGAGCAAACAGCCAAACAGACTGTCACCTGATTCTGAGTCAGATGTCGCTAAGTCTGATTGGTGCATGGAAACATGCACCATCACCTTTTCCAGCTGAGTCCCGCCCACTGCCAATCAGTGAGAGAAGCAAAAACAAAACAAAAACAGAACTGTTTCTAACTTTGTCAGAAAGTGCTGTGTTCCTGTTCATCGCTCATAGTGAGAAGCTGATTGAGAAAATAGGTTTTCAGGGTCTTTAACCTCTCAGCTAAAACAATTACGTAAAAGGTCTCTCTTCAGAGAGTATTTTCAGAGTGTGGTTTCTGTCACTGACCTTCCAGTCCCAGCTCTTTGAGTGCTCTGTATCCTCCAGGCTGCAGCAGCTCCCCCACGATCCTGTCAGGCTCCTTCAGGTCCCGCTCCACCACCGTCACCCTCCTCCCATCCCGGGCCAGGACGGCTGCCATGGCCGAGCCCAGGACCCCGGCCCCGACTATCACCACATCTGGCTCTGGGGTTTCTGAGGGGCCACTGGAAGAGGCGCTCTGTGAGACAGAGGACTTTATATCCACTCTTTTCCTGCGGCTCTGGAAACAAGAGAGTGGAGGGGTCTCATTACACACAGAGTAAAGTCCACCCTGAACTGGACTGTACGGCAAACACTGGATAATGTACATTTTTTATCAAATAGGGCTGAACTAATGACTTTTTTCATTGATTAATCAATTAATGATTGATCATTTAGCCTATAAAATGTCAAAAAAATTGTGAAAGAAGTTCAGCACAATTTATGAGCCCAAAGAAATATGTTCAAAGTTTTATATCTATGTAGAACTGCAGCTCTTAGTTGATTAAACAATCAGTTGTGAACTATTAAATTTTTGAGAAAAAATATAAGAAAAATCTCTGATTTCACCCTCTTAAATGTGGAGTTTCTGTTTTTTATAACAGTAAACTGAATGTCTTTGGTTTTTGGACAAAAGACATGAGGACATCTATTAATTGCAAAGATGATTGACAAATCAATCCTTGATGAAAGTCATCATAAGTTGCAACTTATTTTCATTGAATATCATAAATAACAACAAAAAGCAGCAAATCTTCACATTTAAGATGAAACCAGCAAATGCTGGGGGGAAAAAAAATCTAAATTTCATTTGTCTGTAGTTCATAATAGAGCTCAACCGATAGTGGGGTTTTGGGGCCAATGCCAATAATAATATTAGGAAATAAAAATTTCTCAATATCCCTCAATTGTACTTATCAAACACCTGTGACAAAGATATGTAATGGAGGCAGGGTATTTTGCAGTATAATCAACTTAATTGTCAAAAATTACATCAGGTCACCGAAGCAGTTTACTTTTACCAGAATTTTTTGATTAACTATGTAAATATTTGAAAGGAAAAAACACGTGGAAATATAATATTTCCTTATATACATACATATATATATATATATATATATATACATATATATACATATATATATATATATATATATATATATACATATATATATATATATATATATATATATATATATATATATATGTATATATGACATACATACATACATACATCCATCTCATACATACATGAGAATCAGTTCAGATTATACAAACTGTTCAAAATTGTCATCAAAGCAAAAGGTGGCTAATATTAAAGAGTGATAAAATCAGACTATAACACTGTCTTCTGCACTTGCAATCTGTAATCCAAAAAAATACAAATATAAAACATATTTTGCCATTATTTTCCAGAAAATCCCATATTTCATGTTTTGATGTTTTGTTCTGATTTCCATTGATAATCTATAATGTAGAAAAATAATTTTAAAAAATAAAGAAAAAACACAGAATGAGAAAAAATAACTTATATACCTTATAAAATATTAAAATCTGCAAAAAAAAAAAAAAAAAAAAAAAAAAAAATCGGCATTGGCAAATATCAAACAACCGATCTGTCTGGCTCTACCTAGTTCATAGATAAAACTTGAGAATAAGAAGCCATGAGTTTTCCAGAGATTAAGCTCACAAAATAAAAACAGAAATAAATATACAACAAATTACTTGAATTAAACAGAAAAAGATGCACAGTTTATCCGCCTTTGTCTTTGTTCACAGAATAAACCTGACATGTATTCAGATGTTCTTACCTTTTTGCAGTTGTTCTCCGCTTTCTCGCTGCTCTGTGTTGAAGTTTGGGGGATGAAGTTATTGATAAAAGGTAGAAAAGACAAAAGGCTCCGCGGTAACTGGAACAGCTGAGACACTGTGAGCTTGTGACCGCTGAAGTACCTGACATATGAGAGCAGCAGCCCGGCAGTGAGGAACAAGACTGCGGCCATCAGCAGCTCTCTGGGAGCCAGAGTCAACACTGAGTCAAACTTTTTATAAAGATATGTGAAGCTCGCTATTCCCAGGAAAGTCCACATCTTTGTGGATTAAAGAAAAAAAATACTAATTTGAAGATAAAAGCACTAATGAGATGATAAAGAGTTTTATAGGCTGACAAAAAAAATGATAGAAAAAAATTACTCTTTTTGTTTTAAAATATTTCTCATGTGCTCCCAAACCAAGTCAGCCCACCAAAAACAAATTGTTAGGTTATTATCTGGTGATAACTGGTCCTCACACTGTCCCGAAAGATGCTGCTGAATATTTTATGATAATGAGAAACACGCACTACTTCGGATTCGTTGTTTTCACCTCCCGCCTCCTCCACAGCTCAACCCGCCAATCAGGAGTGACGTGACGGTGAGCAGAGCTCACGCTATCCGCCGATTGGACAGCTGAGCCGGCACCGGGCCTCCCTCCGGCCGCTGATTGGACGGTCGGCTAGCAGGACGGTAGTATGATGTGATGTCAGTGGAAAAGGTGCGTGTTTCGTTTCTTTGACAGTACAGAGAGAGAAGGGGGACCTGCTGCAGAGATGGTCCATGTGTGACAGGAGACATCACTCCGTGCTGTAAAAACCTGCACCAGCCTTCAGTTTATCATAGCTGCTCTCCTGCTCCATCTCGACATCAAAATGTCACAATGCTCTCTAAAGTTGTATATAAATCTCACTATCTATACAAAACACATCACAAAAATACAGATTGTGTTATCGGTTTGTGTCTTGTACAATGGTTTTCAACTGGGGTCCAGGAACCAACAGTGTTTCTTGAGAGAATACAGCATATTAACTTTTATCTTTTGTTTTTTTTTTTGGAAGTTTGAACAACAAAGGAAGAAATATTGTTTTTTTTTCTATTGTGATTCATAGTAGTCCTACTTATGAAAATCATAGTCAAACTAAAAGTAATTTTAAAAAATACTCTGAAGGGACTCCTTATGGCAAAATACTCTCAAATTGGGGGTCTGTAGTCCGAATAAATCAATAAATCTACAGTGTTTGTAAATGAGGAAATAATTCCACAGCTATCCATGTTTACATAATACTACATGTGAATCACCCTGGAGACATTCATTGTAAGCTACACAGAAAAAGGCGCAGAGTGAGAGCTCTTACCAATGTCTGATGATGAAATAAAGATTTTGTTTGGAAAAGTCAACAGGCTCTGTCAAAAGGTCCCTGGATATACAAACTTCATAAAGTGGAGGGGGTTTTCCAGGAAAGTTAGGATTATTTTGATTATTTATCACCGCAAAAATACAAACTCAATCTAGCTAAAATCAGACTGTTGAAGAAGCTGTGGTGAAAAGAATTTAACTCACTTGGTTACTTGTTCTGCCCAGAACTGAAAACCTTCTTGTAAACAGTTATAACCTTAATTATGGCAATATTTCAGTGAAAACAAAATTATTATTTTAGTTTTAACACCACCTGAACTAACTTTAGACCATACATACACATACAGGATCCTAAGAGTTGCAGTTATGCAAACTGTAGCTCTGAATAAGTTGGAAAAGGAAGGAGGAATGACAATTCAATAACAATTAATAACACAATTAAATAACACATATAGAGGGGTATATCATTAGACATGGGCAGATAAAGGAATGACATAATAGTCCTGAAACAAGTCCTTTGCTCTGCCAACTTGAAATAGTTTGTATTCAAACTAAAGACTTATTTCTTGTGGATCTGTCAATATAATTATCTGTAGAAGTTCATAATTTTCTAAACCTCCCTTCTTTAATTTATTTATTCATTTTCATTTATTTTTCTCTATATACAAAACCTGCCTTCCAGCATCTTCCAGGGACAAACTAATCTTTTATATACTGTATGGGGTGAGAGATGAATGGGACTTAAATGCTCAACATGCTTCAAATTTGTGTATACTATATAAAGAACAGTTTATATTTACGTACAATGTACATATCTGCACTTCATTTTCATTTTCAGATGTGTAAATTATGTAGGTTACAGCATTTCTTTCTGTATCGTTTTTATTTTGTCTATTACAGCGAAATATATAAACATTGTTAGATGTCAGAAACTATGCCGCTTAATAAGAAATATTGTGCTCTATAGCAAGAAAGTATCAAAAAAATTATGTTTAATTATGTTCAATCATTCAATAGCTAAGACTGGATTGTATAAATTGTCAGATAAACATGATCACTCCATTGTGAAAATGTATTTTATTACACAGTGAACATTATTCCACAGTTACCATGAGTATCACCTGTCAGTGTGTTTCATCAAATGCCAGATAAGATGTCAATATCATTACAAATAGAAACTGACACACACATTTTCACAAGTTTCTGCTGAATTAGTCAGTTAGTCTCTACTTTTCAGTGTTCAGTATCTGTATTTGTACTTTTTTAGAAGTGAAATTCTTCACATAAAGTGCTCTACTTTTTCTGACACTATACGTAACGTGCTCACTGATGTTTGAACACCAGCAGTAAAACAGAACAGCCTTTAGCCAGGGTCAAGGGTCATCCAGACACAGGAGAGCAATACTGCTATATTATATGTAATGATTAAAGATGGATTCATACTTTTCTTGCTTCCCTGATGTCACTTTTGGCTCACCGTTCTGCTTGATGAAGGCCTGAGGAAAGAAAGCACAGAGTATATATTTAAGACCACACAGATAGATCTGAGGAGCAAATACACCACTGATTGGCCAAAAATCAGTGTGCAGAATTGTGCTGGTTCTTCTCAAAGAGAAGTAGTTTAACTATTCAACAATGGACATGGTTATGTACAAGTATCTGTAGTTGAATAAAAATGGCTGCGCTAGTCTTACCTCCATGTCCTCTAAGCTGGCAGAACCATCCTCCACTTTCTGTCCAATGCCTTCACTGAAGCTGGAGTATCTCTTCTATTTAAAATCACAGACAACCAGTCAGAAACTGAACATGTCTCCTAATAATACTGTGCCTGGAAATTCAGTTTATTTAACAGTGAATTTCAGTTACCTTCACCATACCGGCGAGGAGTCCGTCCTCAATAATACGGACGGCGTTTCGGAGTCCTCTTGCGAAGGCGTCCATGGCTCCGATGTGAGCGATAAACAGGTCCTCCAGGTCTGTGGACTCTCTGCGCACCTTGGCGTCAAAGTTCAGGCCTCCAGGCTGCAGGCCACCTTGTTCTATGATGGTCTGCAGGAGATCAGACACCAAAGAACAGCTACAGAAGGCTGCTCTCATCTTGTACAGTTGATGCTGTACTATCAGTAGAGTGAGCCAAAGCATGTATTGCTAAATCCCTCTAACAGATTTTTACACAACATTTTAATCTGTGTGATTATTTATAAGTCAGGAATGTGAAAGATGCCTTTATATGAATATTAAAGCTGCACTACTAGTTTAATATTAACAATAGATCAAATAATTGAGTAATGTGAAAGGGATTACATCTAATGATGAACACACCAGGAATGATCATAGATCTAGCAGTTTGTCTCAATAGAGCTTAACAGCCTCTTTGACGTTTTCTATTTTTATTTTTAGGTTAATTACTTTTGGTTTTATTTCCAGCCAGCAGCCTCCTCATTAACCTGGTTTACTGCCACAGTTGGCAGCTGTTTTCAGCAAAAACTTTCTCTTAAAGCAACTGTCCTCTACACACCCAGCATTACACAACAGAAAGACAAAGTAATGGGCTAGCTGGTGAGCACTGCAGCGCATTTAGTGTCTAAAGAGTCACATAATTTTCTTATGAGCTGGTGGGGACCAAAACAGAGCTAAACAAGAGTAATTTGCCGTGAAGCCAAAAATGTAACTACAAATTAATGCTGATGTTAATCTGTGTGATTCTGTGCCTGCTGGATGCAAAAATAGGCAAGTGTTATAGTTGATAATAACATTGCATTTATAGCTTGATCTGCTGCCCTCAAGTGGCCAAAAAATAATTAATACTGCTTTAAAAGTACAATGTGTAAGAATTTTAGTTTAAAACTAACTGAAATTATCAATAGAATAGAATATGAAGAACAGTTCTGACAAAAATGTGTCAAAAACATCTGTGGACTGTGCTGCAGAGTTACTGAATTTAGCATGCTAACTAGTTAGCTTCTGCCTGTCCAGTCTCAAAATATCATTCTGTACTTCAAGAAGCGATAGTGAGTCACTGTAGTGTCTAGCCTTCCCCAAGTCCAACAACACTGAGGTGGTTTTCTTGCCAAGTTTGACTACTGGCACCACAGGGTTGCCCACGCTGTAACCCACACCCAGGCCTCTGGAAGGGAGCACTGACTAATGCCCGACTTCCTACTTGCTCCTCTCTCCTGCTTCATGCCTCTCCTGTCCCTGCCTGGACCCGCCATTTTTCCTCATCCCGAGAGTCAGAGCCCTGACTGGAACTGCTGGAAACCACCTCAGTACTGTATTCCCCGTCGTCAAACTGGCCTCCGTCGGTCTCAGCGGCTGTGTTCAGTCTCAGTCCAGCTCTGTTCACTGTAGGGCCATTCTGAAGTTCGGTTCTGTTGTCCACTTGTCTGGCTCCAGTTCTGATGCCCATGCCAGTGCTGCTCCCTGCCAGCATTACCTGCTGGGCTCCCCCACCCCACCCAGGGCCTGAAAATATCCTCAGCATGCTGGTCCAAAGCTCCTGCTCTAGCAGTAGCTAGCACCTCCCCAGTGATGTGGGCCGCTAGCTGCACGGTTAATTGAGCTAACTAGCTAACCCTATTGGTTTGGAGTATGAATTCAACAGGTGTTCTTACATATTACACCTTTAACCAAATGACTAGTCTTATTAAGACTTGTTAGGTACATAGGCAATGTTAAAGCTATTTTATCTTTTATCTGCTTTGGACATTGTCTGATTCCAATAAACTCCTATTCTAAATAAAAATTAAAGAGCTTACCTTCATGACCAAGGTGGTGTTCTTGATATCCATGGGGAACTGGTCTGTGTCCCACCCCAGGTCAGGAGAGCCAGTGTTTGAATCAACTGAACCCAGCATGCCAAGCCTGTCCACCAGAAAGTAAGAATATAAAACTGTCAGCATAGCGTGACGCAGCAACATTTTGCAAGAGTATTCACACAGATGTGAAGTTGAAATGTCTGGTAACAGTTAAGCCGGCTCACGCAGAGGCCATGACAATATCATGTTCGTATGAGTGTCCTGCCAGGGTGGTGTGGTTGGGCTCGATGTTCAACTTGAAGTGACTCTCCAGACTGTAATGCTTCAGGAATCCTATAACACTCATAGCATCTATGAAAGAAAACATGCTGTTAAAAATGCATAATTAAAACCAGAAGACATTTGTTTAGTTGACATTTGAGAAACCTTACCATAGTCATACTGGTGTTTGCAGGGCTCTTTCGGCTTGGGTTCAATAAGAAACTGACACTTCAATCCGATCTTCTCTTTGTACTCTGGGGAAAAATACGTGGACATGAAACTGAAGGTGTGACACATCCTGACCAAAGCATTTAATCCTATATTAAAGTGCATACTTCACTTACTGACAGCCATTTTGAAGAAGTTTGCCATGTGCTTCAGTTCAGCAGCAACGTCAGTATTATGGATGGAGAGGAAACCTTCCCTCCCTCCCCAGAACACTGAGGACACAACGACACAATGAGGGCTCAGCACTGCTGCATTAAAGAAGCTTAGGGATATTTTAGACACTATCAAGTCATTACCAAAGTTTTCTGCACCCAGCTTCTTGGCAATGTCCAGCCCCTTCTTCACCTGAGCGCCAGCGTAAGCCAGAACGTGACAGTCAGGGTTGGTGGCTGCACCGTTCATGTACCTGTCAGTCACATCAGTGTGGATCACAACTTTTTCCATAAACAAAAGAACACAATCCTGACAAAAGGCTTCTGTGTTGGTTTTTCTAAATCAGTGGTTCCCAACCTTTTTTTCCCTTTGTCTGATTGAACCATTTATTAGATATGAAAACTTAAATTAGTTTTAAAATACGAAAAAAGGGTAAATAAAAAAAAATAAATGAGGGAAAAATTGAGAAAGAAAAGTAAAGTGTATTTGCACACATTTGTTGGCTTCTTTTAACCCCAATATGAATTAACTTGTTACCCATCTAGAATAATAATAGAATTCTGTCACAAAACATAATTTCGGTTGATAAAAGTACAATAAAATCTGATTTAATGTTATGAAGAGGTGAAATGATCATTCTGTATTTAAATATGTTATTTACCACAGCTGTAAGGTGCTAGAAAAGCTTGAAAATACTTGAAAAGAACTTGAATTTGACTTTGGTAAAGGTGTAGGAACCCTGAAAATGTGACTTTAAGCATCATGCTTTATAATTATTTTTACAGCCTAAATGAGCAAGAACCTCTTTCCTTGCTTCAACTGTGAGCTTCTGAAATAAAATACTGACCTTTGGTGGGCGAAGAGGTTGCAGGTGACCCACAGCACCTTGATCCCAGTCTGGCTCTGCAGCTGGAGAGCCAGGTCTGTTATTTCATCCAGATTCCTGTTGGACTCCTCCAGGGTGGAGCCCTCAGGAGCCATATCCCTGCAGAAAACAGAGGACACGGCTCTCAGTACCAGAACACACAAGAAACATCAAATACTTTAGATTTAATTTATTTTAAATACATTTAAATGTATTTATTGTGGCAAATTCCACAGGAGGCTCCTACTAGATAGATCATTCAATTAAGACAATCTTTATAGTAAGGTGATTAAATTCAACCCTTTTCTCCTTGATTTAATAAAAAACATTATCAATAATCAATATGTATATCAACTGAAATGAAACATTCATTCAAAATACATTTTTCAGTTACATTGGCCAGCCCTAACTGAAATCCATCGGACAAAAACAGGTCAGTTACCTGTCATGGAAGGTGTAATACTTCACCTGTGAAAACAAGCAGAGGTCACTAACCAAACACACAGTGTCACTTAAAGTTTCACTGTAAAACTGAAGTGATTCATTCCCTCACACCCAGTTTGGTGAAAAACTCAAAAGCAGCCCGCAGCCGCTTCTTGGCTGATTCCATCGGAGTTCCTTCATTCCAGGGACGATGGAGGGTCGGAAACCCAAAGGGATCAGCGCCTAACGAACACAATCAATTCAAACTAATTGATTTGCCACCTTTAGATATTTCTATTCAAAGCTTTATTGATGTGCCACACTAAGATGTTTTTGAGAAAAATCATATTATTTAATATATTTATGTCACTTTTCCAAGCAAATATTGATACATGTGATTGTTTGAAATTAAGTCACTATATATTTCTGCCACTCTGTGTCTCTCTGTCTCAGTGCCACCCCATGAAAATGATGCTGTATATTCATTTTGTGTGGAGGCTGATCCTCAGTGTTGGGTCAGGTGTTCAAGTACCGGTTCCACAGAAGGAGTGCCAGTAGCAGACGGAGAACCTGAGCCAGTCCTCCATCTTCCTCCCCATCAACACCTGCACACAGGAACACTGACCTCAGACCAGCAGCCTCGCATAACACTACCTCTGCATTCAATCATGGCATACACATGACAAGGGGTGTGTGTGTGTGTGTGTGTGTGTGTGTGTGTGTGTGTGTGTGTGTGTGTGCCACGCCTACCTCCTCTGCATTATAGTATTTGAAGCACATGACATCTCCAGCTCCAGCACTGGGTACATATGGGATTTTGGAAATACCTGTGCATTTCAGTGAAATAAAAACTTCCTTGAAACAAAATGTGCAACATGTTCAGTAAAAGTCTAAACAAACTTTAAAGTAACGACAACGGATTGTTAGACAGCTGTTTCACACTGTGCAAAACAGCTTTATGACACCATTTATTGCACACAACCTACTGTACGTCCCAGTGTCACCTGCTACACAAACAGACGTGTTTGGACAAACAAATCTAAATAATGTTTATTGCACTTTTGCAGAACTGTGCAACACGAGGCCTTCGTTGTGACTCGCTGCACAGCGAACACTTCATGTCCACAACAGACACACACACACACACACACACACACACACACCACAGACAGTGTAAACAGCATATTTGCGCACTGAAATCTGATCTGATCTGATCTGAATTACCGGTGAAGAACTCCTCCTGCGCTGCCATTTCTCACAACAAGATCACAACTTGTACGGTTCCTCCTGCAGGCTGCAACTTTGTCCACGTCCTTCCTCCAGAACAAAGAGCGCACTTCCCTGTTTGTCCACAAGGTGTCACTTAATCCCTGTGAAACTAAACTCTCTCCTCGTCACAGACGAGTTGTTGTATTTGCTTTAGTTTGTATTTTGAGTTTTTGTTGAAAAAATCAGTCATCTCATGCAAAAACCTGTGGCATACTATGATCATATATGTAAATGTATTACATGTATTCAGGGGTGGAAGTAACTAATTACAAAAACTCAGATTACTGTAATTAAGTAGTTTTTCGGGTACTTGTACTTTTATGAGTAGATTTTCAAGTTACTACTTTTACTTGTACTGTAGTATATATTAAACTATGTAATCTGAGTACAACTTGAATTAATATCTAAACTTGTAGCCAATCAGGTGATCTGATCACAAATGAGTCAGGACACAGACGGGAAACAAGACAAAGCGCTGCAGTTTGCGTTTGTTTGTGTTTGTGTTGATGTTAATGATTAATCATCCTTAAGAATTTAACCAATTCAAAATGTATGAATCAATATTTAATCAATAGTCATGGCAGTAACTGCACCTCATTTAATAAAGATAGAGTAGCTAATACTCAGAGTAGTGTTTGAGACAAATACTTTGTACTTTGTAAAGTATTTTTCTCGCACCAGTACTTTTTACTTGTAATTGAGTAATATTTTAGCAGTGTAACAGTACTTGTACTTGAGTACATATTTTCAGTTCTCTTTCCACCACTGCATGTATTCAATTACATGCATTCTATCAATGCCTCACCAATATCCAAAACACTAAATGTTTATATACACATACATTAAATAAAGCTGAAATCATCTATACATATGGCTGAAAGCTGAGGACATTTTTAATAACATATTCTTAATTAGACATTCCACCATTTAGATGTATTATTTGACAGTTATTATTGGGAGGTAACAGTGCTAACTGCTGCACCAACTTAAACTGAGGTTTGACAAACATCCCAAAATATGTCATTTATTTGCACATGAATTGAAAAGTGCATTAGACTGGCCTCATCATTCTGATTAAATAAATTAGCTGATGTAATGAAACAAGTGTTTTACTCTTGCATACACTGTGCTGGATTTAAATACAGCAGGTTCCTAAAACATTTTTCCCCTCTGCCTCTGGGAAATAAAAAACATATTTAGATAATGAATGAATTATGTTTTCAATTATTTTGCCAAACAATCTTAATATCGCTTTTGACACTTCAATATCCCTGTGTGGCATACTGAGAGGGATACACTTCAATTCATTCATATTGTACATACATAATTATTTAATGTGTAGTCTTCTAAGCATATTTTCATAATACTTATAAGGTATGAAAATATTACATGTACTATTTGCAATATATTGTATTTGAAAAGTATATTGCATCAAAATACCGTCCACAATATACGGCCATATTTCAGATTTTCATCCAGAATTTTCAAGAAATGTTTTGAATATTTTAACAGTCTTGAATAATAATAATAAGAATATATTCCATATTATAATGTACAATCAGCACAAATTAAAATTAAACTTCAAAACTGGAGCATTCAGTTTTAGGTTCTCAGTTTCTGTTTGTCATTGCCTTTTATTAAATTAAATTTGACTCTTTATTGTATTCAAATTTTAAAGACTGTATCTGCATTGCTATTTTTATTGTCCTGTTTAATCTAACTTATTCTATTTTTGCTTCTATTTTATTTTAAAATACTTTCAAAATCCTACTTATATGCATTATTTTATATAATCTGTCTTTTATAACTTGTCTCACTGCCTTTTATGTCTTAAAAGGTGCAAAATTATCAAGTTAGTTGAACTCAATAGGAGATATATTTCACTTCAATAAGCAATTAATTAAATTTCAGATCTTTTTTAAATGTTTGTTTTCACTAACAGGACATCTTTATCCATCTTAATCCAAACAGTGTGAACAACAATATACTTTCTAGCTTTGTCAACTTCCGTGTACCTTCCTCTCATGACCTTTTTGCAAAGACAAAAGTGAAGCAATGAGCCATGAAAAGATAAGTTTCCCCATCAAACACAGTACCATCTGATGCATGTTTATTTCCATTACAATGGCGCTTTTATAAAATATCTGATGCAGAAACATCAACAGAAACCGTAGAAATGATAACAGGATACCATACACACACACATAACCCATAAATACATATGAACACACTTTAGAAAAGTACACATTATCCTTTAGAGCCTTTGGTCTGGAACATTACGCCAGGTGGAAACAACAAACGTTTGCAGGAGAAGAGCTCTCTCTGAAGCCCTGTCATATTTCATATCAGCACAGAATATACAGTGCACACGTGACACCGTTCGCCTTCTCCCATTATGAAAGGATGTTTTGCATTGTTTAGGGATTTACAACCCTGTGTAATCCTGACGCCAGTCCGTTTTCTTAACGCTAAAATTTTTGCATAAGATAAAGAGAGAATGGAAGGCAAATCAAATAGAACCAAGCACCAGGCACTGTCGAGTGAGGCACTTGAGCACCTAACACCTCTGGTTTGGCATCATGACGTTTGGCACATGAGGGTGGCGTTGCACTTTGAATTGCATGTGTGTGTTTGTCTGTGTGTGTGTGCATGTGAGAGAGAGAGAGAGAGAGAGAGAGAGAGAGACAGAGGTGGGCGATTATAAAAGCCCTGTCGAGGAAAACTCTCACGGCCGCCGCCTTCTCTGTGCTACCTGTTGTGCATCTGAGAACAATTGGTGGGTCACTTACATTCATTCTCCTTGTATTTACAGTTCCACCACCTACAGTACACACTCCTGTCATTTAAGAGTGATCTTTGAGCAGCTCTCACAGAGCTTTGAGATAAAAGTCCGCCTCTGACCAAGGCTTCCAGTCTGTTGAGTCATGAAAAACGTAGTCCAGTCAATTGTTCCACAACGTTATTCTTTTTCCCACCATGCAGCACTGCACCCTCCTGGTTTCCTTAGCAGAGTGATCCTGGGCCGGGCTGATGATGACAGAGGAGGGGGGGGGCTGCTATGATGTGGAGGAGTCTGGCTGGCTGAGGTCCTTCTTCCTCTTCTTCTTCTTCTTCTTCCCGCTGCAGGGCTTGCAGACACAGCACAGGATGCAGGGCGAGGCCAGCAGGAGGAGCGGAGAGGTCACCAGCACGATGATGCTGACGCCCACCAGGATACCCACCACCTGATGGGACAACACAACAACATCTTTACAACTGCACAAAATATTACCAATGGATCTATAGGTAGATGTGTGTGTGCATACACGTGAAGTGAAGCCGGACCTCAAGGTGGTTTTGTTTTGTAGTATTAATTGCCTATCAATGTGTGACAATGGCAATAAAGTTAACAAAAAACAAACAAAAAATAAATAAATAAATAAAAACAGTGAATGAGTAATAGTCATAATATTGAACCATTCAAATCAGATAAGAGTCCACCTACTAGGGACACTCAACTTGCTTTGGCCAGGGTCCACTTTTGCAAAATGACAGTTATTTATTAAGTTACTTATTTTCAATTTAAATGACTTATTAACTAACTAAGCTTATAAACTAAATCAATTCAGTATAAGGAACTAGACCTATGTGACAGATGAAATCAGATATTTTACTACATTTAATAACTGCAGCTGCATTTTAGTTTAAGTGCTTTAGTATCATCGTTGACAGAGTTGATACAACATGAAACAGTTGAACCCTCTCCATCATGCAATCATTCAAATGTTAGAATGATTCATATACAGAAACTGCTGCTACTGGAAGAGCATATGAATGAAGAGCATATTTAAGCTAAGAGAAAAACGAAGCCAACAAAGCCGACAACAGTAAACCAAGGACAACTGCTAGTGGCTACGTAAGAAGCACCAGTGAAGTGTTCCCAGCACCTGCTAGCACCAAACATTGCAATACAATAATGGTACTTAGAGAGCTCAGTAGTTTCTGAGGTAGGACACAATGTAATAAATTTGAGAAACACTGTCTTAGACAATAGTGTTTGAAACTTTGTGACAACATTTTGTGTTTAGTCATTTTCTCCTCTTTTATCATGACGGCCTTGTGCACAAAGAACGTGGTTTTCTAAGTTAGATGTGGAAGAACCTGACCTGGAGACAACCCCCGACCTCAACCCCATCCAACACCTGCGGGATGAACTGGAATGTTGACTATGAGCCGGCCGCGGTGCGCTGTCAGAGCAGCATGACCATGCAGTTTGTGTCAGTATTCAGTACGGTCATCTATCAATGTGGTCATTTAACTTTAGGAAACGTGCACAAATGTTGTATACAGTACACTTTAAATGTCCTGTCACTACAGCAGAGTTTGGAGGCAGCTAGGAAGGAGTTACACTGTCAGAGGAATTTGTGACGAGCTGATTGTAAAACTAATAGGACTGGTTAGGCAAGGGTGTAACCATGTCTGCAATGAGTTGTTTTGCAAGGAACAACTGCGCTGTTGTACTTCCAACTCTCCAGACATTCTGCAATGCAGACACACCAAGACGCAATCAGGGGCTTTACTGCAAACTTGATACAAACCATGTGATAATGGCATCAGAACAGGGGAAAGAAAGTAGGTTTGGCGGCCAGTTGTAATGGTTTTGTTGAACGGACGACGTCATTACAGGGCAGGAATTTGAGATTAGTGCTGGGATTAGTTCAGCTTAATGTCTGATAAAGGACTGTTTGGGCACACTGGTGGAAAACAACAAGGAGCTAACGCAGACTCTCTGGGTCTTAAAAGGGAAATTCAGCAATAGTCTGATGGTGAATAAGAGTTGAGTTATGCACTGATTTCAGCCTCTGTTTTGTTTTGTTTCAATAAAGTGAAACGTGCCAGACTAGAAGTTTCACTGTCCTGCGTGGGCTCCTGTAATGTCCTGCCTGCAGAGTATTTCAACAGTGACTAACTGAACTGACAGCCAACAGTGCACCAGGGATGGAGTCCAAAATCCTAACCACATTTTTACCCAAATCAAACCCATGCATAAAATAACCTGCCACCCACGGATGCATGCCTCTGCAGGATAATCAATCCAGACTAAAGGCTGACATTTTTTTGGAAATCAGAAACTCCCATCTCACAGGAATCCCACGGGAATCCCATGTCCCGCAGGATGGGAGTCAACATCATGATCATCACAGGACTGGGACAGGACAGGAAAAAGAGTCAACAGGAGTTGGCGGGACGGGGAGACAAAATAACTAAGAACTTTTTATATGTAAAAAATAATGTGTAATGACGTGTGTGGACTGTGGATTGATGAGAGCCATTCTTCCGGGGTTGGGATGGGACAGGTTTTTTTCTGCCATGGGATTAGGACAGAATGGGAGTATTTTTGTGGGAGTGGGAGGGGACAGGACTGAAAACCAATTAGCTAGTGTTTTGCTAACATTAGCTATCAGATGTAGCTAACTAGTTAATGCTAGAGCTAGCCAGCTATCGTTTTAGTACAGAGCAACACACTAGCTGCAGTAACTAGCTATTTTACTATTTAGTTAAGTTTATTTAATTTCTAAAAGGACAGCATGCAATGGAATTAATCACTTACATGAAATGAGGACATGGTTGCACCAGATTTGCACCAGCAAAATGTAATGTAATTTCTATCTGTAGGCCTACACATAACAAGCAGATCTAATAAATAAGGTTAGAAATACTACTTGAACACAAAGAAAAAAGTGATGGGACTCAACTGACTATTAACAAAACCTGCAGACACAGATCATTATCAGCATTCATTTGGAATAATGTTACTGGCCACCTGACAAATATAAGTCCAACATTCACTCTCCTTTTAGCGCTGATTTGGTCTCTACCACCTGAGGGAAGTATCTTAATCTTTAACTTGGATCTCTGCTTATTGTTAAAGATCATGTAAAGCAACAAAAAATGTGTGTTCTGAGTTTGAAACAAGAGTTATTAACCAAAAGTTCAAAATTAAATTTTGAAATAATGAAAAATGAGCAGTTTTCTCTGCTCCAAAACATGTCTGCTCCACTGACTCAGTGTCAAACACCACTACAATCTGAAAATGCCCTGAAGCAGGGATGCACCGTCTAGCAGCTTTATTGGACATGTCCAGACATGTTTGAGCTACCACACAGGATGTTTTCTTTTCTGTGTCAGGTTGTTGGAACTGAAGTGAGCTGAAGAGAACTGCTGGGCTGATTTGGACTGTGCCGGTTCATGGGGCTTATATAGTTTTAGGGGACCATGGCACCAGCATGTCACCGACCTACGTTTCACGTCCATCCAAAAATTCCTGAACATGGACCAACAGTGTACCAGGCTAATTCCACAGTTCAGTGCTACATAGTTGTCAGTGTTTTCACATGTTTTCAGCAACTAAATTTCACATCACTTTTTTCCTTCACACATACTTTAACTATCTGTCTTTCATTTGGTGCTGGGAAAGTCATGTGCATCGAGTTTATAAGAGCTGTTAAAGCAGGAAAACATGATGAAAGCATGATGGATGAGTATTTCAACGGTGACTAAATGAACTGACAGCCATACAGTGCAGCTGGGACTGATTCCAAAATCTTTACCCTCCAATCCCAGTAATGTGATGGCACAGTTTTACAAAAATCAAACCCATGCATGAAATAACCCACCACCCACGGATGACTGGGTCTGCTGGTTAATCCATTCAGACAATGACAGAGTCACCACAAGCCTGAAATTAATACTGTGTGTCTGCTCTGCCGTCTGCTCAGTGGCCTCACCTGCGTTCTGTTCCACATAACCGAGGCCCTGGAGTGTCCCAGCTTGTTTCTGCACGGCCCTTTATCATAGTGCCTCAGGAAAATATCACCCTGCAATTACAAAACACACAGGTTAAGACATGAAATCTATCATAAAGCAGTCACCAAGGACACTCAAACAAAAGATGGTGAAGCAGAGGCTGAGATGTTGCGAACTTGGCTGTAAAAAAGTATAGATAGAATCTAGACAGGTGGCAGCGGGGCAGTATAGTTATTTTTCAGCATCACATCTGTGAGCAGGGTAAGAGGGGACACTCACGTCCAGATTCTGCAGACAGTACCAGCAGAAGGTGTGTTTGCAGCTCTTGCACAGCATCTGTGCACAGCCCTGGTTCCTCTCGATGTAGATGCCACACATAGGACACTGCTTGATGGGCATGTCGGAGTCGCTGTCAGAGCGGGCCCTGCGTATCGAGGCACAGACACAGGAGACATATCAGGCATGTAGTCGACGGTGGCATACATACTGGATGAGGCTGTGCAGGCCTCAAGACTCACCAGTCAGAGTGTGAAATCTTTATTTAGCAGCAGAGTTGAGGGTCAGAGCTCACTTTGAACTGGGTTAATTATTTTGGGATCCAAAGGTATGAGGCGAAATATTCTGTGGGTATGATACAGGGCTATAGAAACCATTGAAAAGGACCATTGAAAAGGCTGAAGTTATATTTGAGGGTTTCAACAACCTGAGAAGTTTACATTCTACAATTTCAAGCATTTTTTAGACTTGTTATCATAAAACCTTAATTAATGGCAGGAGGACAACAAGCTGTGAACACTATTTCGACATATTAACACCTTACACCTGTGGTTCTCAAAGTCTTTCTAGCATGCCCCTCTTCCAAAGCCGAAAAACGTTCACATTCCCAACCACAATTTTTTTTTTATCATCCATTAACAATAATGGTGGAAGCAACTAATAAAAGGATGGAATGATGTTTCTGGCCGAGTCCAATATTCACTCCTCCTTTAGCTGTGATATGGTCTCCATCACTTAGGGAAATATCCCTGACCTTAGCTGGCATCTGTATCTCTCTACCATTTGGTGCTGGGCAGCATGCAGTGGGTTTCTGCTCACATCCTTTTTATATTCAATTATTTAAAGATGGCTGGTCCCCTGTAGGGGAAGTCAGAAAAGATAGTCAGTCAGTGCCTTATAGGTGGGATTAGGACCAGCGTTACCGCCCACAATGTAATACTATATGTTTGTAATCTAAAAAACACTCAAATAATTATTAAAAACACCTTTAACATTATATTAACATTAACTGGCGATTCTAAGCTAGCAAAATAGCCAGCTGCCTTATTAATTTATCTGATCTATTTTTAGACCAAATTAACACTTTGTACATGTATCAGATGAGACAGATGTGTAAAAGAAGGGCGAGTAGAATAAAATGTTGCAGAAGGACTCCCACACACTGTCTAACTTGCAGTGTAACATTTGATTTGCAGCTTTTTGGTACTAAACCTTCATTTGCCTGTTAAAACATAACATAACATGAATGTTATATTGCAAGTTATACAGTGTGTGGCAGTTCCTTTCAAGACTTTTGATTTCATATCCAACAGGTTAAATGGAGGACAGGGTAGTTGATATATAAACTAGCTGCAAAAAATGCAAAAAAGAAGAGATTGACTGCATGTTTGCATGATCATGTATACAGGGATGGGTTTTTTATGCTCACCAGATCCCAAATATAATCAAAATCAAGATCAAAATAGGGCTGCAGAATTCATCACAATATTATGGAAATTGCAATATGGCCAAGTGCAATATCCTAATTGCAGAACCAGAACCAAATCACAATGTAATGCACAACTGTAGTGCTGCAGAGATGCTCTGGCAAATGAACAAAAACATGTTTGTTTGGTACAGATCCAGACAGAATACATCATCACAACTGTAATGATGTTTTAATTCAGTAAAAAATAAAAACTGTAATGCACAAATGATCATTCTAACTAATTGTATCATTTTGCCAATGTTATTTCAGTCAAAGTAATCACAGTGACTTTTTTACCATATTGTGCAGCCGTAGTCAAAAACAGGAAACCCATGAGCATGAAAACACACCCAAATGAAAACTAAATGGCATCTCAGTATCCATGATTATTATCAGTGTGTGCAGAGAAGGATTTGAAACAGCTATTAGATCATTATGTGGGTAGAATTAAAAAACAAATACGAGGCTGTTCACAAGGAGACAGTTAACAAACCGCAGTGTTTCTAAAACACTGGCTGCCCTGGCTGGTACAACAAGATTATGTTTGATGAGTAAACCTGCAGGCTGAGGCACACCATGCTCTCAAGTTCAACTCTAAAGTTGATTTCCCTTCATCCTCCACAGCACACTGCAGAGACCACCGCTCCACCGCAGTGCACAGCGTCCTGTACAGTGAACTAACTGGCTCGCTGCCCACCATCCTCCTCCCTTTGGCACAGAGACAATGGAATTCCAATATAAGTCAGTGACTCCCCAGTGACATCAGTCAGTCTGGCAGAGTAGAGCCACCGCTCGGAGCGGCACGGTGATGTAGCTGTACAACAGGGACGACACGGAGGGCACTGCTGAGGAGGACTGAGTTATTAATCCTGAAATAATGTTTAGATTCAACTCAGGGCCTCTGCTGGGAGACGAGGAACTGTTGTATCTTTTTATACTAAACTGAAGGTTGGGATTTCAAAATAAAATGACAGAATGGGTAACGTACAGACTGTTTAAGGTAATACACATACTGGGTTGCACCGACTAGAATTCATTTTTAAATCATGGCTTAAGTTTAAATTATATTGCACCAAATTTTAAAACTAGTTTAAAATCAAGAAAGATTAAATTTAAACATCTATTTAGATTAAATTAAATTCTGTTGCACCAAAACTCAAATTTAAAACGTGAACCAGTTTTAACTTTAAACCAGAACACTTGAGAAGGTCTAACATTTAAAATCGTTGCATTTTTTTACATTGATTGAGCAAAATAATCAAGCTCCTCAACAAACATTTAGGGACAGACAGAACCCAAATTGATTTTATAATAATTCTCTTCTTTCTTTCACTCATGATGGTTCTGTAGAGCTGCTCTACTAAGCTATCATTTAGCTAGCTAGCAAACAATACAACATGTTTCTTACATTTCAGCTAGCTAGCAAGCCGCAACATTTTGTAAACCTTATAGCTAACTAGCATGCAATGTAGTATTTTTTTTACTTTTTACCTAGCTAGCAAAAATGTGACATTTCATACATTTTTATCTAACTAGCCAACTTAAAAAAAAATTTTTTTTTAAATAATTAAAGTTTAGCTAGCCAGCAAACGATGCAACATTTTGTAAACTTTTTATCTAGCTAGCAAACAGTAGAACTTTAAAAAGAACTTTTTAGCTAGATAGCAAGCAATGGAACGTTTTGTTATTGAATATAGAACATAATAATAATAATAATAATAATAATAATAATAATAATAATAATAATAATTCATTATACTTATGTAGCACTTTTCAAAATACTCAAAGACGCTTGACAAAAAGAGAAGAGAGAAAGGAACAGTTAACAGTTTTCATCCTTTTTATTTTTTATTTGTTTAATTGTAATCTCCATATTGATTAAACTGAAAATTAAATTGAATAGTGAATAAAACCCATTAATGCAGTTTGTTTACAGCAGTGACAAGTGTTTCTTTGTAGACTCTTTCCTCAGTGTCCTGAACCAACACACTCATCCTGCTGTCAGCACAGTATCATTTTCAATGTGCAGTCAGACTCTGCGGCCGCAGGCAGCGGGTGGCTCACTGACCTGCTTTCATGAGCGGGTGAGGGTGACATCATAGGTTGGCGCTCGGGGCAGGTATGGCCGTCCTGCCAGGGCCCTCTGCACCCAGAGCAGAAGACGGTGTGGCAGGTGGGGCAGGGCACGGCGGTGGGCTCGCCCTCAGTGCTCGGCTGCAGGCTGCACACGGCCTGGCATTCAAGCACCGGGCACCAGGCTTTACTGGGGTCCAACTTCACTTCTGCAGAAAACAAAGACAGGATGTGAGTCAAGCTGCTGTGATGTTACACACAAATAAATGCATATTTTGTTATTTCTAAACCCAAGTAACACCAGCAAAACTGTATATGCAATCAGTTATTAAGGTATCGAGGTCATTTATTATGATTACACAACACAGGTTTGGTACCAGTATCACTTTAAGGGTACTGGTATCGTAACTTTTTAAACAAGACATACCCTTATACACCTCTGTAATAAAAACACACAAGGTCCTATTAACCATTTAGAGGTTAATTTAGTGGATGCAGCCCACTGAAAAGTTTTACGTGGCCCACAAAGCCATCATGGAAATAGTCTAGCAAAGACAGTCAATAGCATTTTGCTTACCATTAATCTTTCATCAAACCTTTATTTTGAAAGGTCTCAGTGCTGTGTTCATTGGTAATGATAATGAACAGTATCTTTTATATTAAACTGTAACTTTATTCACATCAATGCTGTACATCCATGTTGAACATAAAGTTCTTCTACTTTTGTTGCTACTATCACTGCAACCTATATGCAGCATGCATGCTACACTGTAAAATATCAAGTTTTGGACAGTGGCAACAAAATATTTGCCCACAATTCAACATGGCAATTCAGAAAGGGCGACCAGAAGTACAAGTGCCCTATATAGAACACTTCTCCATTTTTAGAGATTTTGCCATCATTAGGACCTCATATCATTTGTGTCTGGCCCATGGCAGCCTGATCAATTTCTCATGTGGCCAACCATAAAAAATAATTGCCCACCCCTGATTTAGAAACATGGCACCCTAGTGGGCATTTAACCACAACACATAATGTTTTATCTACCACAGAGGACATTTTTTGTCTCCCCCAATCCATCAGTGGCTAAAGGACATGTAAAAATGGATTGTTCTTATTTCTAATTGGTTATCTATGCAGGCAAACTACCCTCTAAGTAGTTTATAAGGACAGAAGGAGAAGAATTTAAATGTAAAATGCTGACAAAAACAAAATCTGTTCCAGAACCAAAACAAAGACTGGAGCTTTCCTAATGTGACTCAGATCACCAGCTCATACTTTCATTGTGAATCATAGCAGAAGGCAAACACTGTTGCAAAACAGGCTGCACTTTGCACTTCTTTATACTTTCAATATTATGAGCCATCTGATTTATAGCCAGAGTAAACAATAACTATTATTGGCTTCACAGCGTATTGTTACTGTGCAACTGGAAAAGACCAATATAGCTACAAGGCAAACTAACCTCAGTTTGCAATTTGTAAATGTCAACAGAAACCTATTTCAACATTTATTCTCCCCTTCTTCCCCCAAGGCCTCCACTGCAAGACACAGACACAATTTGCCTTCACAAAGACTTTCCACAACTTATCAGTTATAGGTCAGGCAATTTATTAGCACTGAAAAGCTCATTACTAATCCATTTAAAGGGACAGTTTCCCACAAAATCACACTTTTTCTCTTTATTTTAGTGCTATTTATCTATCCAGATTGTTTTGGTGTGAGTTGCAGAGTTTTTCTCCAATTAAATGGCACACAGCGTTGAAAACCTTAACAACAATGTCTATTGCCAGAAATTACGACCAAGTTATTCAAAATAACCTACAAACTACTTGTGAGTAGTTTCATGTAGGAACTACTTTCTTTCTAGTAGAAAGGAAGAAGCTCCTGCAGATTTGACTGTAGAAAGAAAATAGTTCCTATGTGAAACTGCTCACAACCAGGTCTGTGGATTATCCTGAGTAACTAAGACATGATTTCTGGAAATGGACATTGCTGTTGAGGTTTTCAAATGTATCTTTTTGCCATGTTGAACACAAGCTGAGTGCCATTTAATCCCATTATATCAGAGAAAGATGGACAACACTACAGGTCAGAGGGAAAATAGTTTTTAACTTTTCCTGTAATGTTTGTCTTGAAGCATTTCCCTACTGGTGATGTTTGGTTTATCCAAAGGTATTAAAGCCAGTTTAAGTCACCTCCAGGTTAAGACTAGACCAGAGCAGAAGAGAAAAAAGGGCACAAGGCCACATAGTATCCCAGGCATGTGAAGCTCAGCACTCCGAGGGGCTGCTTAGCGTAATGCCACCGGCTGAAGTGCGACCTGAAATAGCCCACCGCCTGTCAGCAGTCATCAGCATGTTAATGCAACAATACCTACCTCTCTCAAACTTCAGACGCTGATACAGCTCCACCTGACCTTCTGACGCCAAATTCGCTATCTGGAATCATACAGCACAGAGAGCAGCCTTTAATGATACTGAACTAAAATCCACAATCTTTTTCAAACTTTAAGGGATAGTTTGGGTTTTATGAAGCGGGGTTGTATGAGGTACTTATTTGTAGTCCATATATAACCTACAGTACATGGCAGTCAACACGCCCCAGTTTGCAGAAGCAGCAGGGTACTGGTGTAGGAAGCTGAACAACGTACTGCTGTGGACAGGGTCAGAAGCAAAACGTAGCCACCAAAAGAAAATTTAAAAAAATCACTAGCCAAAGCCACCAAACTCCTTTGGCAAAAACAGCAATTTTACCTCACAGAGCATGGGAGATGCTGGTCTACCACTGCGTCGATCATTTAGTTTGTTTATGTTATTGTGCGACTTCAGTAAATCCACAATAAACCTTTACAACACCAAAGTCAAAATAATACAAACAAACTAACTGATCAAGGCAGTGGTTGACCGCCAACTCCCATGTTCTGCGAAGTAAAATTACTGATTTTGTCAATGGAGTCTGGTGACTTTAAAGACAGCAACAATTGGCTTTTATAATGCTGGTTTCCTGATATTACTTCTTTTTAGCTGGGCTTTTAGCCTCCTACACCAGTACTCTTTTCCAAACTTTTCCAAACCTCATACAACCCCTCTTCAAAAAACCCGAACTATCCCTTTAATGGATAAACGCAAAAATACATAATAGTCAAGATTAAATTTTAAGTGGTTGTTGAGAATCTGGTACTTTCAAGATTATCCAGAATCAGCTGGTCACCTAGTAACTGCAATTAGCTGCATACAATTCACCAGAAAGAGCTTTCAAAGGTCAGTAAATACTGAAGATATTTTTCTTAAACCAATTACAGAAGCAAATGCCAATTAGCTACATTTTCAGCAAATTCTTTATTTCTTACTCCAATCTTTTAAGACAAAAGAAAGACTAAAATAAGCATTAAAACTGCTTGCCATGCATGTCCCCCCCCCCCGCTAACACTTTTTGTACGTCTACCATCTGCCTAATTTCACTACTGGATAATAGGGGATAGAAACTCTACAATCAAATCAGTTCTAATTTGAATGGGAGGCCAATGAGCCTCAGTTAAAGAGGCTTTTCATACAATAACAGTCTCAAAAAAACATTACGAATGAGGAACTGAGGAGCAGAAATTCCATTTGTTTGTGAATTAGCAGTTTAAGCTTCTTGTCTGACGTGTTTGCTGGGTGTTTGCTGGTATCTGCGATGTGTGACAGCTCACAGAGTTTCACTTTCTGTCTGAATGCTGCTCACATTACTTAATTTTACTACTCACACTCAAAAGCAAAAAGAATTTCCTTAGACATGTCATTAAGATTGGATAAACAGCGTTTACACAACATCTTAGTCAACCCAGTCCACACAATTAGAAAAACATAAGAGTGAAAATACAATTTTAGATTTCTTCAGAAGTCTGCTTGCAGCACTCTGGACTGTAAACAAACTGCTGTGGCCGGCAACCAAGAAATTCACGGAATATTCCCAAAAAAGAGCTCGCCTGAAACAACTTTATGACTGTGCATCAACATTATTTTTGTGCTTCACGGCCTCTGAAGACTCTTTGCTTTTTTTGGTCTCACTCATGACCTACATGTCACTGGTTTTAGACAGGGCATACCTCAGAGTCCTGTAGCACTCCAGTCTTTTGGCAGGCCATATCTGGACAGGTGATGGGTGCCCCCCCACCCTCCACGATGGCCAGCTGAACATACTGCTGCAAACACTGAGGAGGGACACACAATATAAACAACAGCCTTAAAACCATGACACAAATCAAACGTTCTCTGACAACAGGAGACATTCTAATGCTGGCAGTTGTCTTAGGCTTCACTTTAAATTGTGTTGCACCAAACTTTGAAACTAGTTTAAAATTATGAGGGATTAAATTTTAACCGCTGTTTAACCCTCTCTAAATCTGTCTATATCCTTCCATTAATTCAACAAAATGTAATTTTAAATCTTCCCAAAGGAGGAGAAATAAAGCTTCTCTGTCGAGCTATCATGAATAGGCTGACTAGGCTAGCATGAACTAACTCTTAGCTAGCAAACAATGAACATTTTGTTAACTTTTTAACTATTTAACTTTAGTTACATAGTAAACAGTGTATCATTTGATTAACTTTTTAGGTAGGTAGCAAAATATGTAACTGTTTGCTAACTCTTTACCTGACAAGCAAACAATGAAATGCTTTCTTAAATTTTTAGCTATGTATCAAACAATGTAATGTTTTATTAACTTTTTAGCTACATACTAAACAATGTCACATTTGGTTAACTTTTTAGGTAGCTAGCAAACAATCAAATGTTTTGTTAACTTTTAAGCTAGATAGGAAACAATTTAACATTTTGTTAATGTTTCAGCTAGCTAGCAAACAGTGTAACATTTTGTCAAGTGTTTAGCTACACAGTAAATGATGTACCATTTGGTTAACTATTTTAGGTTGCTAGCAAAATATGTAACCTTTTGTTAAAACTGACAACAATTAAATGTTTTGTTAAATTTTTAGCTGCATATCAAACAATGTAATGTTTTATTAACTTTATAGCTAGATAGCAAACACTTGTTATTTTTTAGCAATCTAGCAAACAATGTAATGTTTTGTTAAGGCTTTAGCTACATAGAAAACAATGTAACATTTTGTTAACTTTGTGTAACATTAGTAAGGAAATACAGAGGAACCGAAAAGTAACATTTTTCACCCCACTTGTATACTTATTAGGCCTCAACAACCTTTTTTGTTTAAGAAAATAAGCATCTCCATATTGATTAGACTCTTATTTAACCTTGGTTTACATTAATAAACTTGGATTTATTAAACCGAGATTCAATTTTAATTGTACAACAAAGTCCTGCTGAATTATCAATCTGGCTTTATTAATTTTAAACCTTGTTTTGCTAAACTACAATTAGAACTAATCTTAGATTAAAATTATCTTTGTTGGTGCAACTCAGTCTCAGAATGGGTTTTTAAAACTACGTGCCCATGGCACACTGATCAACAACAAATCTTAACAAGCAATTGACCAATAGAACATGAACCACAAACATCATGCCCAGTGTATTTTAATACATATTGTCTTTACTGTCCATCCTGGGTGAAAAATAATACATAAGACACAGAACACATCAATCAAAACATGACAAATAAGGTCAAAGAAAGCAGAAAACACTGAGCTGTTCTGTAAACAGGGTAAACTAAACACCACATAAACATAAGTCCTTATCAGGGTTCACACGTCAAAAGTCATATGTTTCCTCAGACATGAAATATGTAAGGGTAGGAGGAAGTATGTAAACCTTGCGCAAGACAGGCAGACAGTTTTGAGGAAGTGAAAATAAAAACATTTAAATGTCACTTTTCCGTGGAAGACGGAAAACAGATTTATCCTAGGACTCCGGCACGAGTTTGTAGGCTCATTTAAACTTGTGCTTATCATGTGCTTTCTTATACAGCATGATGTACTGTTCAACCAAAAACTGGAATTAAACAACACAAGCAGCAACAGTCTGTGCTCTCGAATACAGACTGAAGGAGATGTTTCAGGTTTATAAAATTTTGTCCAACTGATAAGCAGGGTTTACTATAGCCATTTCCCTTCTCTTTCCCCGTGACACAGTTTATGTGTGTGTGTTTTATCTGCGTGACCTTGTGCATGCACTACTGACAACTTAGCTCGCTTGGACAGAGATTAACACCTGCCACTATCTGGCAGCCTGTGTGTGTCAGGGCATAACACCGACATCACAGTTTCGATACGCCAGGCAGGCAGTAGACCTCTGTACCTCTGTTACAGCTCCGTATTCTATTGGTAGCAATTCTTCTCTCATAAAACAGCGCTGGAAAACCTCCCCGGAAATGTTTCTGACTTCTAACAGCTCTGATGAACCACAAAAGCTACTCATGGCAAGACAAGGAAATGTGTGTGTAAATGTGAGGGAATGCCAATCTTGCGTTAAAACCACTTTATTTCATTAAAGCTGTAATATGCAAGATTTGTTCATAAAGGGGGCTAGTTTTAGATCTTAAAGCAGGAAGCAGTGCTGCAATAAACAGGAGCATCTCAGTCCAAGTCATTTAAATGTTGGGAGATTTGCCTAAATTGCCCACAGAAAAGTTCGTTGTTGGATCACTTTTATGAATTCTTCAACGCCTACAGATAATGACTAAAAACATGAGCAAGAATGAGTAGAGGATACTTGCATTTTCTAAGCAATCTAAATATAGCCTGGCAGCACCCAGCTCTGGGACAAGGGTTTGATTTCCTTGACAGCTAATATGTCTTTTAGTTTCCTTGAACAAACCTGAACTGTAAGGGTCCGGCAAGAATTATCCAATTAAATTATTGTTTAACTTTATATCATATTGCACTACTTGAAGAGGTTTTAACTGTTAAAATGCCAAACGTCTTATTGAAACACAAAAAATCAAGCTCCTCAAAGAAAGTTAAGGGACAGACTCAACCCAGCTGAGTTTTATGAGGGGCCTCTCTTTTCTCTCTTTTACTCAAGTTGATCCATTAAAACCTTAAAACAGTCTGACAGTTGTTTCCAGGCAGTCCCCTTTTTTCCTTACTGTGCTTTTATTTGTTTTTTAATCTTCTTTTATTTGGACATATTACTACACTAATTTGGCTTTTAGCAAGTTATCTAACAAAGAATGTAATGCTTTGATAACATTGTAGCTAGCTAGCAAACACTGTAATGATTTGATAACTTTTTAGCTACCTCACAAACAAGGTCACTTTTTTTTTTTTTTCAACTTTACAACTAGCTAGCTAGCTAACAATAAAATGTTTTGGTAACCATTTAGCTAGCTCCCAAACAATGTCACATTTTGATAACTTTTCAGCAACCTAGCAAACAAGGTAATGTTTTGGTAACTTTTTAGCTAAATAGCAAACACTGTTGTGAGCAGATTCATGTAGGAACTACTTTCTTTCTAGTCGAGAGAAAGAATTTCTGGCAGATTAAGAAAATACTTCCTGCGTGAAACTGATCACAGCCAGGTCCATGGATTATCTTGAGTAACTAGGTCATAATTTCTGGAAATGGACATTTCTGTTGAGTTTCTCTTATGTGCCTCTTTGCCCTTTTGAGCAACACAAGCCGAGTGTCATTTAGTCCCATTGTATTTGAGAGAGATAAACAGCACTACAGGTCAGAGAGAAAATATGTATTTCTGATTTTCAACAACAAATTTTCTTAAGAAATACAGAGCAGCTTAAGTTTAACTGGTTCCACCCTCTTTTATTTTTACTCTGTCCAGATAGCACTCAGCACTATTTTATTTATTAATTTGGGTAAGCAAGCATCTCCACATTGATTAAACTCTACTTAATTGAGATTTATGTCAATAAATTTGGATTTTTAATTGTGCAAGAGAGGTCTGCTTAATTTTAAATCTAGATTTACTCATTTTACGTCTAGTTTTTCTAGCCAGACATCACCAGACTAATCTGTAATGTGCCAGAGCAAATGAAAGATGAGCTTGGCAGAATCATTTGGTTATTTTTTTTTAAATTCTGATTAGAACTAATCTTCGATTAGATCAGTCTTTGTTGGTGCAACACAGTCTTAATGTCTGGAATAAACTGGTTGTGTTTGTCTCCTCTTACCGCTGTACAGAAGACACAATTGCAGCTCTGCAGCTCCCTGGTGGCTGTAGATGGTTGTTCGCTGAGGCACAGCTTGCAGAAGACCTCGGGCCCCAGGTGGGGGTTGGCGCCGGTCTCAGGGGACGCCGGTGCCGAATCCCCGGCTACCCGGCTCAGGGTGGGACTCCTGCTGTCCATGGTGGGACGAGGCATGCAGGGAGGGGAGGAGTGAGGAATCAGGCTTCTCCTAGCCCTTCTGCTGGGGTCTGACAGGGGCTAAAGCCTCCATGTTCCTGAAAGCAGAGAGAGCGTTCGTCTCTTCAGTGAAGTTCTACCACTTTTCTTCCTCTTTGTTACAGTTCACACAACCACTGCCCAGCCTTATGACAACACTGCACCCTGTTTCTGGAAACCTGTCATCTGTTCTGGTAACTTGTACACAAACTGTGATGACGTCACCTCTCCCTGAGGCAACACACTGTGATTGCCTTGTTACCTGTGATGAATAAGATGAATTGGTTTAAAGCTGCACACTGCACAAAGTAAAATTTGATTGGTTACTTTTGTGACTTCAGGTTTTGAAAAGAAATTTTTGTATTTAAAACTGTTCTCAGTAATTCTAATTTTATTTGTTGACAATGTTATTTTTTGTGCTATTAAATGATTCAAATCAAATCAATAATTATGGCAGCATTATCAATTTCTCATCATGTCTGTTGTTTATCCATAAATGGCTGTCATTGTTAAGGCTAAAGTCCAAGGTCTGTGTTTACTAAGCCTACTGTTATTGACCACCTCCTCATTCATTCTAACAGGAAGAATTGATCATCAGCTGTCTTTAGAAACATGGTAAATACAGGCTTGTGTTAGCTAGTTAGCAGGTACTTGTTTAGCATGTAATGTCAACAATGGGCAAAATTACACGTGGTAAAAACAGGGAAATCAAATGATCACTCAAATACTCAAATAAAAGTAATTGTTTAATGAGAGGAAAGAAAGGTTGATCAGAATAGGTGGTACTCTGAACTAATGCTAAAGTCAGCAGGTCAAACCTGCCAACACTTCTATTTCTCCAAAATTTCAAAGCCATCTCCCACCGCTTCTCATTTTTCTGTTTCTCCCAGGAGACTTGCATAATTTGCATGGCCCTCAAACTTTATTATTATAAATTATAGTCATACATGGATATAAGTTCTACACACTACAATTTCAACCCATCTTTCATCGCGACCAGGCAACCCACAACCTGATTCAAGGGGAGTGTGCTAAGCTGCTTTCTGTGCAGGCAGACGGTTGATGGTTAACTTTACATTAGCTGTTTTAAAATGTCAGAGCAGGACGGTGTGCCACCTAAACAATCTAAATACTTTTTTTCACCCTGCCAGCCCCATATTTTTCATGTGAAATATATTTTGAAACCTAAATGTTGGCAGGTATGGCATGATAAAATGCTCACAGTGGTAACGCTAAAATGTCAATGTTAAGGACATATATCACCGTGTTCACCATTATAGTTTAGCATGTTAGCATGCCATCATTTGCCAGATAGCACTAAAGAAAAAGCATTGCTGAGGCTAATGGGAATTTTATTTTATTTGACCATCAAGTACTGGACCAATGGACCAACAATGAAGAATCCTTTTTTTTGACTCTTTTAGATCACATCCCTGCTCATATTGTGCACCTATTTGACCCACTGGTATCAGATCTAGAACTGCAACAATTTATCGAATAATCGTTTATTAATCAATTATTAAATTAATTGCTATTTTGATAATTGATTAATCAGTTTGAGTCTTTTTTAAGTCAAAATTCTTTCATTGGTTTATTTAGTCCTCTGTGACAGTAAACTGAATATCTTTGAGTTGTGGGCAAAACAAGACATTTGACGACATCATCTTGGGCTTTGGGAAAGATCAGTCAAAACTTTTCACCATTTTCTGACCTTTTATAGGCATCAACTATTAACTGATTAATCAAGAAAATAATTGACCAATTATTCTACTATGAAAATAATCATTAGTTGCAGCCCTGATTGGATCAATACTCAGGATCGGCCAATACAACATTAAGGTGTCGGAATCTGTATCAAGAAGAGAATAAAGGTCTAGGTGAAAAAAATGAAATTTTCAGGACTCAGGTGCCCCTGAAAACAGCCAAGACAATGATCTCATTCATGCACAGTTAAAGCCATTTCATTAGAATCAAACAACCATAACATACTGATGAATACAGTTCATATCCAATCAAACTGCCCCATATCTATCATGAACAAGATGGACCAGCACTAATGTGTCTGAAACACTTCCACCAGCCCCGTCCACTGAGAGACGGTTGCCCTGGTAATCTCCAAACTTTGCAGTTGTTTAGGAGTGAAAGGCTTTACACTGTTATTAAATACATATTGGAGTTTCCATGCAGCAAAGCTAGTTAGAGAGTAGAGACCTGTTATTTTCCCACGTGAGACCTGCTTACGCTTTGGGCAGGGCAGGCTGACAGCATTGTGGGATGATGACTGCAGCCGGCTCAGCTCGGCTGTCTGGAAAGCAGTGCAGGAGGATCCACCGTGACAGTGCAGAAATACCAACATACGCAGCAGCTACACAACCTCCACTATCAGTGATCTGCATGTGCACCGCCGCCGATCGATACTGTAGAATAAAAGAGTGCTCACTGAAAAATTTAGGACACCGACGGTGGCTGTGGCGGCTGTATTGACTGAGCTAATCTAAAAGTTTCCTGCCAACTTTTACAGCCTGCCGAAACAGAGAAGCATGTGCGTGGGATAATGTGTGATTTCAACAGCCGCTCATGCTGCAGAGTGCGTTTTTAACGCCACCGTTTCCTGTGTGACCCTGTTCTGTGTCCAACCACTGTTATCTACAGGATTAATCGCAAATCCCAGATTATGGGGTTATTATTTCTCATGCTTTTTGAGATTGGACAGAACCAAAGGGATGATTTTTGGGTTTGGCGACTTTAGATCCCTTTAACACTACATTGGACCTTTATTACCCACCTACCTCTGTCCTGCTGTCCAAAAATATGTAGTCTAACTAGTACATGATGTCTAGAAGTCACATGTTTTCAGCTGTGTTAAACAGTTTTTTGTGTAATATACCTTTTTAGGATATTTTAACCACGAACACCACTTTGGTACAGAGTGAAATATCTCAACAACTATTGCATGGATTGGTACAAAAATTTACAGGGTATTTATAGACATTTGTGATCCATAGAGGATGAATCCTGAAGACTTCAGTGATCCCCCTGACTGTTTCTCTAGTGCAGGGGTGGGCAATTATTTTTCATGGAGGGACACATGAGAAATTGATCAGGCTGCTGAGGGACACAAATGATATGAGGTCCTAATAATGGCCATATCTCTAATAATGGAATGGTCAGAAGCGTTCTACAAAGGGCACTTCCACTGTTTGTCACCCTTTCTGGATTGCAATGTGATGAATTGTGGGCTAATATTTTGTCGATGTCTAAAACTCGATGTTTTACAGTGTACCATGCAGGCTGCATACAGGTTGCAACAATAGTAGCAGCAAAACTAGAAGAAAAATAACATAGACAACATATAGCTTTGTATAACATGTATAGCATTGAGTGAATCAAGTTACAGTTAAATATAAAAGATACAGTTCATTATCATTACCACTGAACACAGCACTGACCCCTTTCAAAATAAAGGTCTGATAATAGTTTAATGGTGAGCAAAACACTATTGATTGTCTTTGATAGATTTTTAATTTTTTGTATTTCTATGAAGGCCTTGTGGGCCACATGAAACCTTTCAGTGGGCTGCATTTGGCCCACGTCTGCTCTTGTGCCACCATGATGTTTACGTTTGTGGCTTGCAAAATTTCTGGACAACTGAATGTATTGCCATGAAATTTGGTACATTACTCCCTGTGCCCCTAAGGTTGATCTGCAAAAACTTCAGTAATATGGTAATGCCTTTACTGCTAATTGGCAAATGTTAGCTTGCTAACAAGCTAAACTAAGATGGTGAGCATAGAAAACATAATTGCTTCCAGAGCACCTAGCTTGCATCTTGTGATGTATTTCCAAATGAAATGGGACAGAAATTGATTTGAATGTTGAAAACTAGCTAACTCTGCTCTGCTAAAACTTGAAGATTGATTGATGGGCTGATGTCTTTATTGGTTGAAATGGCTTGGTTCATCCTAACAAAACCGTGTGTCATATTTTGTTGTACAGGAAGAAAACATGGTTGTTTATTGATATAAGAATTTTTTTTTTTTTGGGGGGGGCAGCATGTATTGTTAATATAGGGCCCTATGAAACCTGTTCTAACTACAGGGTTGTACCTTAATGCTGCCATCAGTCTGTCAGTGGCACACGCCGGGCCCCCATCAAAAGAGATACTTGGCTACTGTTCCCAACTGGCTTAACAACTGTGTGTGGGGAAACCCTGCATTTGCAGATGGGACTTAATTTAAATATATTAAACATCAATACAAAATGCTGACAGCCACAAGCTTCTGTCGAAGGACATCATGTCAAGTATCGGCCTTCAGAAACCTTGCCTGACTGCAGTCCCTGCCCCTGAGCGAGCAAGAAGCCCACATTCGAACTTGAATCTCCACTCTCGGAGCTATTCATTAATCAAAATGCCCTTGTGTGCTGCTAACAGTTCTTTTTAGGTGTGGAGCTGGCTATTAAGGTCTAGATGGCATTCCAGCCATGGTGGTGGGTGGGTCGGGGGGGGGGGGCATCAAAGCATCATTGTTGACCAGAGAGGCAGAAACGGAAAAAACAGACCTGCCCGATGAAAAGCTGCTGCTGCTTTTACACACAGGCTGCCACTGTGTTAAGGAAGGAGGCAGCTGGGGCTGTGTGCTCGTGGAGTGTGTAGCAGAATTTATATGGCATCATTTATACAGCTGCAATCACTGCTCTGTCTGGATTTCTGGACCAGTAAGCTGAAAGAGCTTAAAATAAGTTAAAACACAAAAGAAAATGACACCTGGGTCCCTTTATCTACCGTACATGAGTTTACCATCAGTCCAACACTATGGTGGAATTAGACTGTTCAGATTTAAAGGTGGATTATTCCCAGAGTAATATCCCTAAAAAGACTGACAGTTTGCTGAGATATATGCATATCTCTCTACGATTAATCTTGAGGTTATCATGCATTTTTCGTGACAAAATAATAGTGTAATATGTTATCCATGACAATGCATGCACGAAATCTGACACATCTGCATCACCCTCAAGGTTGCCTTCTAGCATAGGTCAAAACTGGAATCCTGACGCATTCACGGTCTAATACTTAACAGTTTTTTTTAGGTAATGGATGGTGTGTGTGATGCAGACGAAAGAGGGGACCTACCTTGCTCGTGGACCAGTGTATGTAGGAGCTGCCTGAGTCCAGATCCACAGCCGCAGTGCTCTTCCTGTCACACATGTGTTGATACAGTCTGTTGTTAGGATAACCTCGGCTGTCAACGCCCCGATACCGCCTTTCTCCCTCACACGCACACACAAAAACACACACGTACCAGGCTTAAAGAGAAACCAAAAACATGTTTAAACGTCCTGCTCGCTGCTGTCTGGGCTGAGCGCGCGCGTGTGTGTTAATGTGCGTGTGTGTGTGTGTGTGTGTGTATGTATGTGTTGTTGTGTATCTGCTCCGCTTCTGCGTTTTGTTTCCATCCAGGAAGCTGTGGTTGCCTGCTCTGTCTGCTCAGCTCCACTCATGACTGCTCCTGCCGGTTGTTTAACTATATTCATGCTGCGTTCAAGAACAGTCGGAAAAATGAGGGAGCACCATGAGCTGCTCAGGAACGACACTGACAACAATAAAAACTTTGTGTGTGTGTGTGTGTGTGTGTGTGGGGGGGGGGGGGGGGGGGGGTTAATACATCAGTGAGATGTTAGATATATTAAAATAAATAAATCTGATAAAAGAAGAAGGTGGGAAGGTTATTTTCTTCTGTTACCAACTGGTTATATGTTAAAGAAGAAGTATTTTATTAAGTCATTTTAATTACCAATAATATTTATCAGTGTAAACAGTGTATGCCTTTGACTTGTCAAAAAAACCCTTCCATTTTATCAGTTTTGGACCTCAGAGATAAAAACATTTCTGCACTAGCACTCTCTATGTTCAGTTCAGGCATATTCATAATTGATTCCTGTGATAACTACCCAGCAGCCTTTTCGCTAACACGATTCTACTTTAATTTTATTTCTTTAAAAAAGAAAAGCAGAAGCACTTTAGGTTTAAAAGAAAAAGCATATTTTCTTCATTTTTCCTGTTTTTTAATATTGCAATAATTGTTGAATTGTGGAGTTTTTATCGTGGTATTATAGCACCTTGAGTTTTTGGTAGTTTTGCTAAAAGCTGATGCTTTTTAAGGTTCAGTACATTATTTGGGAGAACAGCACTGCATGCTGGTGCCAGCTGTAGATTTGGGGTGATTGCAACTTTTGCTGTTTTCCATCTAAATTCAAGCTTAGGCTAGCTACAGCACGTGTTCGCTAAGTTGAGGTTTACGTATCACCAGTGTGTGATTCCAAGGGGGATGAGCAGGCAGGGGCAGAGGGATTGTTTAGTTGAATATGTTGGTCTAGTCAGCTTGACTCGTTGACCTTTTTTTATCTGACTGAGGTTTGTGCAACTTAGAATCTGTGGCCCCGACCATGGCTCTGAAATATCAGTCATCTGACTGTGCTGTGTATTTATAAATCCATGGCGCTGTCCATGGTGCTGAAGAAAAAGGCGAATTTGAATTAGCACCCTTTTCTCCCAGTCCTGCTCTTCTGTCAGTTTCGTCTTAGATCTATAATATTCTCTTAACTGTATGAAATAAATATTCTTTAGCCTGTATTCTATAGAGTATTGTCACGTTCATGTTCAGAGTATCAATGTATAGTCATGGTAGAGCGATCACAGAGACACTAGGGTACACTCATACTGAAAACCTTACTGCAGGTCTTTTATAGGCCTCAATATTGTATTCCAGTTTTAGACTCAATGTTGACTCTCCTACACACTTGGGAGGGGAGGGTGAGGTGAGGACTTTGCAATCTACAGGTTCACTGCTAGATGCCACTAAATCCTATGTACTCATCCTTTAAATTCAGAACTAGTTTTATATATGTTATGTTTCTCACTGCAGGTTCTCTTTCTTTATTTCAGCTTGTATTTTGTTATAATTACTTTGTGTGTATAGCATATTGTAAATTGTTTTCATAGTATGCCTCACTGAAGGAGCATGCTCTGTGAAAAGATCTGTTTTATACCAGCTAGTACCTCCTAAAATATGCACTTCTCCTATTTATGGTCCATATATGGTGTCACCCATATCCATCAACCCCCTGGCCTCTCTTCATGTGCAGCAAAATGATTGGCCTGAAACTACATGACCATTTACCAAACTTATCCATGTGTGGATGCCCCATTGGTTTAAAGTGTGGTTTGACAATGACGTTTTTCATGCTACAAGTTTTGCTGGAGTTTTGACACTTGGAGACTATTTTTATTCTCATGCAACATGCAGCAGTGGTGAAAGATTTCATCAGCTATTATTTTGAAGTAGTCCTTGTGGATATATTACACCTACACCTACAGCCTACAGAATCACTGTACATTCCTGTTGCATCATTTCTTCCTCTTCGTTGCGATGCCTCAGAACAAAACAGGTCCATAGGTCCATGCCATCTTATTAGCCATCAGGTGTAAACAAGATGTAGTTTTGCTTGTATCTATTTGTTTTATAAATCCTAATATTAATGCACCTACACTTGAAATCAAGGATAGCTCATATTGGTTTGTCCACACATAAGAAAATTACTATATGACATAATTTAATATTGTGAGGGAGTTGCAATCTATGAATGAGGACTTTTTTAGTGTTGTTTATAGTTCATTAATATATTCTAATAACTAAATTATTGTTTTTTGTCTCTTGCTGCAAGTTTTCTTTCTATATCAGTTTGAATTTTTTGGCACTTCCAATAAGTATAATAAATACTATTATTTTTTCTAGTATTTAGAGTATCTCCTCAAATATGCAGTTCACATATGGTGTCACCAATATTCAACAAACTCCTAGCCTCTCTACAAGTGCGTTAATATGATAGGTCTGGAATAACATAACCATTTATCAAACACACCCGTATGCGGATGCCCCATTGCCCAGTGCTGGTGATGTGAGGACTTTGCAATCTATGAGCTCACCACTATATGCCACTAATTCTAAATACTGGTCCTTTAAATTCTTAAATATGTTCCTCATTTATGTTTTTTCATGTTTCTCACTGCAGGTTCTCTTTCTTTATCTCTGTTTGTATTTTTTATACTTACTATAGGTGTATAGCATGCTGTAAATTGTTTTCATAGTATGCCTCACTGAAGAGGCATTTTCTGTGGAAAGATCTGTTTTATACCAACTAGTACCTCCGCAAATATGCACTTCTCCTGTTTATGATTCATATATGGTGTCACTCATATACGTCAAACCCCTGGCCTCTCTACAAGTGCAGTAATATGATTGGTCTGGAATTACATAACCATTTACCAAACTCATCCACATGTGGATGCCCCATTGGCTGGTATCCTATGTTTATGTACAGGATAGTTAAATTTCATTTTCACTTCTTAATACTGTGGTCTCACAATAAAGTTGATTTATATCACAAGTTTTGCCAGAGTTTTGACCCTTTAAGACTTCTTTTGAGTTTTGGTTGACATAGCTGAAGTCATGCTCCTATCATGATTATAATTTACATACTCAGCACTGATAAAATAGGAAGTCTTTTTTTTTTTTTTTTTGACTTGCAGGAGACTTAAAGAGACAGTTCACCCCAAATACATCAAGAATTTTTTTTTTTGTGTGTGAGTAGCTAAGATCAGCTGGAGAGATGTCTGCCTTGTCTCTAGTATGATGCGACTAAATGACACTCGGCTTGTGATGTTCAACAGACCCAAAAAAGACTCAACAGCAACGTCTCTTTTCAGTAATCATAACCTTGTTGTGAGCAGTTTCATGTAGGAAGTATATATATGAAACTATATAAAACTGTCCATAACAAGGTCTGTGAATTATCTTGAGTAACCAAGTCATGCTTTTTGGATTTTGGATTTTTTTTTTTTTACTTTATATGATACTGGAGAAAGAGCAGACATCTCTATGGTCAATTTCTCCAAAACTCTGTGACTCACAACAGAAAATCTAGTATATCACTTCATAGACTACAATTTATGCCAACAGCTTCTTATTTTGACATCATTATATTTCCTCACAATTATGGCATTTTAAAGGTTTCATCAGCTATTGTTTTGAAGTAGGCTTTGTGGAAAACTACAGCCTACAAATCACTGTGCATTCCCGTTGCATCATGTCCTCTTTGTGCCGATGCTTCACTGCAAAATAGGTCCATGTCATCTTATGTAGAAATGTATTAACCTAGCTTTGCTTGTGTCCTTTTGTTTTATACATCCTTATATTAATGTAGTGTATTTTAACACTTCTGCACTAAGAATTAAGAGTGTACGAGGTGCAGTGAGGGCATGAGGACAGAGCTGGCAGAAACACAACAAGGAAGAGATAAATGACCCTAAAAAAATTAATATATGATATCATTTAATATTGAGAGGTAGTTGCAATATTAATATTGTGTCAGTCAGTCATTCACTAACAGGCACAAATGAAGACTTTTTGTCTTGATAAATCAATTAATTGTATGGTCCATAAAAAGAAGCCCAAAGCCCAAGATGATGTCTTTAGTATGAATATTCACTTTATTGTAATAGAGGACTAAAGAATCGAGAAATTATATAAATTTCAGAAGCTGGAATCAGATCACTTTGACTTTTCTTTCTCAAAAAAATATTCAAACTGATTACCTGATTATCAAAGTAGTCAGAAAATAATTTAATAAACATATAAAATTTGATTCATCTTTGTAGATCTGCTTTTTATAGTGGTGTTTATAGTTCTTAAATATCTCCAAATTTCTTATTTTTCTGTGTTCTGACACTTCCAACATAGCACAGTGTAGATTGTTGTTAAAGTATACCTCATTCGTGAGGCATATTCTGGGAAAAGACCAATTTATACCAGCTAGCACCTCCTCAGATATGCACTTCTCCTTTTCATGGTCCATATATGGTGTCACCATATCAATCAAACCCCTGTTCCTGTCCATCCTGTCTCATATGATTGGCCTAGAACTACATGACCATTTACCAAACCCATCCACCTGTGAATACCCCATTGGCTGATATTTATGTGTACATATATAATTGGTTATTTTAATTTTAACTGTTTAATATTGTGCTTTCACAACCAGAGTGGTAGTTAAAGTAGGTTAAGTAATAGAAACTTCTATTGTGATTAAAATTAGCACACTCAGTATTGATCGAACAGAATGATTTACTTTTTAGCTTGCACAAGACTTAACTACTTAGTTCAGCTATGAACATTATTATATTTCCTCAAAAGTGTGGTGTTTGAAAGAATTCATCAGCTACGGTGTTGATGTAAGCTTGGAGGACACCTACACCTACACACCTACAAACTCAAAGTGCATTCCTGTTGCATAATTTCTTCCTCTTCTTTCCGATGCTTCGGTGCAAAACAGGCTTAAACAACATGCACTCAGCTGGTTTCGCTTATATATCCTTTTGTTTTATAGCTTATAACATTAATTAGGTGTATTTTAACGCTTCAGAGCTTGGAATTACGACTATACGAGGTGCAGTGAAGGCCCCAGGACCGAGGTGGGTGAAACAACGCAGCAAGGAAGAGACAAACAGCCGGTCTGCAAAACTGTCAAAACTTATGGGAATTAAAATATAACATAATGTGATACGGAGACGGAGTAGTTGCAATATTACTGTTGTATCGGTTAATGACAAATAAACGATATGATACCATTGCATTCTCACAGAAACTTAAAAAATGTTTTAGGTCCGTGACATAGCATCGTGCAATAATATGCAAAGTCCCCTTCCAGAGCATTCTTGAATCGTCGATAATTCCATGTATTCAAGATGAAAACAAACCAGCCCCCCCGTGTTAATGTGTCTTTACCATAACCACATGGAAACCCCAAGTTGGAGTGCGCATGCGCCGGGGGACTTCACCGAAAAATTCTTTATATCAGTGAGTGCTGAGCGCTTTACGGATATTTTAGTTGGTGTCCGTGAAAAGATGTACTGCCCCGACCCTCTGTCTATGGTTCCCACAAATAACAGCAATCTTACTAAAATGAAAGAGAGATCGACTTTCAATCAGGTGGGTTTTGGAGATTTCTTTACTATTCGTTATTTTTTATTCTATGTAATTACTGCAAAGTGATAATTTATTTATTATTTGCATCGATTATTTCGAGCCGATGTTGGAGAGTTAAGAGCGTTTCAGAATGAATCAAAGTAAGTAAAGTTAGCCTGTCAGACAAACATCTGGGGAAAGTGGACCCCCGTGGCTACAGCTGGACTGTATGAGTTATATTCCTGCCGCTGTACAGTGAGACATTTCTGTTATATCTACATCTACATCTGTTTTATATATATATCATACTCTAAAACCAACTTGGTTTTGCGATAAAACTTTTGGCTCCGAATATGGGACCATTTCCGTAATTGTGAGCTGCGGTCTGTGTGTTTTCCCCAGCTTTAGTGAAAGTTCACGTGACCTAGATATGCAGGGGCAAACCACCCAGGTATGAGACGATGTGACATAACATATCTGTTGTCTGCCTCTGTTTTTTTTTCAGATGGTGACCCGGAAAGCCGCCAACATGCACAGACTGATCCAAGTGATGCACCGGGTGGCGCAGAAGAGCTGCACAAGAGCCCTCCAGCTGTTCTGCTGCCCTCTGGACACCTTGCTCTGCGAAAAGGTCACATGCTGCCCAGGTAAAACTCATCTCTGGCATATTCACTGATCGATGACGAGCACAAATACAGCCACACAGATTTTACATATCAGGCTGGCCTGTTTTTATTTTTGTGTGGCCAGCGTTTTATGTATATTCATTCCTTTTTCTTATTTTAAGTTGTTTTGCTTGTGTTTTCTTCTGCCCTGATGTCATATTGGATTTTATATATCACCCATTCTTGAGAACAAGTTATGTCCTTCCAAGAAACACTTAAAAAAAATATTGATACCAACACTCTTAATTCAGATTTTTTAAAAATGTGTTTTTTATGGACACATGAAATACATGTGATTTGTGAAATGTTTTGCTTTGCTTTGACTTTTTTTTACATTTCTAAACTTGCTCTGTGCCAGAAAACAGGTTTGTTCCACACAGGAATTCACAACTTCAGACAATTAAAAATGTGTTAAAAGCCTTCAAAATCTAAAACCAACGATACCTACTGATAACATAGGTATAAAAATGTGCTATCATGATCCTCTTGATGTTCAAATCCGTCTTTATGAAAATGTTGGCTCTTTACAGTTGTCACCCAGATTTCCATCAGCTCCGTCAGATTTTAACAAAAATAATTTAATCAAGCATAAAAGGTTTAGTTATACCCTAAGGACCCCTGTCTCAATTCCTGGTTTAAAAAAGGTGGGAATACCGCAGCACTGGTAAACTTTATATTTTTCAGGTAATTCGTTAAATAATATTGCTACCAGGTGTCTCAACCCCAACATGTCAACTCTGTGGCCCTTCTAAATCAAAGCTAATTAAGAATTATGGTTTAAAAATGTATATTTTGATCAGTATTAAGAGAACTGTGAGCAACTTTAAAAAATAAGATGGCTGCTCACTACGATTATGCTGTGAAATAAAAGAAAACGTAACATTTTGTCAACTCCACAAGATGTCAGCTCCATCAGATGAAAAATCTGACGAGTTGACAATTAATACAAAATTAAATCACTAGATGGTTGTTTAATTGCCAAGAATTTGACCTTTTGAAATCTTTTTTCCCAGCATAATTATGTTATAACATAATTATAAATATTGATATTTAAATTCAAAGTTTATTCTACAAAACATCATGATTTCTCACTTTATCTGCACTGATATCGTCATAGTTCCTTGTAAGCTGGCAGCATGCATGTCAAAACAAAATTTATCATGAATAAAACTTTACCTTTCTCTCTGTCTTTACAGCTCAAAACCATCAGGAGGACAAAACTACACAAGGTGAGTTTGTTTGATTTCTTTTCATGGACTTTATTCTTTCCTCAAATCTTTCTGTTTAATCCTTTGTTTTTCTTACATCGTGAGGGAAACTTCTTTTTCCTAATTCTAATTTTCACTCTAGCCTTTTAGCACAGCCTTAGGAGTGTGCCACATTGCATTTCACTGCACTTAATAGCATCTGTATGTGACAAATAAACCTTTGAATCATTGAATTCTCAAAACATACAAGTCTCTTTTCCTTCATTGTATGCAACAGTGTGGTAGTTTTCTGTTTCCGTGTTTTATATGACTATGGATAACTGAGAAAAACCATGTCGATCTACTTGATGTTATAATCAATGTTAAAACATTTTGTTATCAGCACATTTGTGAAAGGAAAACCTCAATCTTTGCTGAGGCTTTTTTTCTAAACAAGCATTTTCCATATATTTGAACTATAAGGAACTTAAGTGATTGTGACGCATTTCTGTGTTACACCACTTTGGAACAATGACTTCCCCTTCTCATATTCTCTTCCCTTTTTTACCCTTTCTCTTCCTTGCCCACTCACTAACAGTGGCACTCCGCAATCCGCCGTCCACCATTTTGATTGTGAACATCAGCAACTCGACCTTGATCGACTGCGTCATCGGAAATGACACCTACCCATCTGTGGTGGCAGAAAGTCAGCCTCTAATGCAGGGATCAGAGCCCCAGACGCACGGTGGGTAATGTCGGCCAAACCTGTTGTAGCATTTTAAAGGGACAGATTGCATTATTTGAAGTAGGGTTATATGAGATACTTATCCATAGTCAGTGTATTATTTACAGTAGAAGTTGGTGGACACGCCCCCAGTTTAAAGAGGAAGCAGGAGTACCAGGATAGGAAGCTTAGCAATGTACCGCTGTGGACAGAGTCAGCAATAAAAATTATTTTAGCCACTGTAAAAGAAAAAAAATCAACATAATTTTATGTATATGCTATATTTAGAATATTTTCAATTCTTTACCTTGCCGTCAAACTTTTCTAATGGGAAATTATACAAGCCAAGATATCACAGTTTCAAAGTCAACCAAACTTCAATGGCAAAATCAGTAATTTTACCTCACAGAACAAAGGAGCTGCTGGTCTACTGCTGCCTCGTTTGGATAGTTTGTTTCATTTATTGTGTGACTGTGGTGTTTTTTAAAAGGTTAGTTTGGATTTACTGAAGTCACACAATAGCACAAGCAAACTAACAGTACACCAGCAACTCCTGTGTTCTGAGAGGTAAAATTAATGATTTTGCCAATGAAGTCTGGTAGAGCGAGAGAGAAAGCGATATTTGGCTTTGGAAAAGGCTGTCTGATGGCAAGGTAAAGCAGTAAAAATATTCTAAATATAGTGCACACTGATACTGATTTTTTTTTTTTAGGTGAGCCTCTTTTTAAGTTTTGCTGTTGACCCTGTCTACAGCAGTTAATTGCTTAGCTTCCACGCTAGTACTCCTTTCTGCTAGGTAATACACTGACTATAACACCTTACTTCAAATAATCCAAACTATCCCTTTAAGCACTTTTAGCTGCAATTTATGCTATGCTATGTTGTATTAACTGCATGTTTTTGTAGTATTTCACTGGAAATATAACAGCTCTCAAACTGCACTCATGAAAGTGAAATCATCTTGGTCATGTGTTACAGATCAGGAGAGGTGCAGCTGCAGCTGTGGACAGCAGGGGGCAGGACAGACCTCCCCTCCTCCTCCTGCTCCTGTTCCATCGGCTGAGCCTCTGAACATCATGATCCATGGCTCCCATCTCAACTGTGTCATCATCGGAGACAACAACTACATGCACGCTGGCCAGACCCACTGGACTGACGAAGACGAACCGCAAGTGTGAGGCTCTGGCCACACAGAGCTGACACTCTCACACTACACACTGCAGCAACAGTGAGTGTGTTTACATGCATACTGCACTCCAGTATCCTTGTTATAACTGGGTTTTTGGAGTATCCAGGTTATGTTTCTCATAGTGGCTGAGATGTTGAGAACACCTGCAGGCAGGTGATCAGAAACCAGGATGCAGTTATGGCCTGAAAAGAATCCAAAACAGGACCAGGCTCAAAACCAGGATACTAATGCACACGTAAACACACTCACTGTCATTTTTGGAAAGGTTACAACTGTTAGATCAAACTATTTAAGTCTCCGTGACACTTTTTTAGCCTTTTGGATTTGTTTCAGTTTCTGTTCTGACTTGCTATAAGTTTTTTTTTTATGTCTGTCGCTTCTACTCTTTTCACATTATTTTTAGTGACACATCGAATTATGTTAATTATTGATACATTTGGTGATTATTTTCTAGGTTGGTGGAAAAAATGAAAGAAAAAAATGCCAATCTTTAATTCCTAGAGCCCAAGCTGACCTTTGAACTGCTTTGTTGTGTCCAAAACTCAAAGATATTCAGTTCAATATGTAAACGCTGGACGAGGTATTGGTGAGTATGCAGGTCTGTGCACGATCTGATACCAATTTATTTATTTATATATTTATCTTATGCACTGGTATTGGATTGTTGCTCCAACTCAGGCAATACGCAAAGTTCAGCTGTCAAAGTTGGTATCTGGAAGGAGAAAATTAAAAAATAACTTTGAATGATTAATCACTTACTGCTGATTAATTTCCTGTGGATCACTGATTCATTGATTCATTGTTTCCTCTGTTATTTTTATATTTTGACTGACGTCACTGGTTTAATACTGCTCTGGTTTTGGTTTGGACGTGACTTGAAACTGGTCTTAGTATTGATTTAAAAACATAACCACAGCTCATTACAGTTTTCAGAGTGTTGTAATAGTTCTAGTATGCATTAACAGGCGTCAGCTCCACAAACTTTATCCTTTAGATAACAGTCTTAAGTAAAGGGATTTCCTGTTTCGCAATGTCGGGGCTTCTGCTGGTCTGTCAGATGTGAGGACATAAAATTGGGAACAATTTTTTCCAACTAAATTAATTTCCCACATGGATGTGACTTTGTAATGACTCATCTCTCTGTCATCATCTGATTTCTTCTCCTATTGATGTCCAGTGACCTGATATTCTGACTGGCACACTTTGTTGGGAATATAAGTTGCTGTAGAATTATTTTATATGCTCATGAATTGTATATTGTGCTCTTGTGTGGACAAACAGTATTGGAATACTGTAACTGTGACTGAAATCCTTATCATGTCATGATAAAGATATTGACTTATGTTCAAATGTATGGCCCATGGTCATTTTAACAGTAGACTACTTAGTAGTGTTTATTACTTAAAGACATTTTGATTTCTTTCATTTTTATGTTTGGTGCTGTTTAATTGTATTAAATGTCAGTTTATTATTCAAGTGAAATGTGGAATAAGAAAGCTTGTGTTTCATTGTATTATTACCATTAACTGTCAATAAAATATGTTATTTCAACATATCAAATGAATGTTAGAGAAAATTCATTTCTTCTTCTTCTTTCCTTCCTTCTTCTTCTTCTTCTTGTCTTTCTTGTCTTCCTCTGCTTTCTTAAAACTGCCGAGGCCCCGGCGGACCATGCAGCCTCTCCACCAGGCCTGCAGCTGCAGGGCCAAAGGTCACAGGTCAGCATCAGAATTAGGAACCAGGGGCCGTACTACAGAAAGTTTCTAATTAGCAGATCTTAACTGTTTGGTAATTTAAGTTAGGCCCTGATTTAGGGAAAAAAAACACATGAAAGATGAACAGTTTCCAAGTCAATGTTATTAACTTAAGATAAGAAAAGTCAATTACGCAAGCATCCTTTCCAAAATCTTAAAGCGAGAGTTCACCCAAAAATGAAATTTCACTGAATATCTACTCACCCCTGTGCTGATGTGAGGATCCAGTACAATTGAAGTGAATGGTGACCAGTTTTAAAACGTAAAAAAAGAACATAAAAAAACCCACAAAACGGTCACCATTCACTTCAATTGTACTGGATTATATAAGATTATAACCATTAAGCTGTCCACACTTTTGTCTACCAAGCAGTGTTAGCTAGCTAGCTCTTAGCCCACTTCTTTTCTTTTATCTCCCAAGTTTGTAAACTTCCCAAAAGAAAATTGTTTGTTTTCTCTACAGATGTTTCCAACACCACTAACTCATCTGTCTTGAAGTTAAGTGCCTATCCTTGTTTTTCCTACATATTTTGTGTGTTTCGATGTACAGTACAGTGTTTAGTTCGACAACAAGAGAAAAGTAGCAGCGATGCTGGATTGAGCGTTAAACATTTTTTAAACCTGAGATAAAATAGGATGAAGTAAAATAAGTTCTTTGTGTCACTGTCAAGTTGCATGGAAATTATGTTTCCAACATGTTGTTGCAACCTGCAACAACATTCACTGTGGAAGGTCGGCCTTAGACTCTTCCTATCTTGAGTCTTAAGTTAGGAAGTTTCTGTAATATGGCCCCAGTACAATAAATAACAAGACTGATTGATCTGATCTGAGTTCTGATTGGATGCTGTTACCTTGGTAGCAGCTCTGGCCTCTGCCTGCTGCTGGTGCAGTTTCTCCTGCTCCTCCTTTTCCTCCACCAGCACCTGCTCCATCTCCTTAAACTGAAAGCAATTCAGCGTCTCATTAATGTTCATCTAATATTGACTGTGTGTGCCGTGTGTGTCCAGCAGCTGTTCACTGAGTGACATGCTCACCTGCCTCTTCTTCTCCATCAGTTTGTCCATATTCACTGTTCTTTTGCAGCACACACTGTTGAGCTGCTGCTCCGTCTCCTGCAGCATCTGTTTGGTACGATGCTGCCACTGCTGCAACACCTGCTCAAACGCCTGAAAATATTTACACACGATAAAAATAAGCAGAACAAAACCAAATGTTGAGGGTAACACAACCACAAGAGCCTCTGGTGCAAAACATAACCAACAACTTTAATTAACTCAATTAACAACTTTAATCTAATTTCAAACTGAAGCCACTTTTATGAGTTAGTAAATTATACGTACATCACTGTCAAGTGATTCTGGTCCCATTCAGTGTTAATTGCAACAGAAGTTTTGCTTTTTTTTGGAGAGAAAATCTAATAATTCTGTTCTGAATACTCCCCAGCAATCTGTGAAAAATCTCTTTCATACCCTGGGACACAGTGTCCACCCTTAACACCAGGAAACACTAGGGCTACAAATTTTGTGCATTTTCCTTAACCAATTGTTGAAATCGCTAAGAAACAATTAATCTTTGGTAATTAATAAGACACAAAATACATGTCTTTTTTCCCTTTTTTGTCACTTTCATTTCATTTTTCAATTTCTCTTCTATTTTAGATTTCTTTATTCAACAAATGGTACAATTACTACCATTTCTAGAAAACTGATTAATTTTCGATTTATATGTTTTTAATTGGTTCTATTCTTAACAGTGATTAATCACTTCATGATTAACATCCCTAGTAAACATGAGTTTTAAATGATACTAACTAAGGATCTCTTCCATTCAGGTCAAAGAGAGTGAGGGTGCTGCTATTGTGCATGTTGGTGCATTGGAAAGGTTCCCCTACACTAAATGGAATGGGAACTTAATTAGTATCACTGATCACACCTGTGTTTACACTACGACTTCAGACTAATATGGCTGCTATAAAAAGATGTGTAGTTTACAGTGTTGATCACTATGGAGGCAAAGTAACACCACTCATTACAGCTCCTGTTATGACACTCTCAGTTGCCTCTGCTGCATCTGCTCAAACCTCAGGTGTTCACACTAAAGTGAGGTGTTCAGTCCTGATATCAGTAAACAGTACTGACAAGGAAACCACAAGGGGCTTTACTAACGAGATACCAAGAATCTGGCTAGCTGAGTACAGGTTCAGCTACATGGTACCTCACTGGTATTTAACACAGAGCAGTGTGAGCTGTAGTTGAACCTGACTGCTCTGTAAAAATGAGCACAGGTTCTGATGAACCATCACTAAACTTGATGTATGATAAAGTTTTGTTATGAGACCTTATGACTTTGCTGATATGTCTGCCACATATCTTGCTGGGCTTGTGCTGGTGCACTGTAATGTACCGACCTCTTCAGTTTATAAAGGAAAGTAAATGTGATTATCGAATAAAATTACTTTTACTCTTATAACAGCGCTGCCTTTATAAACTTGTACACGGTGAAAGATTTGTAAATTGAGTAATTCATAAAAAGATCTTAGAAATCTGCCTTTTACTGAAGTCTGTGACTTCACTTAAACCAGGGGCCTGCATGAAAAATTCTGTGGATTAATTTGAGTAGCCAGGTCATGAATTCTGGAAAGAGACATCGCTGTTGAATTTTTCAAATGTATTTTCTTTGGTTTTCTTCAAGTGTCTTTTAGCCTCATTACATTGGAGAGAAGTCGGACATCTCTGCAGCTGATATCTGCAAAACTCTGTAGCTCACACCAAAACTATATAGATGGATAAACAGCAGTATAAGCCAGAGGAAAAATATGTTATATTGATTTTTGGAGTGAACTGTCCCTTTAAGTGATCACATGAATAATCATACATGCTCAGAACAGAACTAGGCAGTCAGAGCTGTTCATTGTTCATTATTGTTCATCCTGCAAAACATGCAACTGTCATCTTATTTATGTGAAATCTCCTTTATATACATGTGTACTCAAGAATTAACAGAAATGTAAAAAGTCAGATAAAAATACAGGCCTAAAGTTACAACAGGTTGAGAACCCCTGATCTAAACTACCCTATCTGAAATATATAATGTGTATCACTCTGATGATGTATTATTCTTCATCAATGGTATAGTGTACAATCTCTCCATAACAAGAGGTGTGTAATCATCTCCATTTTTGTGCTGCGCCTCCATTAACATATTGCTAAATTAACTGTGACACTGAAACATCTATGCCATTTCTTAAGTCTCATAAATAGACACTTATTCATCAAGAGAAAGACAGCAATTCTAGCCTGCAATAAAAATGTCAAAGGGGGACACTGTGGCTGCAGTCTTGATGTCAGAAAAGCAAGTATTTCAACTTATCATGTGTTCTTTTATTTGCTTATTTATTACATGAAATATATTACAGATTTCTCTTTTAAGAATGTTTTGAGTCAATCGAATCACTTTTATTCTAGAGATTTTAAGTAAAAGTGAATAATTTTATCTTTCAGTTAAGCCAAAATTCAGTGTTTTGACAAGAATTTTAAATTAAGTTTTAGTCTCAGTCGCTTACTGAAAGCCACAATTAATTCTTTTAGTTACTGCTTTGTCTTAGTTAAGATTTAGTCAGTGGCACTCCCTTTTTCACTTCAGTATAATTTTAGTCACAGTTTTAGTCAATGCTTTCGTTATAATTCTCCTGACACTAATGCATTTTTTGAAGGATATTTCTCATGGCTATAAAAATTCCAAAGTGAAGTAAGCACAATGTTTAGTCATCTAGACTGAGATGTGTTACTGACATAGTCTTTCATGTCATATAAAAAATGAATTTCTAAGTCATTACTGATGATGTCATTATTGGTTTTCACTAACTTTCAACTTCTGAAGACTGATAAATTCAGACTCTGGTGTGTCACAGGTTTAACTTAAATCTCAGCTACAGTGACCTCTGCTGGCACTGAGGGGATTTCAACAGGACTTGTACTAAACCACAAATGTAGTTAAAACCACCACTTCTGAGAAGCATCCATGTGATTTTATTCCAGACAACATGTTTAAACACATCTTAAACCGTGAAGGGTCAGTTCACCCCAAAATCAAAAACACATATTTTTCCTCTGGCCAGTAGTGCTATTTATCCATCTACATATTTTTGGTGTGAGTTGCAGAGTTTTGAAAATATTAGCTGTAGAGATGTCTGGCTTCTCTCCAATATAATATGACTAAATGGCATTCATCTTGTGGTGATTAAAGCCCTAAAAAAACATTTGAAAAATTATAAACTAAGGCTAATTTGATTTTGAAAAAATATCTAATTGTGAATATTTCTTATTGCAAATGTGATTGTTATTAAATGGAATAGTAAATTTTAGATCATTATTCTCGTTTTCACTTAAAAAATATATTACCAAATAAAGATGTTTCTTAAGCCTCTAGAATACGATGTGGCCAGAACATCTCTGCATAATATTCCATTTAAAATGATATTCTGACACACATTTCACCTCTAACAAATATTGCTCCTCCTGCGATTTGAAAATCACAACAGGCCATATTACAGTTTTGATATAATTTCGATTTATTGCTCAGCCCTATTCAAAACCATCTCTTTCCAAAAATCATAACCTGGTTACTCAAGATATCCCACAGACCTTATTGTGAGCAGTTTCATGTTGAACTATTTTCTTTGCAGTAGAAAAGAACGTAGTTCCTGTAGTTTTTTGGGGAGAAGGCAGACATCTTTACGGCTGAAAGCTCCAAAATTCACAAGTTGCACCAAAAAAAACTCAAGATGGATAAATAGCACTACAGGACAAGGAAAAATATTTATTTTTGATTTGAGGGTGAAATGTCCCTTTAACGTGCAGCTAAACTAATGGCTGAGCATTAGTCTCCAAAAGCAACAATTGCAAAATAAAAAATGAGTCTATTAACTGTTATGTTGCTGTACCAACCTCATGTTGATTTTCCAGGATATTCTTTGACTTCTCATGAAGTTTCGTCTCCTCGTCCAACCGATCGTGTAGCAGCTGCGAGACAAGGAGACAACAGAAGACATGATTTGGACAACATTTCACTCTGGAGACTCTTGAAAAGGAAATAGAAAGTAGGGTGGAGGTCATGTCTGCACTCTGATGGTGTTTCAAATTGTAAATGTGTTTCTGTGAGATTGATGGGTAGCTACACCTACACAGACTGGACTGGAATAAATGGACTATTGGACCCACCTTCAGCTGGTCCTCCAGCTGCTTCTTAGCCCAACTTATCTCTTTTTGTGACAGCTGGAGCTGCTGCTCAATTCTTTCCTCCGCCGTCGTCTTCATTTTGGCAAACTGTGACGCCATCTCCTCTATGTGAAGACTCTGCTGTTTGACAAGGTGGCACATGTCCTGAGGGAGGAGAGGATTCAAAGTATTACATTCACTGTCCCGAACACTGACATGTTTGATTTTTTTCTCAAATAAAGGGTCAGTTCATTCAATTGAACATATTCTAGCTCACTCCTAACAGTCATTCATGCAGCCAGTTTTAGTTTTTAGATGTGCTGTTAGTTTCTCACCTCAAATTTCTTTTTTTTCTGTTGGAACTCCTCTTCTTGTCTCCTTTTAGTTTGCTTTCTCTGCTCTAGCTCTCTCTTTGCCTCCCTGGGTGAAGAGACACTCACATCACTGACAGAAGACAGTCTTTTCTTCAACTCTTTCTTTTTTCATTCCTCTGCTCTCAGAAATCACACCACACTGTGTTTACAAAATTATATTTTCTTGTTACGTTGTCTTATGACAATTAAAATTAGTATTTTTGTTTCCAAATGATGCAGTGACAAACCTTCTCTGTTCTTTTGCCTTCTTCTGCTTCTCTTCCTCCACCACCTGCAGCAGAGAAGTGAAGACGTGCTTCTCCTCCAGCTCCAAATGCTGCTTAGAAACCTGCTGTGAGTTGTCCTGACTGCAGACAGAGAGACAAACTAAGTCAAACAATTGTTGATAAGAAAGTAGCTATGCAGAATAAAAAAGACCTCTAAAGCCTCCAGGAAGTTGCAATGCTATGATCGCAACAATACATGCAAATTCAACTAATCTCTGAATTGTGCACCAATCACTGTGGCTTCTGGTGAGTTCCAATCATAGCAGTCCCCTGCGTCAATGTCATCCATGTGCATCTCTATGAACGGACTCAGCGTTTCATTATTTACTATTTTTTTGTATTTTGTACTATATTTAAAAGAACACAGTGTTTGTCATTGTTATTGACATTTATCGGTGCTTTTTTGGTTCTCCTTGGAACAAGTTGTTCTACATTTTAATGAATTATACAAAAGAAAAGCTTCAAAACAATGCAACATGCATCACAATCTTTTTAGAAAAGCTGTTGTGAAATCAGCCACTTTAGGCTGCAACAATCCCAAAAAAAAGCCTACAAAATCATGGAGGGATTGGATAAAGATGGTCTTTCATTCCCAAATATTCTACATCATAGTTAGGCCTGCCATCTCATGTTTGTGATTAACTTCATTTTGTTTTACTTTATATATTTATTTTTATTTATTTATTTATTTATTTATTTTACAAATCTACTTAATATTTATCTTTTCTTTTTTCTATCTTTTTTTTTTATCAAGCTCAGGCCTGTAACAAAAATGATAATGTTGTTATTGGTCTGAAAAAGGAAGAGAATAAAATATTGATGCAAAATAATGTTTTTTGTTTTGGTCTGCACAACTTACCAGACTTCTCTCAGCTTGGTAAGCCCAGCTTTCACCTTAACACACACACACACATAGTACCACAATTTGTCAGTCAACACATTTGTCCAGTAAGCTCATTAAAAATGGAGAGTAACCTAGCGTAAAAACAGTCACATCATCATCAGACCAAAGCAGCAGACAGCTGTTTCACAGATGTTCGTCTGGACTGCAAACATGAGATAAACACAGCGAGGTTAACCTGTGCCGCTGCAGTTGCTTGCTCCCTGCTGATCTGCAGGGTCAGAGTGTGTCCCAGTATGTCCAACTGGTCTGAACAGTCCTCCAGTACAGGTGCCAGTCTGAGACTCTGAACGTTGGATAAGGACATCCTGTGGGTCATGATGGAGATTCTGTTAATACCATTGAGTAGAGTCCTGTCCTCCATGGGGCCCTATGCAAAATTCTGCTAAGGGACCCTCCTGACTGACCAGAGAAAGCCACAAAAACTATTTGCAAGTGCTACACAGTCTCCCTCCTTGTTCCATCTGTTGGTCAAAGAATAGGTAAATGGAGTGGTGTACAAAAAACAATATTTAAATAAATAGAATATTTTGTGTACATAAATAAGAAATGTTAGAATATGTAAAATAAAGAAAATAAAAAACACAGCACTGTGGTTTGGGTCTGCTACCTGGCAATTATTCAGTTAATTTATTCATATTAATCAATCATCAGTCAGTCCAGATTTAGATTAAGTACTGTACTTATTTTTCCTTTACTTGGGTTCCATTTTATCCAACTTTATACTTCTAAACTACATCCCAGAGGCAAATACTGAACTTCGTAATCAAAGCTGAAAAAGGCTGTTTTCTGACTTTTTAGACATACATGGCTCTCACAGGACCACCATGCTACAAAATGTGATGATCTTTAAGACCATGATGCATTGCTTTAGATTAAACTAGCCAACAGCGGCCTAATAGTTAAAATGTATGGAAGCCCATTTTCGCCACTGAAAGAAAAAAACATCCCCAAGGTAAGTCATGATTATTAGATAAAAAAGTTGAGATTACGAGTAAAAAAAAGTCAAAATTATAAGATAAAAAAATTTGAGATTATGAGATAAAAAGTCGAAAATATGAGATTTAAAAAAAGTCATAACAATGAGAAAAAGTGAGAAATTCATGAGAAACATTAGTTAGTCTAGCTAGTAGCTAACTAGTTCACTGTGGCGTGATGTTAGCTTAGCTTTAACCGTCATGGGATAAGACCGTATCAACAACTGTCTATAAATAAATAAATAAATAAATAAATAAATAAATAAATAAATAAATGAACAAACTGACTTTCTTCAGTTCTCTCTGTAACAGCCACTCGAGGTAAATAATACTTCATCCGTCAAGAAGCAAAACAACCTTGCTGCCTACCTGCAGTTGCACCGTTTACATGTCTCTATGGTAACATAGCTGGGCACCGAGTTTTTTTCCCCACGCAACTACCAAGTTGTTACCAAGCGGTAACCTGACAAAACAGCAGCGTTTCCCACTCGTTTGATGTCCATTTATCCATTCATTTATTTTTCACATATTGAGAATAACACCTAGTTTTAGTAACTGCATTTTTTCATGCACTGATGGATAAACAAATTTCTTATAACTGAGAAAAATGAGAGTATTGTGGGCAGAAGACTGCTGAATACTACTACTACTAATAATAATGATAGGTTTTTTTTTCTTTACTCAGTCCAAAAACAACAAGGCATTTTCCGACCATCGTCACAGTAATATCTGCTTCTTGGTTAAGCATGGACTAGAGCAAACATCAAAAATAAAATTTTAAAGTGAAATAAAACTGCTTAAGAACAAGACTTTAAAAATAAATAAAAAATAGTACATAATAACAAAATAATAAAGAAATAAAAGAAACATTGCTTATTTCAAATTTATTTATGCATGTCAAATAAAGACAATAAGATTTTTTTTTATCGTTCATAATCATCAAAGAATTACTTAGCATTTTAAACTCATTCTTCATGTGATTAAGACAGGGTTTAGGTTTGAAGTATCTACACCTGTGTATAAAGAATTTACCTAATAATAATAAAATATTAATAACAAATACCAAATTCCTATTTTCAACAGAAATACCAAATTTAACCGTGTACTCTATCAGTGGTGATAGCTCAGCCCCCTGTAGCCAGGTCTGCAAGTAAAAGTATTTCTCAGTTCTGTCTTAGTTCATTCAAGAGATTTAAATCTTGGCTGACTGTTACATGGACATGTGAGAACCTGCCATAAACCATCGATAACCAGCTTTTTCTTTGCAGTCATTAAAATAAGTGTCCTCAGTTGCCATACTGATATGAAATCGTAGTGTAAACACAAGTGTTACTACTGATACTAATTAAGTTCCCATTCCATTTAGTGTAGCAGAATCTTTCCAGTGAGCCAAAATGCACAACAGTAGCACCTTGAAACAGATTGACCTAAATAGAATAGAACCTTATCTAGTGTTCTTGGTAACTGCTGTCTTTAAAATGACTGTTGTGGGAAAAGGTCTACTGAGTTTCATTCAGTCAACAAAATGATTAAATATTTCATTGGTGCAAATAGCCTAAATGATCTTTTTGGGTTTTTTTTTTATCCTTATTTATTTTAATATTAAGTCAGTAATAGCTTAGACAAGTCTTACTCTAATGTTTTATGCAGTTAAATGGCCTGGGTTCAAATATTTATCACTTGGCAGTTTCTTCATGTGTCCACACGGTGGCAGTATCCGACAGAGGTACCCATGTGGGTTAAGTGGTAAGAAAATGAATCCCTTTTAGCATAGCCTAATTCAAAGAGGGTGTACTTTACAGTTTAATGTATAATGTTCAAGTTGCTTCCCTGTAAGCTGTGTTTTTCCTCCGACTCATTTCTCTCATGATGCTGTGTAAGTGTGTGTAGGAAATAATGTTTCTCCTGCTGCTGAGGGACAAATATCTGTCCCTCTGCACAGTACTGCCACCATGTGGGCACTCAAAGGAAATGCTGCCAAAGGCCTTGATCAATGCTCCTACAATGTCCTTGGAGTTACTCACTTGTAATAAAGTTTATTACTAATAGTAATAATAAACTGAAACACTGATGTATCATCGATAGTAGTCTTAGAGTTATTGCTGTATTGATGGATGAGGTGTTGTAATTATCACATTAGAGAATCAATACATACCGATATTTATATCAAAATAACAAATCATTGGATACAAAACAGAAAGTATGAATTACACTCAGGCTCTGACCTATATTGTACTGATTTGAGACAAAGTTGTTTCTTTCATCTTTGCTCATGTGGAAATATCCAAATTACTGTTGCAACAGCAGATCTGTTGAGATTGGACTGAACTACCTGTCCAGCTTCTCTCAGTATCAAATGGTGCATATTTGATCAATTTGACACAAGTAAACTCACCTGCTGCCTCGTCATAGTTCTCATGCCTGACTGGAGAGTTTACAGTTAAGCAGCTAAGTGTCTGTTGACCTGATGACAGTGTTTGATCCATTGTTTGAATTGTGTTGTATTTTGAAAGGCAGTGCTTTGAAAGGGCAGAGAACTGACATGATATTAGATTTCTGTGTCTAATGTAGAGAAGTGTGTTTAGTGATTTGAAAAACACTGTCTTTAGTGTTTTGCAAAAAGTGTGAGGCTGAGAATGTGCCTATTGTTGTGCAGGTGTCAGGTTTCACTAACTGCGTGTTTATTTTAATTATAGTGTGCAAGTAATCGTAAAAAACTGTAAATATAGGTTATATTTAGTTTAGTAGAGATTTATATCGTGTACTTCTTAATTTAAAAAAAAGTTTTTTTAAAATATATTTATACTTTTAATAAAACTGTATTATCAGTAGTATTAAAAAACACCTGACATGCTGCAGAATGTGGAAGGGGGTAGGGTCACATTAAAAGAAAACAGCGCATAAATATATTATGATGAAAACATTTTTAGTAATATAATGAAATGTGTTCCTTAGTGTGTCTGTGATTTTATTGACAAGTCATCTGTGTGGGTTGATGAAGGCTTTAAAATGAAATATTCTTCCAAGGCTAGAAGAGGTCACTCATTAAAGTGTAGATTCCCACCAGGGAACAAATGGTGAAGCACCTACTGCAATGCCACCACAACTGCCAGATGCAACCAGTGGAGATAAGTTCTGCCAACATTAACATAAACACCACACATGTTATCTCTAACAAGATTTAAACTGAGGCAGTTGTTGATCACTTGCGGCCCCTAGTGGGTCCTAGAAATCAGCTGTCAATGGTTGTACAACAACTGAGCAATCAAAAAATAGAATTACTGCCTCGTAGTTGTAATTCTCTACCAACCAGTCAACTTGCAGCTTACATCCATGTCTGTTGAGACTCATATAATGTAGGTAGTGAAGACTTGGAAGGAATTTAATATAGAACTTACTACTATATTGATCTGTAAATGTGAGGGAATTTAATAAAAGATATTCAGTGTATTATATTCAGTGTATACACACACATACACCAAAAGAATAAGTGACTTACTGTCTAAAATAAACATGAGTTAAATTGTTTCCCTTCTTACAACCTTCTCATTTGGTACACGTCTCATTTCTAGTACAAGTTTTTTTTCTTTTAACAACCCAATACTTATTGTTACCAAAAGAACAATCATGAGTCATTATCACAGAGTTGTGGCCTACAGAGCAGCCTATAAAATAACCTGCTATTTTTAACTGGGGACATAGAAATGTATCTTTAGAAACAGTTTCATATACATTTTTGTATAAATTGCAGGGTCATGCATGTGCAGGAAATCTTTGAACACACTTGAGTTTTAATGCAGTGTTTTGAAGGAATGAAAAGTACTTGGATTTTGGATAAAGTGCTTAAACTTGCTTGAAATTGCATTACATTCATAATAAACTGCTGCCTGACTGAATTAGTCAGTTAAATTTTTACATTAAGATATAGAATAAGTCACATAGTCACTGAGTCAGATTGTGCCAAATAAGAATTTAACCGATTAAACATGTACTAAAAGTAATACAAGAAAAAAATACATGCATTTAACATTTACAATCCCAAAAAATAACATTAAATACTTCTTAGTTCAGTAACAACTAACAAACTGCTCAAAATTGCCCTGAGGCAACAGACAAAAAACACTATTTTAGTACATACATTAAAAACAAAATTAATCTTTAAACAGTGAATTATACTCATACACATGCATATATGTTTTAATTTTTTATTCATTCATTTATTGCCAGATAAACATTCTCATCTATGGACAATTTAGAGTCACCAATTAGCCTATTATGCTGCACGTCTTTGGACTGTGGGAGGAAGCTGGAGTACCCGGAGAGAACCCACGCGGACACGAGGAGAACATGCAAACTCCACACAGAAAGGCCCCAGCCACAAACTCCCCAGCTGGTAGGGGATTTGAGCTCAGGACCTTCTTGCTGTGAGGCAGCAGTGCTAATCAATGCGCCACCATGCCGCCCTTTTAGTCACAGTTAAGTTTGATTGTTGTCTGAGTTGTTATTTAAGTTGGTGGATGTCTTGGAGTGAAGCCATGCAGCTGTGACAGGTGACACGTGTGATACACAGGCATGGTCACTTGAGTCTGTCTGAAAGGCAGCTGCTCTTGGAGTTCCTGCTGGTGATGGAGGTCTGTCTGTCCTGGCCACGTGTTGGGCAGAAGAACCTGGACATGCAGGTGACGTTGGTCCATCACTGCAGCCTGTGAAGTGGACGGCTCCATTCCTGCTGGTGTCACGCGCTGCTTCTTGGCCTTCTGAATTTCCTCTGCAAGACAAAAACACCAGTCTGTCTTCTAAAACTTTAAAAACTCAAGATACTGCTTCTTAAACCTGCTTTAAAGGATCAATATGTAACCCCCTAGCGTTCAAAAAAGAGTACTGCAATCCAAATAGCAACTATATTAAATAGGCTGAATCCCTATTCAATGTACAATCTATGTTTCAAGCAAGTTGACTTGAAGTTGAAGCAGGTTGCAGGGACACTTATACTGTGACAATGACAAGCAACAATAAATCCTATACCGTCACAAAACTTGCATGTGGGTTTTCTAAACTTAACACAAAAAAAGGTTATTAACTCTTGTCCCACTGAAGAGAAAATCCAGATGTTAGTGGGTGTTAGTGTGTTTTTGTCCAGTGAAAAAGAGTTTATTGCCTCAGTCACTATTGTCAGATCTGGTTCTATACAGCTTGATGTTCGTTTTGTAAATTATGGTGCAGCGCTCACAAAACTCAATATGTGTGTGTATCTGTGTGTGTGTGTCTGACTCTGCACACACCTCTCATAAGTTATAGCCACTAGTTAACCACACACAGCGTGCTGAGGGGAAAAAGTATGTCAGGCTTCTTTTTGTTTCTATATGTTTCTTTTGTCACGAGCAAAGTGCATTAGAGAGATGTATCATTTTACTGTCAAGTGAGTTGCAGTGTTTTTCCTTTGTTTCTAGAGGCAATGAGGCATAGGCTGTTATTTCACTAAAACTATGCAATGTACATGCATATTCACATAATTTTGGACTATTACAGTATAAATACAACAACAATAATAATAATAATTAGAAGAATTTGAATTTTGATTTTCTCAACCTCTCATTTAAATATATCAGTACTTGTTTATAACATTTGTATATATACACACAAATTCAATACAATATGCATAAATATAAAATATATAACTTTTATAACCTTGCTGTCTTGCGCAAAGTGGATAGTCAAACTGAATAAAAGCACAAATACATTTAAATACATGATTTCTATATCATTTAATGATTTTTTACTTTATTATTAGCACTATGAATAATAACTGGCAGATTATGAATCAGCACCATGGAGCAAATTCGTGGCCCCTTTTTAACTTTGAGCACCTGCCCCTCCAAAGGTCTCTGCACGGCCCTGTTTTGATTAGTATATTAAATAAATGCCTGTGTATCCGTCTGCACACCTCAACTTTCACAAACAAGTCACATCCATACAGTCTCTGGTCACCTCGTTGTGAATGAAGAATATTGTCCCCCTGAAGCTGCCGTACATCTGACAGGCCACCGTCTGTGATAGGAAACACTCGCTGTTACAACTAGTCTGACTGTCACTGACTCTGTCAAACCAAGAGTTTAACAGTGTTTTCCACTCTCGTGTGATCAAACCACAGATTGCAGCGAGTTTTCCCCGATCACAGGCAGAGTCAGACGGCTCTTCACCAGGCAGCGGGTGGGATGAAGCTGCATTCAAGATGGAAATAGGAGACAAACCCCGTCCTGCACTGACTCAAAAAGGGACGCATTATTTAATCCTCAAATACGGGACGATTCTGTATTTCAGTGGACAGGTGACAACTCCAATCTCGTGCATTAACGCATTAACTTTGACAGCCCTGATATATATGTACGTGTGTGTGTATATATGTATGTACTTTCACTGTATATTTCCTTTCACCGTTAAACCTCCTCCTTTGGGCAAGCCCAGAGTGTAAATATAAACAGGTCTTTACAGTTATAATAACAGAGCAATTATCAATTCATCCATGTGATAGAAAGACATGCTAATACTATTATTTAAACTATATTACGTGGATTATTATTATGCATGTCCTTGTGTACATAAGCAATAGGCTTACCCATCTCCACCTTTTGTACATGTTGGTTTTATAAGCAATCGAGTCATGCCAGGTTGTTCAGAACAACACATTAACTGCTTTTTAGAACAGGGAGAACATGTAAGACAGAATGCAGACAGGGCCAGAGATGGATTTAGAGTTTAGAGTTTTTTAACTTGGTACCTTCATGTGGCAATGTGGCTATTTACAAACTGGACCTTACTTTACATGTGCCTGATCAGCATGGGGCTAGGGGTTGCAAGAGCACCAGATATCCCTCTGGGGGTTATAAATGACAACAGCAAATTTAATGACAACCTAGCTTGCTTTGTGATGAGATAGATGGACAGCCATTCTTAGGCTGATCAGCCAGCAGAGCAAAAAGAACAATTGGAATTAAAGTGGAATTAAAGACAGAAGAGAAGAAGAACAAGAGGGAGGAGTGATTACCTTGACTCAGAAATGGTGAAGAGGTAAACAGGACAGAGCAAGGCAAGATGTTATCTTTATTCTTTGGCAGATTGTTTACATGTCTGAATGACTGTCTGGTCAAACTCATCCACATCAGGCCTCCACCTTTCACATACCAACTGTTATTTCAACAAAAACCACACAACCATCACAAACACACCAATACTCAATATGCTTTTCATTGAGCCAGAACTGAACACAAACATGTGATTCTTTCTCTGTACCACACACCCACACACTGATATAAGTGTCCCTCCATCCTGCCGTTATCTGACACACACTTCATGGTCAGCTACAGGTACAGTGTGGATGCCTCTAATGATACTTGTGATGTTTGGAAACTATAGCAAGGGATAAGACTGAATATTAATATGAATATTTGTTCATTATTTATGTAGTGTGATTCTTTTGATGTGTATAAGTTTGATAACTGTGTCTAAAAATCATAGGAAAGATGGCACAATGAGACTGCTGCATTTACTATCCTTTTTTTTTTATTTTTTATCTTTGAACCTTTGTTTGTTTCCGTGCTGCATTCTAGATTGGCATGTATTAATTTGTGGTACCTTGTCAGCCATTGTAGGCTGAACATAGTCGAATAGAAATCTCATTAATTAACCGTCATATTAAATCTATGTAATTCCACTGCCAATACATGACATTAATACAGGACTCAGAATTCTTTCACTACCAGTATCAAATTATGCCATATATAAATTAAATAGTATATATATTGAAAATGTTTATTCTAATTTAGGGTCAGAATCTGCTATTGCACGCTATTTTTCATTTGCCTCTGTGACAACAAATCTTTGAAATGAGATACAGCTGACAGATATTTAACTTTAGAGACTTTTGATCCTTCCTTCCATATCACACTATATCTGTATCTGTGTATCTGTAACTTTAGTGAATGTGTTTTAGTTCTGTTGTAAGCTGCATTATTGCTTTAATTGTAATTGTTACCTATGGGTATGTTACTTTAAGTGCTGCTAGTGTTTCCCTAGTATTACCCTTCTTGTTGTCAACTAGGCTACTGGTACACTTACTACAATGCTTTACTACAATGCTTTACTGCGATGCTTTGCACCTCAACAAATTGACTGATTCTCTGAAGATGGAAACGTGTAATGAGTTGATAATGTCTGATTTCGACAAAATGATGCATGTGCTGGTACTATTTAATTTCTGATTTGCCATAATGTTAATTTATCTGTAATTACACACTTGTCAACATGCAAATTTAAAATTCCTCTATTTACATATTGAAAGTTGTATTGCTAGACCAAATGTAATACACAGGACATCTCGAAATGATATTACTTCTAAAAATATATGCTATAAAGTTTCCAACATTACCAAGCTATTTGGTTTCATAATACATACATATGTAATTCATTTATGATTAGTTAAAATATTATTGAAAGCTTATTATTATATATTATCCACACTGTCTAGACAAAGTGCTGATTTAAGAATAATGTATTCTGACTTGTAAGACTAATTATAATCATATGAGCTGTATGAATGTTGGAGCACAAACACTTTTTTCACTTCATTCACTTATGAAAAAATCTTTTATTTAGTAGTAAATAAAAGACCTGACTTAATAATAGGCCTTAGCTCAGCTACTCTTAATGTACTCATGAGGGCCATTTAAGTTAGAGCTTACTTTTCTTCCTGCTGTTTTGAATGTGTCCATCTCTCAATCACCCAACTCCTGGGCTGCTTTTGAATGTGTTTCTCCTTAAACTTTTTATTTAAATCTGCACTTTCTTCATGTTTTTCTTCTCCCCAGCTTCTCTCTCCTCTCTTCTCACTGTCCTTATTCCATTTGGAGATGTAAAAAGCCTTGCTTTTAAAACTTTAACATTAATAATAGCAGTTGCAGATTATTTAGAAACAATGTAAGCAATCAAAGTTTACAAACTCTTGGATGATTCAACACTATGTTTTGAGACTATAGTTGGTACTGCTGAATTGTGAGAGGTGTATTTTGTGTATCACTTTTATATAAAGGGCACACTAAATATATATACATTTAAAGAAATATGAACTAATCAAAAAATAAATCAGGACAAGATAGTCTTCAGTGCCATGACCGAGTGCAAAACAAGACAGAGACAGAAGGAGTTACTTTAAATACATGTACTCTGAGAGAGAGAGATAGAGAAAAAAAATTGCTGTTAGTGGGGTTGATTTACAAGTCTGTCATTGTGGTTATTAGTCTAATGGGATATGTGATTGACGGTTGAGATGAGGAGGTTAGCTAATGGCCCTCAATCTTAATTCTTAAAGTGCACAGCAGGAAAAAAAATGCACAAAGGACCTTTTTGTCATAATTAGGGGGGTAAAATACGTGCCATTTCAATGTATTATTTTATTTAAGCAGGTAAGTTATATGTAAGCATTATGTGACAACACATATCCTTAAACAGAGTAAAGGCCTGATCAGCAGGCACAAGCCTGAGGTCTAAGGTACAATAACAGAAATACAAACTACTTACATTAGATAAGTTAGTGGTCAACCACAGTCATTTTTCTCCTTTATTTTATTATTAACTGGTTGAGGTGAGATCATTGGGTCAGTAGTACCATACATCACACTGACCTGCAATTACATTCTCATTTATGGAAAAGAGGTTTATTTAAATAGCCATATCTATGGATAACTCTTAATGCTATGTTTAAGACACTTTCTCTTCTGCAACAGCTAATTTAATGACAACCTAGCTTGCTTTGTGATGAGACAGATGGACAGCCATTCTTAGGCTGATCAGCCAGCAGAGCAAAAAGAAAAACTGGAATTAAAGTGGAATTAAAGACAGAGGACAGAAGAGAAGAAGAACAAGAGGGAGGAGTGATTACCTTGACTCAGAAATATGGTAGGGTGAAGAGATGAACAGGACAGAGCAAGGCAAGATGTTATCTTTATTCTTTGGCAGATTGTTTGCATGTCTGAATGACTGTCAAACTCATCCACATCAGGCCTCCACCTTTCACATACCAACTGCTGTTTCAACAAAAACCACACAACCATCACAAACACACCAATACTCAATATGCTTTTCATTGAGCCAGAACTGAACAAATCAGGACAAGATAATCTTCAGTGCCATGACAGAGTGCAAAACAAGACAGAGATAGAAGGAGTTACTTTAAACACATGTACTCTGAGTATATTTATACAAACTCAATACAATTTTGAGGTACTATTTGAAGTAGTATATATACATTTGTATAACTTTCCTAATACTTCTCCACTACATCACAGAAGAAATGCTGTAGACTTTTTACTTGACTATATTTTTCTGGTAGCTAGGGACGAATCAGGAAACTGCTTTTACATCTAGCTGTGCTGCAATTACTGCGGTGGCATGTAGTAGTGTCTGTTACTCTGTGTCTGCTGTTCTGTCCACAGAAATATATATGTAGACACCACATTAACCACTTTGATTAATATTTCGTCTGAACATTTTACAGTGAGAAAAGTAACGACTTGAGCAGCGTAGAGTCAAACTGGTTTAAGCTTGCACATTGGATCAAAATTGTGAAACTGGAAACCAATCCAACCAGAAACTGTGGCTGTCACATTGGTTGGTTGCACTCATACCTTGGGCTTGAAACTTGTGCCGACACTTGGGCATCCTCTCCAGGGACTCTGGTATAATAACCTAACTTTTTGCTGGACTTGAGGCTTTCTTTATTTGAATCACAAAGGAATTCAGGTGATATATGTTTATATTAGGGCTGTCAAAGTCAATGCATTGATAATGTGTTAACACAAATTCCTTTTTTGATGTGTGATTAATGCATGTTCTGTTATATTGGCCTGACCAATAGTTTGAATCAGAAGTGAGCTTCCCTGCCACCTCACAATGTAAACAGGCCTGTCTGTTTAGGCAACTGGCTCAATGCAAAGAAACATTAGTATATGAGAAGGGAAATGAGCGAGTGCTGATCGAGCTGCAGCTCCACCTGAAACCAGGTTAAAATAGAAATAAGGCTGACTCACAGCAGACAGAGAGAGAAAGCATGTGAATATGGACAGATGTGCCGACTTCATATGAACATTTTTTATGATCGTGAATCATAATGTTACCGTACACTTCTGTGGTGCATGATTTTTTACTCCAAGTCTGCAGAGACGAGCGGCAGGGAGGAGGGAGGGAGGGGGAGTGAGCGTGTGAAGTGCCGATATAAAAACTTCATTGATCATGTTGTTGTTACTGTACAGTTCTGTGGTTTTAACAATGCAGATTAAAACATCTGTTGCTGTAAAGACCAAACTGACAGTTGCTTGTCTAATCCCCAAAACATTTGTCACTGCACTGCATTATTGTAAGTCATGATGAAGAGTCCAGACTCTGTCTCCCCTTCATCTCCTTGGTGTGTGTCGATGTGCAGTTTGCTGTCTACTGTAGTCTAAAATATCCTCATTGATGTAAACTGTCAGAGTGACACTGATGTAAATGATTCTGCTGCCTTAATACAAAAATATGAATATTGTGCACCGTTTCATCATTACAGAGACTGAGTTGAATAAAGGTGAGGATTTTCTCCTCTGAGGACAATATTTTATTAAAGAAATAAACTATTATTAACAATATTTAGAAAAAGAGGTTGCCCTTCAACAATGGGATTCTCACTGGAGTGCTAAACTCAAGTCAGAGAAGGACAAAATACTCACATTTCAGTTATTTTTTTAGCTCACATCACAAAAAATAAACGCTTACACGTTTTGCCATGTGTAAGCCTTTTGTATGTGTTGTGTTACCACATCTATACATCAATATATGCCAGATGATGTGGCTTTGTTTGAAGTCATGTTTTTTTTACATGACAATATTTTTGATAGTAGGTGCTCTCTAAATGAGAAAGGGAGTGGAGACTTCTAGAAGTCTTTCAAAGATGGTTCTGCTTGAGGCACTGTGCCTTTGAGTGTTTCTGGACAATATTTGTCATTGTTTTTGGTTAATGTATTTTATTTAATAAAATTACATTTGAATTACACTTTAAACACTTGAAAAATGTCCCTTTAAGATACATTTTGAACAAATTAAAAAATGTGTGATTAATTTGCGATTAATCACAATTAACTACAGACATTGATGCGATTAATCATGATTAAATATTTTAATCGATTGACAGCACTACTTATAAACATATGTTACATGATGTGAGAGATATATTTGAGGATAACATTTGAAACAGCTTCAAGACACGTTTAATCTCCAAAGGTATTCACAATTGAGACATCTTAGTAATTAATTAGCAAACCCTGCAGAGGACTCAATCTGTAGTGTGGCCGAAAAATTAGCCATGAGCACAAGGATTTAAATCAAATAGCCCTTTTCTATTCATCCGATAAATAGGGTTGTAGCACATAGCATCATTCATGATAATTTTTTTCATGTTAAAAAAAATTGGCATGGTGATGGCAACTTTTTACAACTTGTTAAAAGAATGACGTCACACTGTTACAAACAGCAATCACAAGCATGGCTGAAAGCAACGTATCATTGCTACCGGCTTCTAAGCACAACAAGGGAGGTTGAATTCTGAAACTGTGGACTCTTTTCTTCAAAATGCAACCAAACACTAGGCTAATATACAGTATAGACAGATGCAGACTACCATTATCTTAAAATTCATGGTTAAGATGTAGGGAACAAACTTGGAGAGAATGAGTGTGTGTGTGTGTGTGTGGATCAATGCGGATACTGTGATTGACAGCCAAAGCATGCAGTGGTTTTTGTAAGTTGCTGATTGATGTCTGCTGAAATATAATCAGTTGATTGTGGAGACAAAAAAGTGAAGAGAGACAAAAAAATGGGGTATCAAAACTACAACTTTGCTCCCCCTAATTTAATAATTGTGGTGCATTTGCTCCACAGAAGTAGCACTCTCCCAACATCACACTACATACCATACATTAGAGTATGCAATTTTTCATTTGATTCTTAATTCTTAATCTTTCTCTCTTTCTCAATTCAATTTCAGTTTCAGTTTAATCATCTTGTTGCCCAAGCAAAAAGTCATATTATACACAATACATACAATAGTCCTTTATTTAATTTAGTCAATAAATACATTATTCTTATAATTTTTTGTCAATACTTCTCTCCCTCTCTCAGCCATGGAAATTAACCCTCTCATGGTGTGTTTGGCAGCTGCACTCTGTGCAGGTAGGAGACCAGTGATAAAAAATTATTTCTACATCAAAATCCAAACTCCTTTGCCATGGTTCATTTCCATTCTGTTCTCATCTCCTTTCTTCTCTAGTATGCTATGGCTGTTCTACGGGAAAGCAGTTCATCACATCATTTCTTCCCAACTTCCAGCATAATCAAAAAGACCACAGACTCTATGTGGTTCTGACTGCTCAGCGCTCTGAAGCCAATGTTCACATACAGGTGAGAATCATGTATTTTATTTAAATGAGGTGGACAATGTAACAAACCAAAAAATATTGTTAATTACCTCAAATAAGCATTCATACAGCATGCAGATCCCACCATCTTGGCAAATACAAATAAAAGTGAAAGGTTTATATCCATAGAGTGACCAGGTCTAAGACTGCTGTGCACTGCTGTGTTTCTACAATAGTTGAGAATGAACAAACCAAATGCTGACTCTGTGGTTTCACCTACACAATTGGAAGGAGAGTGTTAGACAATGTTTGTTAGATACCACTAAATCCTACATACTGCTCTTTTCAGCTTACAACAACAATAAATATTAAGGAGCAGAAGGTGTTTACATGATGTTGAAACATCATCAGATGCTGCTGATCAATCTGTTGACACTACTAGCTGTTCCCTGACACCTGCTATCAGCTTCATCATACCATAAATAACATTAATATACCCATCCTGTCTAACATAAGCCTGCACACAGCTGATATATTGTTCTGATATAAAGCTAGCATGCTGCACAAAAACTAGGCGCTGCTTTTCATGTTAGGAAAGTGGACTTTCGACTTGGAGTTTGTGATACCAGCACAAATACAATCATTCACAAAGATGAAAATAAAAACAAACCAAAACCAGTGAAAAAATGCAACTTCATTAAATGACGACCTCTCCTCAGACTAATTAGTACCTATACAGAATACTGCAGGTGGGACTGCGGCTGGGACGTGGAGGACCTCTCCCTCGATTTACATAATATAATATGTTGTTGAAAGAAAACTTATTTTAAGGGATGTATTCAAAATGCTAACTTTTCTGTATCAATTTCTGCCTTTATGTTTTATTAAACTGATATGAAAAATACATAAAATTTTCACAGGATGTTTTTTTATAATACATACTCTGTATACCCAGTAAAATCCTATCCTTTTCTCATTGTAACATAAATAACCACCTGAAGTATAGTTTACACACTTGATGCTACATGATCAACCGAAGTTTTTATATCACCTCAAAAGTTCTGTCCATATTCATATGCTTCCTCTGCTGTAATCACACTTCTGTTTTTATCAGCTGACTATATGAGCACCATTATCAGAAGTGAACATTGCCCACATTCAGGATCACTGATTGCAAACTGATCTGTTCAGTTCACCATTCACCAAATGAGCATGTTCAGTCAACACTGCTCTTTTAGCATATGATCGGGACATTTTTCAGCCCTGTGGTATTTAGGAACATCAGTGACACAAAACTTTGTGGGCCAGTGAGTATTCCAGTTTTTGAGTTTTGTGTCCCTGATGCTGAAAAATGTGTGTCATTGACTGTTTGAAGGGCTACCGTTACCTTAATATTTGTCACAAAGATTCACAATTGGGCTTCAATGAAAGCCAAGAAGGTTTAAAATGATACCAAAAACAATATTATAAAACTTTGAATGTAAACCAGGATATGCACTAGTTCAGGGGTATTCAACTAAAATTCAAAGAGGTCCAGTTAGAGAAAATTTCCTAAAGCAAAGGTCCGGAACATCATAACTTGTGTTATGAGAGTGATATATACTGAAGTAGTGTCGTATTTGTATCAACGTGTACGTGTCAAACTCATTTTGGTTCAGGGGTCACATACAGCCCAATTTGATCTCAAGTGAGCCGGACCAGTAAAATTAAAGCATAATCCATCGATTATTCTGCCGATTATTCGAGTAATCAGATAAGAAATATTGCGTGTGAACAGACACCCTGAGGTTGTGTACTATAATTCTGCATTGAAGTTTGTCTGTGGAAACAGGTAGTTTCTTTTTAATACAATTTTAATGTACTCAGTAGTGCTATTGTTCTTCTCGATCCGCATTACCAATGCTGCAACCTGTCACACTCAATGAATGGAGCCAACTAACCTCCTCCACCGTTATAGTACGAGATGGTCGTGCAACTGCACCAGACGAACATATGAACACTGCCATAGACAACGTTTCACGAACATACAGAAAGCCTCCACCTGTTGCACTCTCCAATCAAGGTAACATTGGCCAACAGGGATATTCAGCCCGACACCTGGTCATCACAGTTTAATATTGCTCTCTTCCAAACCGTCCAACATTCCAAAATTATTTGGGATCCACATACAAAACCAAACCAAAAGGTCTCCTGAAAGGGCTCTTGAACATTCATAGCGTCAAAGCCAAAACTGAACAACTTGAAAAAGTCAAATCTGGACTTTCTGTGTCTGTCTGAAACATGGCTGACCAAATCTTCGCCTGTTGCTTCCTTCATAATGCCTGGCTACAATGAAAAGACAGAAATAAAGGAAAGGGCGGCGGCCTGCTCATGTACGTGAGAGATGACATAAAATGTAAACAAACGACCTGGCATGTGCAAATGACATGAAATGTATTGTCGTATCCATCACCCTGGTTCACCAAATGTCATTTTATGTAATTGGTGTGTATAGACCTCCTTCATCTGATATTACGTTTTATGACCACTTTAAAAAATGCTTAAGGAATTGGATACAAAGAAAGAATGTATAGTTCTTGGTGATTTTAATTTGAACTGGGCAGATAAAGCAACTAGAAAGAAGCTTAAAGCAATTACAGATCAATTTGAATTGACTCAATTAATAGATGGACCCATTCGAATAACAAATACTTCAAAACACAAACTGAACTTATTTTTAGTAATAAGCCTGAGAGAATCACAAAATCCTTCAGTCTTCTCACTTGCTTGTCAGATCACAATATGACACTAATTGCAAGAAAATTAACAAAAAGCAGGTTTATTTATCAACAGGATATTTAAAAAATACACCTGTGAAATAAGAAAACAAGACATGGATAAATTTAAGGAAGAACTAGGCCACATTGATTGGAGTGATGTTCTACTCACAAATGATCTAGAAGCCTCCTGTGAATCCTTCATAGGTACAATAAATGGAATTAAAGAAAAATACACCGCAACTTTTAAGAACCAACGCACTAAGAGTAACCTACCCTGGTTAAATGAGCAATTGTTGGACTTGATAAAAAAACAACAACAACGTGATTTTACTTTGAAAACAGCAATTAAGTCAAGATCAATTAATGACAGACAAGTTTTTAAAAAACTCAGTAACAAAGTAGTTAATGAACTGAGAAAGGCAAAGGCCAACTTTTTAATGGATATCATCAAAGAAGGAAATGGTAATAGCAAATGAATATGGAAAAACATAAATAAACTAACAAAGACAGACATTAAACTGAAAGTAAAGGGAATTTTAACTAATGATCCAAATGAAATTCCCTTTACATTTAACAAATATTTTGCTGACTCAGTGCAGAATCTGACACCCACCTTTGGTGCAAGAATTAAACTAGTATCAACACCAAATCCCACTAAACCTGTTTTTAATATAACCGAAGTTCCCCTTGGAAAGATTTGTAAAATCCTAAGTACTTTAAAGCCCTCTAAGGCAAAAGACATGTTTGAGTGGGATTCAATATTTTTAAAAGACAATACTCACTCCTTCAGTGCTCCTATTGGACACTTGGTTAATCTGTCAATAACACAGTCAATTTTTCCGAATGCATGGAAGTCTGCAGTTGTTATTCCTATTTTCAAGTCAGGTGACCCAACTGATGTGGTAATCTATAGACTCATCAGTATTTTGCCTGTTGTGTCTTAGATCACAGAAAAAGTGGTAACTGAACAAGTAACTGACTTTTTAAGCTCAGGACAAGCTGTACTTCATCCCATGCCTGCTATTTCATTGAAAAAATCAAGTTAAAACTGGACAGTGGGAGTGCGGTAGGGGCTGTATTTCTGGATTTGAGAAAAGCATTTGATACTGTAAATCATAATATTTTGCTCTCTAAACTATACAATTTTAATTTCTCTGTTGATGCAATCAAATGGATGGAGTCCTATGTCACTATGAGACAATGTATCAGAGTTGGGAATAGGACCTTATTGTTTATTGATTGCTCTGTTGGTGTTCCACAAGGCTCAATCTTAGGACCTCTTTTATTTAGTCTATATGTCAATGATCTGCCACTCACATGTCCTGAAGTTGAAACCCAAATGTACGCAGACAACACGGTCATCCTTGCACATGGGAAAGACAGATGTGAAGGGGCAGCTAAATTAACAGCAGCTATGGCCAAAATTTCCAGCTGACTCTCTGAGTCTTGTCTGACACTCAATATGAGTAAAACTGCTTGCATGTGTTTTTACATTAGGAAAAATGGAAGTCAACCAGGTATCATGGTAAAGGGGGAAAGGATCCAGATTGTGTCACATTTTAAATATCTAGGACTTACCACTGACTCACAGCTGATGTTTAAGAAACATGTGAAACAGGTGTGTAAAACTGTAAAATTCAATTTAACAAACTTTAGGTATATTCGAAACTAGCTCCCCCTAGAAGCAGCAAAAATGTACATGCATTCAATGATTTTCCTCACACATTTCATACTGCATTACAAGCTGGTCACAAGTTGGAAAAACAACACTGGCCCCAAAGCAAACTCTTTACAAGCAAACACTCAAGGCACTGGACAAAAAAAACATCATATTACCACCACTGTAACATCATTCAAAGGCTAAATCTCCTGACCTTTGACAGCTTTGTGTGTCTTGCTGATGTTTGTCTAGTGTACAAAGTGATTAATAGTCTGGCTGCTCCTCCATTAAAAGAGTTCATACAACTGCACTTGGACAATGGGAGGACAGCTAGGATGACCAACGGGGGTGACTGTGCTGTACAGCTGAGTTTGACAGATCAGCCTTCTCTGTCAGAGATACAAACTACTGGAACTCAATACCAAGTCAGATAAGATTTAAGATGAAATCATGGCTAAAATCAACCCAATCATGTAATCATCACACATAAACTCAAACTCAAATTATGAAATCCTGATATATTTTAATGTGATAGTGTTATTGTTGTTGTGGTGGTGTCTTAGTGTTGTAGTTGTATTGTTGTTGTTATGGTTGTGATGACTTGTTATCTTACTATTGTTACTACTGGGGGGTGTACTACGAAGCAAGCTCAACGCAGCCAGGCTTTCTTTGCATGATCTGGATCGACAAAGCCTAAAACCACAATCAGAGATAATTGGTATCACAACGGTGGTTATCAACTCACTTTGTTAATCCAGGCTTTCGTCTTCAGACTCACATAAAGGGGCATTTGTTGCGTCATTTGACTCTTCTTCCACATGAAATGAAGCGATCGCAAGCCACTTAAGTCAAAATCATCAAGTTGTTATAATTAGGAGCTGTGGAAAGTATACTAAATACATTACGGCAAAAAGCAACATTGTGGCTGCAAATAAAGCAGGAAAAGAAGAATGCTGTCAGAAAATGACTGATGGACTAAATGCGGTCTTAATGCTGCCGTTTATTCTAACATGAAAACTGCACATTAAACAATAAAACTCCATACAGCAGATTTAAACATGATGAAGTCTGTCTGACACTGTCCTATGATGACACGTGGACATCACTGAAGTTTTTGACCAAACCAACGTAAAATGAGTGTAACTGATTTAAGATTGTCTGTGATAAATGATGATGAATTTTCTAATCAGTGATCTGAGCTGCAATATCACCAAGACAAAACAGATAACAGTAAAAAGTATTCGAAGTATCTGTATTTGCTTCATCATTGTTTTAGTGTGTGGATTATATACCATGTCAATTTAAAGTGTTAATATGATCTGGAGCAAACGGGAAAAATGATTCTGCATCACCAAACGGAGGTTACCATCATGACAGCGCGATGTATACCGTTTGTGCTAGTTCGGTAAAGTTGGAAAGATATTCACAGATTCGGACTTCCGGCATCAATAACTCATTAGTGATACGTTGTCAAAACATAAACGAGGCCTCTTTCCCATCGTTGTAAGGTAGACAATATGCTACAAGCCCAGTTTTATCAAAAGTAGCTGTCTTTCAAGCTGCAGAAATAACATTGGTGTCTATGAGCAGCCGGCTGTGAGACGAGTGGATAGGGACCGTCTGGAAATTGCAAAACCGCTACAGCAGCGAAGAGAAACACTACACAGATATTCAATAACTTCACTCTTAGACAATGTTGTGTCACCAAAATCACTGCAGCCATCAACTGGATGCTTCTGATCATACTACAACACTTGGTTTGATATTAAAAACATTTTTTCAGAACTTTAAGAAATTTTATTAATAATGAAATTTAATAACCTCTCTTTTATGTACTGTAGTGCCACCAAAATCACTGCAGCCATCAACTGGCTGCTGCTGATCATACTACAACACTTGGTTTGATATTTTTTTAAAAAAATCATAATTTAATGGAGGTTTTATTAATAATAAAACGTAATAACTTCTCTTTTATGCACTGTAGTGCCACCAAAATCACTGCAGCCATCAACTGGCCCCTGCTTATCATACTACAACACTTGGTTTGATATTTTTTTTAAAAATCATAATTTTAAGGAATTTTTATTAATAATAAAATTTTATAACTTCTCTTTTATGCACTGTAGTGTCACCAAAATCACTGCAGCCATCAACTGGCTGCTGCTTATCATACTACAACTCTTGGTTTGATATTAAAAGCATTTTTTCATAATTTTAAGAAATTTTATTAATAATAAAATTTAATAACCTCTCTTTTATGTACTGTAGTGCCACCAAAATCACTGCAGCCATCAACTGGCTGCTGCTTATCATACTACAACACTTGGTTTGATATTTTTTTTAAAAAAATCATAATTTAATGGAGGTTTTATTAATAATAAAATGTAATAACTTCTCTTTTATGCACTGTAATGCCACCAAAATCACTGCAGCCATCAACTGGCTGCTTCTGATCATACTACAACTCTTGGTTTGATATGTTTTTTAAAAATCATAATTTAATGGAGGTTTTATTAATAATAACATTTAATAACTTCTCTTTTATGCACTGTAGTGCCACCAAAATCACTGCAGCCATCAACTGGATGCTTCTGATCATACTACAACACTTGGTTTGATATTAAAAACATTTTTTCATAATTTTAAGAAATTTTATTAATAATAAAATGTAATAACTTCTCTTTTATGTACTGTAGTGCCACCAAAATCACTGCAGCCATCAACTGGCTGCTGCTGATCATACTACAACACTTGGTTTGATATTTTAAAAAAAAAAAATCTAATTTAATGGAGGTTTTATTAATAATAAAATGTAATAACTTCTTTTTTATGCACTGTAGTGTCACCAAAATCACTGCAGCCATCAACTGGATGCTTCTGATCATACTACAACACTTGGTTTGATATTAAAAGCATTTTTTCAGAATTTTAAGAAATTTTATTAATAATTAAATTTAATAACCTCTCTTTTATGTACTGTAGTGCCACCAAAATCACTGCAGCCATCAACTGGCTGCTGCTTATCATACTACAACGCTTGGTTTGATATTTTTTTTAAAAAATCATGATTTAATGGAGGTTTTATTAATAATAAAATGTAATAACTTCTCTTTTATGCACTGTAATGCCACCAAAATCACTGCAGCCATCAACTGGCTGCTGCTGATCATACTACATCTCTTGGTTTGATATGTTTTTTAAAAATCATAATTTAATGGAGGTTTTATTAATAATAAAATTTAATAACTTCTCTTTTATGCACTGTAGTGCCACCAAAATCACTGCAGCCATCAACTGGATGCTTCTGATCATACTACAACACTTGGTTTGATATTAAAAACATTTTTTCAGAATTTTAAGAAATTTTATTAATAATAAAATGTAATAACTTCTCTTTTATGTACTGTAGTGCCACCAAAATCACTGCAGCCATCAACTGGCTGCTGCTGATCATACTACAACACTTGGTTTGATATTTTAAAAAAAAATAAATCATAATTTAATGGAGGTTTTATTAATAATAAAATGTAATAACTTCTCTTTTATGCACTGTAGTGTCACCAAAATCACTGCAGCCATCAACTGGCCCCTGCTGATCATACTACAACTCTTGGTTTGATATTAAAAGCATTTTTTCAGAATTTTAAGAAATTTTATTAATAATAAAATTTAATAACTTCTCTTTTATGCACTGTAGTGCCACCAAAATCACTGCAGCCATCAACTGGATGCTTCTGATCATACTACAACACTTGGTTTGATATTAAAAACATTTTTTCAGAATTTTAAGAAATTTTATTAATAATAAAATGTAATAACTTCTCTTTTATGTACTGTAGTGCCACCAAAATCACTGCAGCCATCAACTGGCTGCTGCTGATCATACTACAACACTTGGTTTGATATTTAAAAAAAAAATAAATCATAATTTAATGGAGGTTTTATTAATAATAAAATGTAATAACTTCTCTTTTATGCACTGTAGTGTCACCAAAATCACTGCAGCCATCAACTGGCCCCTGCTGATCATACTACAACTCTTGGTTTGATATTAAAAGCATTTTTTCAGAATTTTAAGAAATTTTATTAATAATAAAATGTAATAACTTCTCTTTTATGCACTGTAGTGTCACCAAAATCACTGCAGCCATCAACTGGCCCCTGCTGATCATACTACAACTCTTGGTTTGATATTAAAAGCATTTTTTCAGAATTTTAAGAAATTTTATTAATAATAAAATGTAATAACTTCTCTTTTATGTACTGTAGTGCCACCAAAATCACTGCAGCCATCAACTGGCTGCTGCTGATCATACTACAACACTTGGTTTGATATTTAAAAAAAAATAATCATAATTTAATGGAGGTTTTATTAATAATAAAATGTAATAACTTCTTTTTTATGCACTGTAGTGTCACCAAAATCACTGCAGCCATCAACTGGATGCTTCTGATCATACTACAACACTTGGTTTGATATTAAAAGCATTTTTTCAGAATTTTAAGAAATTTTATTAATAATAAAATTTAATAACCTCTCTTTTATGTACTGTAGTGCCACCAAAATCACTGCAGCCATCAACTGGATGCTGCTGATCATACTACAACTCTTGGTTTGATATAAAATATTTTTTCGTAAGTGAAAAAGATGATGTCATTGCTGCCGCAAGGACACTCTGTTTAAACCAATCACACAAGGATACAAAAGTGTGATGAAGCCACTAGCCAATCAGGAACACCTTTCAATTAAGCTCTACCTCAGATCTTTTCAGTCTGCATAACCTGCATATCACCATGAAGGAGAAGATTATGATTATTTTTTATTATTATTGTGATTTTTTTTAAAAAATATCAAACCAAGTGTTGTAGTATGATCAGCAGGGGCCAGTTGATGGCTGCAGTGATTTTGGTGGCACTACAGTGCATAAAAGAGAAGTTATTACATTTTATTATTAATAAAATTTCTTAAAATTCTGAAAAAATGCTTTTAATATCAAACCAAGAGTTGTAGTATGATCAGCAGGGGCCAGTTGATGGCTGCAGTGATTTTGGTGACACTACAGTACATAAAAGAGAAGTTATTACATTTTATTATTAATAAAACCTCCATTAAATTATGATTTTTTTAAAAAAAATATCAAACCAAGTGTTGTAGTATGATCAGAAGCATCCAGTTGATGGCTGCAGTGATTTTGGTGACACTACAGTGCATAAAAGAGAAGTTATTACATTTTATTATTAATAAAACCTCCATTAAATTATGATTTTTTTTAAAAAAAATATCAAACCAAGTGTTGTAGTATGATCAGAAGCATCCAGTTGATGGCTGCAGTGATTTTGGTGACACTACAGTGCATAAAAGAGAAGTTATTACATTTTATTATTAATAAAACCTCCATTAAATTATGATTTTTTTAAAAAAAATATCAAACCAAGTGTTGTAGTATGATCAGCAGGGGCCAGTTGATGGCTGCAGTGATTTTGGTGGCACTACAGTACATAAAAGAGAAGTTATTAAATTTTTTTATTAATAAAATTTCTTAAAATTCTGAAAAAATGCTTTTAATATCAAACCAAGAGTTGTAGTATGATCAGCAGCAGCCAGTTGATGGCTGCAGTGATTTTGGTGACACTACAGTGCATAAAAGAGAAGTTATTACATTTTATTATTAATAAAACCTCCATTAAATTATGATTTTTTTTTAAAAAAATATCAAACCAAGTGTTGTAGTATGATCAGCAGGGGCCAGTTGATGGCTGCAGTGATTTTGGTGACACTACAGTGCATAAAAGAGAAGTTATTACATTTTATTATTAATAAAACCTCCATTAAATTATGATTTTTTTTAAAAAAAAATATCAAACCAAGTGTTGTAGTATGATCAGCAGCAGCCAGTTGATGGCTGCAGTGATTTTGGTGGCACTATAGTACATAAAAGAGAGGTTATTGAATTTTATTATAAATAAAATTTCTTAAAATTCTGAAAAAATGCTTTTAATATCAAACCAACAGTTGTAGTATGATCAGAAGCATCCAGTTGATGGCTGCAGTGATTTTGGTGGCACTACAGTACATAAAAGAGAGGTTATTACATTTTATTATTAATAAAATTTCTTAAAATTCTGAAAAAATGCTTTTAATATCAAACCAAGAGTTGTAGTATGATCAGCAGGGGCCAGTTGATGGCTGCAGTGATTTTGGTGACACTACAGTGCATAAAAGAGAAGTTATTACATTTTATTATTAATAAAACCTCCATTAAATTATGATTTTTTTAAAAAAAAAATATCAAACCAAGTGTTGTAGTATGATCAGCAGCAGCCAGTTGATGGCTGCAGTGATTTTGGTGGCACTACAGTACATAAAAGAGAAGTTATTACATTTTATTATTAATAAAATTTCTTAAAATTATGAAAAAATGTTTTTAATATCAAACCAAGTGTTGTAGTATGATCAGAAGCATCCAGTTGATGGCTGCAGTGATTTTGGTGGCACTACAGTACATAAAAGAGAAGTTATTACATTTTATTATTAATAAAATTTCTTAAAATTCTGAAAAAATGTTTTTAATATCAAACCAAGAGTTGTAGTATGATCAGCAGGGGCCAGTTGATGGCTGCAGTGATTTTGGTGACACAACATTGTCTAAGAGTGAAGTTATTGAATATCTGTGTAGTGTTTCTCTTCGCTGCTGTAGCGGTTTTGCAATTTGCAGACGGTCCCTATCCACTCGTCACACAGCCGGCTGCTTATACACACCAATGTTATTTCTGCAGCTTGAAAGACAGCTACTTTTGATAAAACTGGGCTTGTAGCATATTGTCTACCTTACAACGATGGGAAAGAGGCCTCGTTTATGTTTTGACAACGTATCACTAATGCGTTATTGATGCCGGAAGTCCGAATCTGTGAATATCTTTCCAACTTTACCGAGCTGTTTGAGTTGCTGTTTCAAACCAAGAGTTGTAGTATGATCAGCAGGGGCCAGTTGATGGCTGCAGTGATTTTGGTGACACTACAGTACATAAAAGAGAAGTTATTACATTTTATTATTAATAAAACCTCCATTAAATTATGATTTTTTTTTAAAAAATATCAAACCAAGTGTTGTAGTATGATCAGCAGGGGCCAGTTGATGGCTGCAGTGATTTTGGTGACACTACAGTACATAAAAGAGAAGTTATTACATTTTATTATTAATAAAACCTCCATTAAATTATGATTTTTTTTTAAAAAATATCAAACCAAGTGTTGTAGTATGATCAGAAGCATCCAGTTGATGGCTGCAGTGATTTTGGTGACACTACAGTGCATAAAAGAGAAGTTATTACATTTTATTATTAATAAAACCTCCATTAAATTATGATTTTTAAAAAAAACTGTGCATAAAAGAGAAGTTATTACATTTTATTATTAATAAAAATTCCATAAAATTATGATTTAAAAAAAATATATCAAACCAAGTGTTGTAGTATGATCAGCAGGGGCCAGTTGATGGCTGCAGTGATTTTGGTGGCACTACAGTACATAAAAGAGAAGTTATTAATTTTTTTTATTAATAAAATTTCTTAAAATTCTGAAAAAATGCTTTTAATATCAAACCAAGAGTTGTAGTATGATCAGAAGCATCCAGTTGATGGCTGCAGTGATTTTGGTGGCACTACAGTACATAAAAGAGAAGTTATTAAATTTTTTTATTAATAAAATTTCTTAAAATTCTGAAAAAATGCTTTTAATATCAAACCAAGTGTTGTAGTATGATCAGCAGCAGCCAGTTGATGGCTGCAGTGATTTTGGTGACACTACAGTGCATAAAAGAGAAGTTATTACATTTTATTATTAATAAAACCTCCATTAAATTATGATTTTTTTTTAAAAAAATATCAAACCAAGTGTTGTAGTATGATCAGCAGGGGCCAGTTGATGGCTGCAGTGATTTTGGTGACACTACAGTGCATAAAAGAGAAGTTATTACATTTTATTATTAATAAAACTTCCATTAAATTATGATTTTTTTTAAAAAAAAATATCAAACCAAGTGTTGTAGTATGATCAGCAGCAGCCAGTTGATGGCTGCAGTGATTTTGGTGGCACTACAGTACATAAAAGAGAGGTTATTAAATTTTATTATAAATAAAATTTCTTAAAATTCTGAAAAAATGCTTTTAATATCAAACCAAGAGTTGTAGTATGATCAGAAGCATCCAGTTGATGGCTGCAGTGATTTTGGTGGCACTACAGTACATAAAAGAGAGGTTATTACATTTTATTATTAATAAAATTTCTTAAAATTCTGAAAAAATGCTTTTAATATCAAACCAAGAGTTGTAGTATGATCAGCAGGGGCCAGTTGATGGCTGCAGTGATTTTGGTGACACTACAGTGCATAAAAGAGAAGTTATTACATTTTATTATTAATAAAACCTCCATTAAATTATGATTTTTTTTAAAAAAAATATCAAACCAAGTGTTGTAGTATGATCAGCAGGGGCCAGTTGATGGCTGCAGTGATTTTGGTGACACTACAGTGCATAAAAGAGAAGTTATTACATTTTATTATTAATAAAACTTCCATTAAATTATGATTTTTTTTTTAAAAAAATATCAAACCAAGTGTTGTAGTATGATCAGCAGCAGCCAGTTGATGGCTGCAGTGATTTTGGTGGCACTACAGTACATAAAAGAGAGGTTATTAAATTTTATTATAAATAAAATTTCTTAAAATTCTGAAAAAATGCTTTTAATATCAAACCAAGAGTTGTAGTATGATCAGAAGCATCCAGTTGATGGCTGCAGTGATTTTGGTGGCACTACAGTACATAAAAGAGAGGTTATTACATTTTATTATTAATAAAATTTCTTAAAATTCTGAAAAAATGCTTTTAATATCAAACCAAGAGTTGTAGTATGATCAGCAGGGGCCAGTTGATGGCTGCAGTGATTTTGGTGACACTACAGTGCATAAAAGAGAAGTTATTACATTTTATTATTAATAAAACCTCCATTAAATTATGATTTTTTTAAAAAAAAAATATCAAACCAAGTGTTGTAGTATGATCAGCAGCAGCCAGTTGATGGCTGCAGTGATTTTGGTGGCACTACAGTACATAAAAGAGAAGTTATTACATTTTATTATTAATAAAATTTCTTAAAATTATGAAAAAATGTTTTTAATATCAAACCAAGTGTTGTAGTATGATCAGAAGCATCCAGTTGATGGCTGCAGTGATTTTGGTGGCACTACAGTACATAAAAGAGAAGTTATTACATTTTATTATTAATAAAATTTCTTAAAATTCTGAAAAAATGTTTTTAATATCAAACCAAGAGTTGTAGTATGATCAGCAGGGGCCAGTTGATGGCTGCAGTGATTTTGGTGACACAACATTGTCTAAGAGTGAAGTTATTGAATATCTGTGTAGTGTTTCTCTTCGCTGCTGTAGCGGTTTTGCAATTTGCAGACGGTCCCTATCCACTCGTCTCACAGCCGGCTGCTCATAGACACCAATGTTATTTCTGCAGCTTGAAAGACAGCTACTTTTGATAAAACTGGGCTTGTAGCACATTGTCTACCTTACAACGATGGGAAAGAGGCCTCGTTTATGTTTTGACAACGTATCACTAATGAGTTATTGATGCCGGAAGTCCGAATCTGTGAATATCTTTCCAACTTTACCGAGCTGTTTGAGTTGCTGTTTCATTTTTACATTATATGGATTCGTTCGGTGATATTACGAACATACAGCTCAGTAATGTTTCATTGTTAACCTCCTCCCTCAGTTTAAAAGCTATATCGCTCATAAACAATCTTGTTCAGACAATAATTAGACGATTTAATCATAAACTCTGAAAATAACCTACTCCCGACCAGGTTATGAGTTTAGTATAAGTTACCATGGTGATCTAGCAGGTTAAAAGAGAGCCACCTTCGTGACACTGAAAATCCTGGTTTTAGACTCAACATAGCTCGCTAACACATTAATCTCGCTTCGTAGTACACTCCTCTGAAGCTGTTGTGTCATGAATATGTTATGTTTTGTAATTGTGTTTTTTAATATTATAGTGTCTTTTAGCAGATAATTGATTCTCTGTTTCCTGCCCAGGGACTACAGATGAAAAATAGCTTATAGCTAACTCTGGTGTGGCTAAGTAGCTGTGCACTGTCCCTGTTAAATAAATACATAAATAAAATAAATAAAAACATCAGACTTCCCTTTCTTGTGTGACAGACACTCTGAGGTGGTGTTCTACCATTGTGAATCATAACTGGCCTGTGGAAACGTAGTTTCCTTTTCATATCAAATCGAATGAATACTGGAAATACTTTTATATTAATTGCATGGATTGTATTCCTTTTTGTTCAAATAATTAAAAGATGAATTGAGTAAATAATTTATTGATTGATTCATAGACACACCGACAGGCAGACTGACTTTTTGAATAGATGTGAGATCGAATAAATGAGGCACTTGGGCATAGCTGATAGTGTATCCCGCTGGAATAGGTGGATTTGGAAACACCTTGAATAAATTAAATTGTTCCTCGCACATTCCACTCACGCTTTAGATCAGCATAGATAGGGCCCATTGTGTCTGTGTACTTTGGAACTTCAGGTGGTTAACGGACGCAATAATTTTTCTGTCTCTCAGAGACTCCAACCTCTCTCTCAGATTGCCAACATTTTCACAGCAAAACAGTACATGTTTTTAGCAAAATGTTCTTTTTTTAGTCAGCCACTAAATCTTGATTGAACTGTTATGGCATTTAACATTATGTTAGCATGAGTGTATTTTTTAATCTGTGTTAATGTTGCTTATGAATGTTTAACAAAGTCATATTAATCTGCAGGTGGCTTCGGTGGATTTCTCCATGCAGCTGACCCTCTCAGCAGGTGAAAGCCGCTGGGTTTCTCTGCCAAGTGGATCTGAGCTGCGGGAGCAATTTGTTACTACGAACTCAGCAGTTCGAATCTCATCTAGTGCTGAAATCTCTGTGGTGTCTTTCAACCAACGCTTTGCCACAGGAGATGGCGCAGTGGTTTCTCCGACAAGAGAGCTGGGTACAGACTACTTTGTCTACACACCTGCAGGAGGCGTGAAATACATGGACAAGCTACTGGCTATTGTTAATGGCGATAGCCTCAACCAGATTACCATCTTACCTGGTGCTCCTGTGACACTAAGAGGTGGATTTAAGTGGCAGAGAGGGAAGCCAATCACCATTACTCTGTCACCCTATGCATCCTACCTTGTACGAAGTCACTCAACATTGACAGGCACACGGATTCGATCGCAGAAGCCTGTAGCTGTCTTAGTAGGTCATCAGTGTCTGTCTCTGGGCTTTAGGTGTGAACATGTGTATGAACAGCTTCCCCCTGTGGCAAACCTGGGTAAAGAATACTTGGTACCCACGTCCAAGAGCTTTAAGGCCAAAAACTTCGCAGTGATAGTAGCTACTGAAGACAACACTGAGGTGACACTGCACAAAAACAAACAGTTGAGTTGAATATTCATTCATTCTGATATACTGTTGAAGGACAGGGCCTGATAGTCAATCAGTTCAATTACTGATTACTGTTGCCTCTGTATGACCTACATAACCAAAAGAAAACATCAGCGAGAAGATTCACTTTTTCTGTATAGTTATTCTTAACACCTGCCACAAAGTCTGAATCTCCTTGAAATCAGATGAAATCAGACGATGTTTGTATTTTACCAGGCAAAGTTACAGTTACAGTATGTTAGCTCGTGAAATCAACAAAATCTTAAAGTTCCTTGTAGCTGCTTTAAGAAAACACACAGACAAACAAGTCATAAGCAAATGAAGAAAACATCTTCACAACTTTAAAAACACATCAGCAAAATTCTGAAAAAATATGTATAAGGGTCATAAATAAATAGCCTGCAAATATGGAATACATGCAAATGTAGAAATGCTGCCTCCCTCAAAACATATTTGCTATTGCAAATTAGTTGTATATAAAAGTAATTTCTAGGAGACAGAGTTGTCATGGCCCCAATCTTGTCCACTGTGCCTTTGCCACTGTAAGGTCAAAATCACCCATAGCTGGAGCACTTCCCAATTACTTTTTGTACTGGCCTGAAATACAATATTCATACATTTGTTTTCATTACTGTAAAATCACCACAGAATGAGCTGGTCAGAGGGCGTTCCACAGAGATCGCCATGCTGAACTGCTGAAATGTTTCTACAGTTGCCCAGACTAGACAAACCGAACACTGGCTCTAGAGAGCATTTCACATTTTCATGAGTCTCACAGCCACTGTAATTTCTCCTACATACAGAAAGGAGAGGTTGAGGCAAGTGGTATTTAGCTGGTTGCAGTCTACAATCTCACCACTAGATGTCACTAAAGCCTACACACTGGTATTTTAATGTCCGTGTTTTCAGTCCTCTTTACGTTTGTATTTTTGCTTTTGGATGTGTTTTGCCCTTATTGGCCACATGGGAATATTTTTTGCAATTTAGGATTTTATGAAAAGCAAATTAATTATGTTTCAATTAATTATCTTGACTTGATACTAAATGTGAAACCTCATTGACCTTGGAAACTATGTAGGTTCACTGTGTTCACCAAAGAGGAAAGACTTTATCATAAGAAGGGTGCTCCCATGGCTCAGTTGGTAGAGCGTTCGCCCCATGTACCGAGGCTGTTGGTCCTCTGCAGCGGTCGCTGGTTCGATTCCTGCTTGTGACCCATTTGCTGCATGTCATCCCCCCTCTCTCTACCCCCCTTCCTGTCATATCTTCAGCTGTCTCTATATAAAATAAAGGCAACCCCCCCCCCCCAAAAAAAAAAATAAAATAATCATCACAAGAAAAAGATCAAATCAGATATTAATGTTGCTGAGTAATGTGGGTGATTCGTATAAGGCGTAGTCCAAGTAGTCAAGGGAGCATCTGAATTCCTCGGGGATGTTCAGATGGAAAGCACAGTTAGGCTTGAAGTGGCTCTGTTACTTCAGCAGTGGCTAAAAAGGATAGAGAACCTTTATGGATACAAAGTTATTCATCAGTCCTGCTGATGGAAAAAAAATCTGGTGTAATACCTACTATCTCATAATTTTGAAGTCTTTTCTTATAATAATGAGATAGTACATCATTGTTATAAGATATGGAAGTCATAATTACAAGATTAGATCTATTTATTTATTTATTTATTTACTGTTAATGCATTGATTTTATATAGAAACTTGTACTAAAATGTCATTAAGTTGTTGATCACCTGACCAAAAATGGAATTTCAGAATTTTCTGTGATTTGGAGATGGTTATGATCTCCCCAAAAATATGAACACCTATTATCACATTACTAATAATAATTTTACTGTAAATACATCAAAATATTTTTTCTCAATTCATCTAAACTTAAACTACAGTTGTCTAACCAAGAAAATATCTTATTTATTCCAACAGGAAAATACGGAGAGCTGGAGATTTCTTGATGAAACCATTTGTCAAACAGCCATTGATTGTCAAGAGCAACAAGAAAGTAATGGTGCTGCTCCTCAGCAACAATATTCCACATGACCCTTTCCTAATAACACTGACGCCTACGTACAAGCTTGCCACTGATTGGGCAGTGGAGACAGTGGGCGGGCTACAAAGCACTGTTGCTATTCTGTCAGAGAGGGAGGGGGCAGGCAGCGTGAAGGTGTGTCTGAAGGGAAAGTGTCTCTCACCTAGGTGGCATAAATTCCCGTCAGATAATCTCTGGGTGTGGTCTAATGTAGCCATGGGAAATCAGCAGAATCATGTGACAGTGGAAGGTGATGCCCGTATGGCAGTCTACGTCTATGGTGGAAAACAGCGCCACGGATATGGCATTGCTGGAATTTGTTCTGAAGGTACACACATACACAGCACAGTTCCTCTAGAAGAGCTTTCACTGTCACATTTCCATAGAAGGTTGATGAGGTATAGTGTATATGTGATTATCAAATGAAAACACTTTAAAGCACAATAAAATGTATAAGCTATGTTGCCATATGTATACATGTGCAGAATGCGTTTGCATTTCCTCTAGGTGACCTTTCCCCTGCACCACCCAAGGATCCCTGTGAAGAAGTAAAATGTCGAGTAAAGGAGCGCTGTGTGAACGGAGCATGTGTCCCTGTTTCCACTGCAACCTGCCGTGTGATGGGTGACCCCCACTATGTCACATTTGATGGTCGACGCTATGACTTCCAGGTAGGGCCTATAAATAATATCTCAATATTTTTAAGTTATGATGCGATACACAATATGTATCGCAGTATTCTTTGTCACTGAAATAACATACTGTAAATTGTCAAATAGTGCCAACATATGATGATCTTATAGAATAGGAGATAAAGTGATATCTAGTCTCATATCAAAATATTTGTAAAATATTGATACATTGCCCAGACCTACTTCCAGGTCCAGTTGAGGCCAACAGACACATAAGGCCCTATCTTATGCTGATCTAAAGCACAAGCAGAAAGTCTGAGGAACAATGGATTTAATTTATTCAGGGTGTGTCCAAATCCACCTTTGCCGTCTTGTGCCAGAGGCGCAAGTGATATTTTGCCCTGCCTAGGTACTTGCATCACCAGTGCATACACCTATCAGGCGTGCCCAAGTGTCCTCATTAATGCAAAGGTCGATTTCAGGCCGAACATGCAATAAACCAATCAGAAAGTCAGCTCTCATCACCTTTAAGAGGCAGGTGCACCAGCAGTACAAGCAGTGGCAGCATGATGGAGGATTTACCTGGAGGAAACAAAGAGAAAAGATTTTCAAGCGAGAAGGGACAGCGTGAGTGCGTGCAATATATGAAGACAGCAGGACGTCTCCAAAGCAAATGCTATTAAAGCTATAGTGTGAAGTGTTGTGATGGGAGGACAGTGACACCCCAGAGGAAATAGTGCAAGTTGAGATGAAAAGAAAACACAGAGCAGTGTGTCTATTGCAAAATTGAATTAGCTTACCACAGTAACACTTCCACCACTGCTTTTCGTTGATGCTCCATTGACAGATCATTTTGCAGACATGAAACATGCAGGCAATGAGTTGAAACAAAACTCAGCATGGAAAAGGGGAAACTCAGTGGTTGTTGTAGCATTCAAATAAAGGGGTCAGGGTCCCATACCTGCTCCCCATCATCTCACTTCATTACATTGACACACCCCTTTCAAACTGACACCTTCTGTGTGACTAGGTAAGCCCATCCCTTAGCCTGACAGCCATGTAGGTCAGCCAATAGGGAGACAGCATGACATAATATAATGTATTACAGTAATGGGCGTCAGAAAGTGTTACCAACAAGAACAATGGCCGCATGCCATTTAACATTGACACTCTGTGACTTTGGGCTGTTTGAGATGAACATTAACAATCATGATAAAAACATGGTGATGCAGAAGGATAATATGTGACTTAATGTTGTGTCTCGTGGCACAACACCAAACAATACTTAAGTGATTGACCACATATTTATTTTCCAACCTGACATGTACACCTTTTGAGCAACATTTTACTTGAGACTTTACAGTGTGACCTTCATTCAAAGACCCCTCAATCCATATTGTCTTTAATCAGCAGTACATCAGGTTTTGTGTTGAAAATACACAGACCTATTTCTACTGGACATACAGTGATTATTAATGTAATTAGAACTCACTGTACCTGGTGACTTTGTGAGATGAGATGCCAGAATGATTACAGATTTTGTTTTTCAGGGTTCCTGCACTTACATTGTGACAACAGTCACAAAGATGGCATCTGACCTTGTGCCTTTCACTGTGACGACAAAGAATAACCACAGAGGTAACCGTCGAGTTTCATTTGTGAGGACTGTAACTGTCAGTATTCACCAACAGACCATTGTCATCGGGGCACACAGAGGACGAGTTCAGGTAACATTTTCCCTAATCTGCTGTCTACTTTCTGCTGTAAAAAGCAATGCATGTAATAATCAATGCAAAATGTTTAAATATAAAAACAATCATTCTGAGAGTGAAAAAACAAAAAAGTAAAAAAAAAAAAAGTCATTGCATCAAGCAATCTTCTCAAATGCTATCACTTTATCCTTCGTAAGTATTCATAAAAATAAACTTTAATGCATTTACACTAATTTTGAAAACCATAATTAAGGAGGACCCCAAATTCATCTGTTAGTTCCCAATTTCTATCTATAGCTCTACTGTCACTGTTTTTTCATATTTCTGTGTAACCGGTATTGGCTGAACCCAATTACATCCTCATCAGAGAACGGATCTTCCTCATCTGAGGTCTCAGGAGGATGGGCCGGGAGGGCCCTCTGGCTGGCACCCCCAGTAGCTGTGTTTCTTTTCACACAACTATTCAGACAACTGTGTCCTAAGATGTACTTTTATTGCAATACAGTTTTTTTTTCCACCATTGTTCATACACAATGTTGCAACACATAGCCTACAGTTTGTTGTTTTGTTATCACCTTCAGGTGAATGGAGAACTTCAGTACTTGCCTGTCAAGCTGTTGGGTGGCCGGGTTTCTGTAAGGCAGAGTGGCATCTATGCTTCCCTCAGCACTGACTTTGGCCTAACTGTGAATTATGACTGGAACATGAGGTTATACATCACAGTGCCATCCTCCTACTATCAACACCTAGGAGGTCTCTGTGGAAACTACAATGGAGACAGGACAGATGACCTGCCTGAACCAAAAGGTGAGGAGGGGACATTTACGGACAACAGGAGATGGTTGGATGGAACAAGTTGTCCAATATGGACTGTATGTATGAACTGTACACTATCTCAGATTTAATTAAAAAAAATGGAATTATTTTTCACTGTTGTATTTGTTTATTTTTGTTTATTTGTGTTTATTTCAGTTTGTCTCATGGTGGTTGTTGTAACTGCACATCCAGTTCTAATGTGTATGTGTATGTGTACATTCACCTTGTATGTTCCATCTATCACCCATTATATTCCTACAGAGTAGGGTTTTATATATTTGGATGGTATGATAGCTAATACCAAACTGATCACCTGTCAGTTTAATGGCTGCCATTTTAGTAGTTACTTTCCAGTCACTGATTTTGAGAATTATATTCACTGAAGATGTGGTGTGGTCAGCAGTCATTTGGTGTATGGATGAGCTACGTGTTACTGAAACTAGCTGTACTGTGCTGATTGTATAGTCATGTTGAATGTCATGAATCATAATTTCAAACAGCAGTTTTCATTTCATCTCTTACAGGCTTCCGTATCTCAGCTGTGCTGAAAATGATCCAGCCATGGAAGGTGAATGATACCAATTTGTTTTGTCATGATAACTGTGCTGGTCGCTGTCCCAGATGTTCACTAAAGCAGCAGGCCCACTTCCGCCAACCCAGACTCTGTGGGATTCTGACAAAGGCAGATGGACCATTTTCAGTCTGCCACAAAAAGGTTGACCCTAATTTGTACCTGGACAACTGTATCTACGATGTCTGTATCAATAAAGGTAAGCCGGGAGGGGATCATGTGATTCACAATTCTTGAATCACAGAGGTCCTTTCTTGATTTAAACTGAAGAAATGCAAAATGAATCTAAGCCATGCTGCACTGTTTCTGTAATTGTGCAAACACAGACAAAAGCAAGCTTTATTATGTACTGTAGGTTGGACAGTTCTGTAATTGACACAGTTGCTATTTTCTTGTGAAGGATTTAAATGCACACAAACATCTACAGAGGGACATTTAAACATCAGGAATGATGCCAGCTAGCAAAGACACAGAGAAAGAGTGTATTTGACTGACATTTTTTAGAAGTCTATTTTATTTGATTTAATGGAAATGGAATATCCATATAATTTAATGCATTTGTTGCTGTGATTCATTCCTCACTACTAGCAAACTCTTACAAAAACACTGGAACAGATATCATTAGAAATACTGGAAAACAAATTAACTCCCTGTCACATATCATATTGTTAACTTTCTGTTGTGTGACTGGTTTCAAAGTTTACATTTCTTCTTCACAATGACATGACACTGACTGTATCTGATTGTTTCCTTTACATAACACTTTAGTAGAATTTGGTAAGGCCTATGACATATAAGGGGAATTCAGGGTGATTCAAGACCCTGCAGCCCCCTGTTGGGGTTTATTTTGCAGTAATGACTGGTTCACCAGGCCGGTGTGCATTATCATACTTATTACACAGTTACTTACAAAACAAAGAGGATCAATAGTTTCACACAAAATATTCATCTAAAAATCATTTTGCTTCTCTAGAGCCTATGATCAGACCTGTGTCAATAGCAACAGTCTATTATGCAGAAATAACCGACCTTAGAATACTGTAGCTGACCAGTCAGAACTGATTGAAGAAATCCATGAAATAACGTGTTTTACCGCATCAGACATGAAATTCTGGAGGGGTACTGGTTCTTTCATTTGAGAAAAGTGGTAGCATTTCATCTGTAGAGGGAGTCTTGTATTGGTTTCCAAAGCTCCTTTTACCTCCCGGGTGGACACACTATTTTCTCCCCTTTCCAGCAGAACCACAGATGCAACCCACAAAAATACTAAGGCCTGAGCACAGAGACTCTCTCTCTCTCTCTCTCTCTCTCTCTCTCTCTCTCTCTCTCTCTCTCTCTCTCTGTTCTCCTGCACACATGAATTCAGTTTGGCTTTCCAGCAACACATCAGAAAAAAAAACAAAAAAAAAACAAAACAGAAAGACAAAATCATCTAATGTTCATTCATGTTTGGTGGTATGAGAGGAAATGCCTCTGCAGTTTAGGGGATCCAAAGGGCGACTTGTTGCAACAAATTTCTTTGATGTCTCAGGATGTCAGCATCAACTGTGTAATTTTAAGAATTTCTGAAAATAATAATGTATTCATGTGTATTGTGTTTGTCCAGGTGCAACACAGTATCTCTGCGATAACCTGAAGAGTTACTATGATGCTTGTCTGTCAGAAGGAGTGAAAGTCAGCCCTCAGTGGAGAATGGACTCCAAATGTTGTAAGTCACTAAGAAAAATATTCACAACAGCAACAACTTATGATGTACAAACCAAACTGATGGGCCTCTAGTCTCACTTGGTGTGGCGTAGCAGTATGTGGTGGCAGAAAACCGCAGCGTGGGTATATGTAGTACTGAATGAGTGAAAAAGTGTGGCTTATTCAGTATGAGCTGTAACAGGCTTCTCTGTGCATCTTGCAGCAACATGCAGCTCTAGGACAGCAAATGTCCACAGAGCAAAAGTGACTAGAGCACTTTGTTTCACAGCTTTTAATTGTACAAACAGTGAGTTCATCACTCAATCTGGAACAGTTGTACCAAAACATTAGTCTCTTTGCACGATCATAGGCTGTGAGTGTCCTCTCAGCTACTGTTATCATGAACATAATCACAGTTACACAGAAATGGCAAGTGTTGATCAAATACTACTTGCCTCCAGCTGCCGACAGAAATCCTTTGAGACACACTCATCCTATCATCTGAAAATAATGATAAAGAAATATGACACCTGGTACACCAGCCAACATAATAACAACCCACAATCTCATTAGAAAATATCACAAGTTTGGCAGAGCAAGTCAAAACATGTCAGAGCAACACTCTGAGTAAGTTAGAAATAACTTCCAGAAACGCTGCACACAATATAGGCTGTGCATGAACATGCATGAAGTCCACCGTCTACTTTCTCTTCCACTTTCATTGTTTTGAGGGACGTAAATATTCTTTCAATTTTTTTTTCTGTACAAGCAAAACACCTCTTGTAATAAGGGTTTCTCTGCAGCAGGTTCAGCACCATGGACAGTGCATGGACAGGTTGATGGCTAAGATCTTTTCCAACTCTCTTACAGACATTTAATTCAAGTTTGGGTAGGGTTCACGAGGTCTTAAAAACCCTGATTTACAATAACTTAAAGTCCCCCTCCACTCAAAAAAGTGCTTTTGTCTTGTTCCTACAGTTGAATGTTTGAGTTTCACTGTGCAGAATGATTTATGTGCAGAGTCTGACACTCAGCCTGCATTAATATTCATCTGCTGTGGTGATCTGTGGCATCACAAATAGTTTAGAAGCCAGTCATGGCTTAATATGCAGCTTGTGGAAACTCAAAGCCTCCAGTGCACTTACACTGAGAATGGACTGTTCAGTGAAGTGGGAGATATCTTGTGTCCTGCTGTTCAACTTTTGGGATGACATACATATTTCTTTGTTTATGGATTTTTTTAATGAGAGAGAAGGCTTAGATGTTAATTTAAGGATTTTAACAAGATAACAAGGCTTTTTTGCATAAAAACTATATCAGATACATTATTATTCAAAGAAAAGTATTTTATATACATCTATAACAGGAATCTTCAATGACTGAATTTTGTTATCATTTATTTGCATAAAAAATAGACTTAATTGTGACAATAATCACAGAGAAAAAGTGAAAGAGAAAGAGAAAGTGGAAGAGAAGGTAGAAGACAGACTTGTTAATGCGCAGCCTATATTTCACACAATGTTTCTGTAAGTTATTTATAACTTACTCAGAGCACTGCTTGGTTTAGACATAGATATAATAATGATAAATTTTATTTATAGAGCACCTTTTTTTAAAACAAAGTTACAAAGTTCATGATGTGGTAGATCCAAATCAAAACTATTCCAGAATGGGGCAAGTAAAATCATGCAGTTAAACAAAATGAAAATGAAGCAATAAAGACAAATAGTAATAATATAACAAACAATTAACAAAAGACACAACAAAAATGGTGTGCTAATAAAATAAAAGGCTTTTTAAAAAAAAGATAAGTGATGGAAAGTTGAAACCTGTTGCCTTTAGTCCTTAACTGGGACTCAGGAACAGCCAGCATAGCCCTGCCTTAGGATCTGAGGTCGGTCCTGGCTAATATGGCAGGAGCGATTCAGCAAAGTAATGGGAAGCTAAACTATGAAGTGCATTACAGGTGATGATCAATTAAAATAAGAGATCTTGTCTTTTGGTATGGGTTATAAGCCTGCCAGCTGTGTTTTGTTTTAGATATGGACTTGATTTCTGGCTCTGCCCTGAATACAATGAGTTGCAACCTGGATGAAATAAAAGCTCAAAACATGACTATGATGATCAATGCTCTCAACTTTCCCCTCCCCAGACCTTCACTGTCCAGCAGGCAGCCACTACGAGGCATGTGGTTCAGCCTGCCCTGCCACCTGCACGTCAACAGACAGTGAGACACAATGTAAGGCCCCCTGTGTGGAGGGATGCCAGTGTAATAAAGGACGAGTGGTTAGTGGAGACAGGTAATGTAGTAATGATTACTAAAATTAAAATATTAATCTGGCTCATATAGACTATTCCTATATAGATCTATACATTTATAGATTAAAGGAAGGGCAAACAAAATGTAGAAAAATAATATTTTTGACTTTCATGCATGAAAATATTGCCAAGTTTATATTATACCATCCCATATTCATACCAAGACAGGCCATTAGTATGAATAATTGTACATTTGGTGATCACAGATTGATTAATAAAACAGGATTCCCAAAGAGAAACAGGCTGTTTGTTTGTTTTGCCTTTGTGTAAGGCAAAAAGTATACAGCAGCCAGCAGGTGTACCTGATTTGTAGTAAACTGGCTAAATAAATGATTAGACACCAGATATCATCAAAAGTCAAGATTAGACAACAGAAGTCATTAACAGGAAAATTATATCCCAGTTAACAGAACTAACTAATTCACCAGCAAAACCATAAAAGACATGAACATGGTCTTGGATGTCTTTTTCATGCATGTTTGTGTGTTGCATTTCAGATGTGTACCTAAGTCTAGTTGTGGCTGTCAGTATAAAGGCAGATATTACCCATCAGCCACCACTTTTTGGGGTGATAACACCTGCACTACCAGATGTAAGTGCCTTAATGGGAAAACTAAGGTAAGTATGTGTGTGTGTGTGTGTGTGTGTGTGTGTGTGTGTGTGTGTGTGTGTGTGTGTGTGTGTGTAATATTTAAGCTCTCAAGGTGTGAAGACTTGCCATCACCTTGCAGATGTGTGGGCACTATCTGCAACAATTATTGTGTGCATAGAATCACAAGACGTCCTGTCTGTGCTGCTGTTGTATTCATTTTAACACTTCTGATAATTTAATGATCTGAAACAGGTGTCACTTGACATGCTCATTTAGCAGCACGGTATTTACCCACTGAGCCCAAAAATGGGTGAGAGCAAAAAAGTCCGTAGAATATTTTCACATCTAACTTGGTGATGGATTGTTTTATTTGCTAGAACAGTGAAAAGACAAACTATGATGGTTTTGGTGGGTTTTATCTGGTTTGAGTTTGTATTAAATTAGTTTAACTATACATATGTATATAAAGGTAAAAGAAATTTACACAAAGGTTTATTGATCAATATTTATTCTATCCTGTGCTGTTCTTGTTTTCATCTCTATTACTGTGATCTGATATCCTATTCTATTTTTTCCCTTTAAAGTGCATATCAGTTACCTGTAAGAAGAATGAGCACTGTGCCTTGAAGGGGGGTATAAGGGATTGCTATCCAGAATCCTATGCAACCTGCCAAGGCACTGGAGACCCCCACTACAGAAGCTTTGACAATCGGCGGTTTGATTTCCAGGGCACTTGTACCTATATCCTGTCTCAACTCTCCAAGGGATCAGGGGACCTGCAACCATTCCAAGTGCTGGTCCAAAATGAGAACAGAGGGCGTAACAAGGCTGTGGCCTACACCAAATCTGTGTCTCTTACTGTATTTGGCAACATCACTGTCAGCATGAGTCGTGCCCATCCAGGACAGATACTAGTAAGATCAGTCTGCCTACTGCAGTATTTCTTTGTCCTTGTCACTAAATCTCTGTGTATTACTCTGTAGTGTATTGTTACAGTAGGCTTCTGCAGGTAGGGTCAGCCAAAGTACAGTGAAAGTAAGTTTTGTTTGTTTGTTTGTTTTTGTTCTTCAATTTAATTTACCTTGAAAAATATATATTTGCTTTCTTTGATAGACAGTGTGATTGTGTAAGTGTAAAATTTAAGAAATCATTCAATTTTTCATGTTCTCATTTAAGAACTATTGTATTTCTGCACTGCAAATATTAGCTCAAGCAAAACACATGTACAGTCGAGGGCGCATATTTGAAGACACATAATGTAATGGCTAAAGACATACTCAATATTTCAATATTTATACCTCCATATATTTCATTTTACCATATGTTTCTTGTGATAAAAGATAATTTCAAATAATAACCAAGAAATAAATTTATTTCAGTTTTTATTTACTGGGATGAATTTTTATTGCAGCAGTTGATTTTAACCAAACAGACCTCAGAGCTTTTTGACCTGAATTCCATCACCATGGCCACACTGCCACCAGGGTCCAGGATGCAATGTCCTGGACCATGTTTACACAAACTACAAAACCCACCCCCACCTCTATTTGGGCAATCAGACCAGATTTCCCTGCTTCTCCTGCTTTCCACAGTGCTGACAATGTGAAGCACCTACTGCAATGCCACCACAACTACCAGATACAACCAGCAGAGATTTGCAAAGTTCCACCAACATTAACATGACCTCCATTGTATGTTGTCCCAAATTGAAACAAGATTTCAAGAAGGACAACCTAATTGAGGAAACCTGAAGCAATCAGCTGTTATATCTGTAACAGCTGGTTACAAGTTGCCAGCTGGCCAATCAGATATGAGTATTCACTCAGAACATGTTATATTATTAATTAACCTCACCCTCTACCTCCAGGTAAACAGTCGGTCAGTGAACCTGCCTTACTCCATAGAAGATGGCAAGCTTTCCTTGTATCGGCGTGGTTACTTTGGCATTGTGACAACAAATTTTGGCCTGATGCTCAGGTTCAACTGGAACAGCCATGTCAGCTTGACTTTGTCCAGTTCGTACTCTGGTGCTACATCTGGTAAGTTGGATGTGTCTCACAGGGCTTGTTTTTTTTTTTTACTCAGCAGTGTTTAAGCAATCAACATAACATGACAGCAGCACCAAGATTAACAGTTCAATTCCGTTAGATTCAGTTCAATTCAATACAAACTTTATTTTGGACTCACAAGAGGATCCATAGCAATGATAAAAAAAAAAAAAAAAAAAAAAAAAAAGACAGACTATAAAACAGCCTGCGTTTAGCTCCATTCAATTTTTTTATCAGGTCATCCATATAAACATTGAACAAAATAGGTAACAAAATTCCACCTTGGTGAACACCATTGTTTAAATACAAGGAGGCTGACACTGCATTGCCCCATTAAACCTTCTTTGTGTGATGGGTATACCAAAAGACTAGCAATCTTATTATATATCTAGGAACACATTGAGTTTAACAGCCATGTCTTTAATGACAGGAACTAAAGATACAGAGGTGATAGAATTGGGAAAGATTCCCTGAACTAAAAAAGCAGTAAAAGACACCAGAGGACCAGAGGACAAAGCCTATGACTGGCATTCTTTAGATGTTTTGCTGTGATATAAGTAATGCAACACAGTGGCAACACCATTTGACTTGCACAGCCAAAAATGTCATTATAAAAGCACGGTGTCTGTAATTGTGTGTCATTGACATGGTGCTGCTGCACACAGGTTTGCAAGCACACATGAAGATAATCCCAAAAGTTTAAAAAACCATCCATAATTGTTTCGTGAAATGCTGCTGCAGGGGGGGCTGAGAGGCAGGAGTAAACAGTGACCTCTGTTCCCCTTTAGAAGACACTGTCTGATGACAAAATAAAGCACCAGTTGTTCTAAATATAGCTTACATTTAAACTGATACTGACCTTTTTGGGTGGTCCTTTCTTTATGTGCTAAAATACATTTTGCTGCAGCCTGTGTCTACAGCTGTCCACAGCAGGACATTATCAGGCGCCATGTTGGGAATAAATATCAGGACCAATAAACTATCGATGGATCATAGTTATATGTGTCTACATCAATATTACCATATTAGTTGTCCTATATTGGCTACAAGCATAAATCTGTATTCTCAGGCAAAGTTTTTTGATAAACTTTACTGGAAAAAGTAAATAAACATTTAAAGGGTCAGAAATGTTCTTTGTTTTTGTTATAATAATGAAGTCAATAAGCTTCGATTAGGTTAGAACCATGGAATATTGAATCATCCATCTTTGCTCACTACATCTTAGTCTTTCCTAGTACTTAGTGAAATTCATATTGATCTTCTCACCAGAAAGCAAATAAGTGTATTTCAAAAATGTTAAACTTTTCCTTTAATAGTGGGCACAAGTGTCATATAAGATTGAGTGCATCATAAACCCCTCTGTCTATGATTCAGATTATCTTCATCCTTCTAAACATTTACAAGAATGAAACTAAGCTGTGTATTAATTGTGTGACTAATGTGTTTTTGCCTGTTCCTCTTTATCAGGTTTGTGTGGAAATTACAATGGAAAACCTGCTGATGACTTACTGAAATCTGATGGCACCCGGGCTAAACACATTAATGACTTTGGACGCAGCTGGCAGGTGTGTATTAGTTGGACCCATGAGTATCTCACACAAACCTTAAAGTGATCTGAAAAACAGATGAGCAAAATCCCAATTAAGGCATACACTGTAGAACCACAAAACATGCAGATACTCCATCTAGGTCCAGACACAGTGATGCACAGTATACAGTATACTAAGTATGATGCTTTGTCCCCAGCTCAATAAAACACATAGAATAATGCTTACATATCAAAAGAAGTCATGCACTGCAGTTGCCTACTACAAACCTTGATACGAATACCATGACCTGGATGACTGAGAATATTCACAGACACATTATCTAGTGGCATTAATAATTATTGAGGCAGAAAACATTAATCAAAAGTGCACTGTGAGGGTAAAATGCAAAGTTACCATATTTTAATCTAAGTGCCAATAGTCCCAATATTTTAATCTAACAAAGTTTGTGAAAACAAGTAATTTGGTGTTTTCAAAAACATATTCTGTCTGCTGAAAGCAGCTGAAGGCATGCACCACAGACTTACAAGTACATGTATGCACACCGTAATGTTCAATACAGTAGGCTTAATAAACTTAATGATCATTCAGAGTGAAATAGCAAAACTCTACAACAGCTCTCACCCACTTGGTGTGAGGTTTCGGATGGATTCTTCTGGAAATTTTGTCCGCCTTTCTTTAGTGAGGGGCGCTTTTTGCCACGACTAACTGCTGAAGGTAAATCTGTCAGATTTCACCCAGAAGGATTTCAGATAATGTATTAATCAAATGTTCCTGCACTCTTTGGGCTTTCACTTGTCTGAGATTCTAAATGTTGCAGCAAACCTCAGTCCAGTGTATTTTATCCCTCCAGCACAGTGTACAATTTGCATCGTCACTGTTAATATATTACATTTTTGCACATAAAGCTGCTGACAGATGTTGTGTTATATATGTGCTATATATTACAATATAGCATATGCAATGACTTTATTTGTGGTCTTTTCAAAAGCTAATTAAAATTATTAGTCTTAGTAGTTTTACAAGTGCATTTTTTCCTGCTTTGCCTCAAGACTGGGGGGTCACTCCACCTCAAACTTCAACTCTGGGGGCCATAAAACTCAAGGCTCCCTCATAGATGGTTGCTATGTGTACTGGTCACTGCATCACCGTTATGTTTAGGAGTAACTGCTATTGTTACATGAACTATGTAGATGTCCCTGAAGAATAAGTGTCACTGAATAGTATAATGCACCTCATATTTATGATACAGAATAGATAACTCTAACTCCTAACCCTAACCCTAAAATTCTGTCTCCCTACTCTGCCTCCTCTCTGCATCAGCATAATATTTTTTACAACCACCCTGCCCATGACTGTATGTTTTTACACATAAATGTCATTGAATCCAGGTAGGAGAAGATGCAGGCTGCACAAGTGACTGTCCTGATGGTAAATGTCCTGAGTGTGCACCTGCACTGCTACTACGTTACCAACAGCAGCGATACTGTGGCATCATTTCTGACAAGTCTGGACCATTTAGGTAGGTACTTGTGCAGTTTCCAGGGTTACATGGAAAGACTGAGGAGCAGCTCAACCAATTTCAAAGACAAAATATAGTCACAAGCAGAAATGAATGGGGTCCAAGCAGATTGCAAGTATTTGGATGTTTGCAAGAGCTGCATAATAATGATGATGATGATGATCAATTATAAAATATAACATAAGTTCAAGGTGCTTCAGTGTAAAACATAAGCAGCTACATACTTGCATGACTTTTTACAGTTCATTTATTGTACTGTTTGTTGCAGGCATTAATATAATATAAAGTACTTACACATGAAGCTGCTTTAGAGACGTCCTGCCGTCTCCATACATTGCACACTCTTATGCTTTCACTTCTCAAACCAGGAGATCTGTCTCGTCACTTGAAAATATTTTCCCTTTGTTTTCTCCTGGTAAATCTGGTGGATGCTACATCAATTGTTACAGAGCAGATCAGAGCATATCAAGTGGGAGAAGACAGACAGAAAAGAATCGATTTAACTATTTACTGAACTTATTCATGGTAGAAGTACAAAGAGCAAGGGAAGAGGACCAAATCAACAAAATCTCAGCTGGTAAACAGGCAGGCAAAACGCTCCGCTGCTGAAACGCTTCTGAAACACTGCTGGTGGGTGTGGTGGATGGATCAAAATCATTGCCCTGTCATAAAACTGAGGGGTTGTTAAAGGAACACAACCCCAGTTTGAGAAGCAGCATGGAAGTTAAACAATGAACTACTAGAGCAATAAAAGATATTTTAGCCACTTAAAAAATGTCCACTGCAAAAAATTGTCAGTTTAAGTGTACGCTATGTTTAGATTATTTTTACTCCTTTACCTTGTCATCAGACAGCCTTTTCTGATGGGAGACTGCTGTCACATAAGCTTTCTTTAAACCAACTAAACTCCATTCTATTTTTCGAAGTGGGGCTTTTTCTAAATGGTTGAAACACTTTTTTCTGCTGACCCTGTCCACAGCAGTGCATTGCTTAGCAACTGTAGATAGGCACTTCATACAACCCCACTTCAAAGAACCCAAGCTACCTCCTTAAAAATGTACAGTATATTTCTTTGTTGATAAAAAACATGTCTACAGACTCTGCCCTCACTTTGACTGCTCTGCCTTTGCTCTGTTTCTCTGTTTCTGCCCATACAGACAGTGTCACAGTAAACTGGACCACACCCCCTTCATCACAAACTGTGTTTTTGATACTTGTATGTACAAAGGCCACGTTTCCATCCTATGCAACAGCTTATCAGCTTTCAGCACCTCTTGTCAAGAGGTGGGAGCTACAGTGAAGAGCTGGAGAACTAAAGACTTTTGTCGTAAGACATGCACACACATAAACACTCAGCAATAATTGGCCACTGTCCATCCATTCATCCGTCCATCCAAGAGTAACTTGTGTTCTGTTTAAAACTAATATTGCACTAACTGGTATCCCTGCAACAAGGACAGCACTTCTGAGGGTTTGCATTCAGTCACTGGACCCAGTGCTTCCGAAACCATGCAGCTGACCTGCAATTTTTATGTACATAAATATCTTAATGTAAATACAATGTAGAAAAAAAAAGAAAACAGCTGTGGAAGATGAGAAGTTGTTGGAGGGTGTATTTTCTCTAGGAATACAATGGTTTCAGTGTTTGTTTTAAGCCAAGCCCAGACGTGGGCTGGACCTCAATTTGATGCTGAGCTTCTGAAATCATTCTGCTCATACTTAATATTTGGATCACGAAAGCTTAGGAAATCAGGCGAAAGTCACGTCATGTTAATTATTTTTGTAACAAACATTATCACTGTATTGTATTTTGACTGACCTTTTATACGTGTTTCTTTTTGCCAGCTTCATCATGTGGTGCAAACAGTCACTATGAGCTGTGTGCATCACCCTGCCAGCTGACCTGCAGTGGTCTCACCCCCCCAGTGGGCTGTGATGAGAGTGCTCCCTGCACAGAAGGCTGTGTGTGTGATGATGGATTCATGCTGAGTCATGATAAGTGTGTACCTCTGGCAGAGTGTGGCTGTCAATACGAAGGACAGTATTATCAAAATGGACAGGTACTATAGTGGCAATAATGTCACCTCCACTCAAAAAATGAATGCAGTTGTAATTATAGCTTCTGTTACTAATATTACTACAACTTTTACTACTCCTGACGTTCAGTCTCTGCTCTCTCCTCTTTTCTCAGGTGTTCTATCCAGGAGAGTCTTGTAACACTCGTTGTGTCTGTTCAAATGGTGGAAAAATACAATGTGACACTAAATTTCACTGTTCATCTAATGAAAAGTGTGTTGTAAAAGGAGGTGTTGCCTCTTGCATTCCCAGAAGTGTTGGTTCCTGTTCTGTGAGTGGAGTCAGAATGATCAGGTCATTTGATGGTCAGGTAAAGTATTTTTTTTGCAAAAAAGTTAAAAGCACATTATTATTATATATCACTACACACACACACACACACACACACACACACACACACACACACACACACACACACACACACACACAAGACAATCACGGTGGAGTTCTTCCACAACATGAAACATCTTCTAATCTCTCCACCTGTCCTCCCCTCTCCCATCCTTTAGACATATTCCCTGTGGGGGAACTGCTTGTTCAAGTTGTCAGAGGTGGAAGAGAAGGAAGGAGGGATGCCAGCCTTCACTGTGTTGTTACAGCAGCAAACCGCTAAAGATGGTAAAGTCTTTCGCAGTGTGGAGCTCCAAGTTTACGACATGGAAATTACATTGGAGACCGGGGTTGTTTGGGAAATAAAGGTAAGACTGACTTTTTGTATTGGTTGGGTGTAAGGCATTTTCTAAATTTTGTTTTTTAAAGAAGTGAATTAAATCTGACACATTTTCTATTTACAACACACAATTTCATCTGGCAACTTGTGAACACAATGCTCTGTCTTTAAAAGTGAAGTAAGTGATTCTGGAGAAAAATAGTTTATTGTTGAGCCTCAATCCTAAGTGGGTAAATACAGGCATTTTTGGTTGGTGGCTATGCCACTTATAAAACAGAGGCCCAACAATCAACCCAACCAAAAGGAAAGAGATTAGTCTTATTAATTGTCCATTTGGTTGAAATATAGAAATATAGATTTAAATTATTTGTGGTGTTACTTGACACAGTGGTTTCCAAACTTTTTTGGCACAATTTATGACCATCATTAACAATAATTGGGGATGGAACTGATAAAAACGGATTCATAAGTTTAATTTTAGTAAAATGAAGTTTAGCAGGATATAATCAGCAAACTATTGTTTGTTTATTTCCCCTACATAGATCATAGATCACATTCGCTAACTGCCATATTGAGTGGGATTGGTTGTTCCACATATCTGGTTCAAAGCTAGTTGAAATCACCAGTTTCTGTTAATGCTGGGGTTTCCATCCACAAGTGAAAGAGATGGGATGGGACCGCTAATTTACAAAACATGTAATTAGAACTAAAATTTAATTACATTACTTTAATACATTATGGAAAAGTGACAAATAACTTCCAAAAGCTCAAAATAAGTGTGGACAGCCTTGGCTACAATATGTCTTAAATATAACAGTGAGTACTTTCTACTATTCTGACAATGTGCTGCATGTAAAAAGCATACATTTATTAGTCTTTATTACTTTTCAAATGATTGGAAACTCAGGAGGACTTTTGTTAGGCCTCTCGCTCACTCATGACTTCAATCAAGAGCAGGCCATGCAGCCATGCAGCAAAAACAAAACATCATCATACAGACTGTGAGTCAGGCGTGTGCACATTTCAATACAGGTAGTACAGACATACCCTCCCCAGCCCTTGTTTGTGCCCTCCAAATGCCAGACTTTAGATGTCGTCCTTGTTTTCACTTTCAACAGATCAGTGTGTGCTGATGAACTACCTTAGGGAGAGGAAGGGGAAATTTAATACTTCAGCTAAACACAGTCACACTGCATTCTATGAACATACTGTACTATTAGATTATGTTTGATATCCATGAACCTCCAGGTCAGTACAGTGGTGCTGTGGTGAATCTGACGTAGGCTGTCTCATTTTGAGAGGAAGAACACTTGCCTTCAGTACTGGACACACTTTGATAAGCTTCCAAGAGACAGAACTAATATGCTCATCTGAAAATAATTTGTATTTCCGTGTGTGTGTGTGTGTGTGTGTGTGTGTGTGTGTGTCTGTGTGTGTGTGTGTGCTTTTACGTGTGCTCACGTGTGGCTGCTCTCCTCTATATCGCAGGTTGATGACATTAGTGTCTCCCTTCCTGTTTCACTGGCTGATGGAAAACTGCGAGCACATCAAAATGGCATCCACATCATCATTGAAACGGACTTTGATTTGAAATTGACCTATGACAGTGTGGCAGGCGTGTACTTACAAATCCCGTCCACCTATCACAACTTGCCACATGGTCTCTGTGGCAACTATGATGGTGAACTATCTGATGAACGCCCATCAGCCAGTAAGACGCCTGCAGACATAGCAGCCACTTGGGTAGTAAAGGACAACACTTCCTGTGAGACAGGGTGTGGCGCCACTTCCTGCCCTAAGCCAGATGGACAAAAGATCCCTGAAGCAGAAAAGGCCTGTAATATCATCATAGCCCAGCAGGGCCCATTTGCAAAGTGCCACTCAACAGTATCCCCAACTCTTGACTACAACGCTTGTGTCAGGCAAGGAAAAATTTGAACATACCCGCAATGTCAAAGTGATTCATTATATACATTGATCCTAGCGTTATTTTACTGTGACTCGCCATTTCAGTGCCACTTTAATAAGAGCCAGATTTGAAAAAAGTCTTACCTGGGAAAATGCACCTTTTCTTTTTTTTTCTTTCTTCAGACTTTTTAAAATAATAAGTGTCTCTGTGCTCAGCAACAGGCATAACCAATGAATGAGCTAATTAACCCCGGTACTCTAAACATCAAGTTAATAACTAAGATCTAGGAACATGATGACACTGCTTCAAAGAAGATACATGAGCACTCACATAATCACACTAGTTGAAACACTGAGGAAACAAAGGTGAATGATAAAATTACTACCCAAACTGGGTGTTTTAGACACTCATCATAATTTCCTTTGGAACACCGTTGTGTTTAAATTTTAAATATATTTCATAAAGACTGTGAAATAAATAATCATATGAAAAAATGGGGTATGTTTTAATACTGTTTCTGGTGTTTCCTGTAATTAAATGAAAGTTTGTTTTCAGGGAGATGTCTACGGGCAAAGGAGGCATGAACGTCCTGTGTCGCCACATCCAGAATTATGTCACTGCCTGTCAACTAGCTGGTGCCAAGATAAGCAAATGGAGGAGCAATGATTTCTGTTGTAAGTCGATGTGACTCACTGGTGTTGTCAAGTGCAGCTTAACCTATCATTTGAATGGCTTAATTCTTCCATGGTGTTTAGTATACAGTTTACAATAAAAGGGATAAGACCCATAAAAAAAATGAGAAAACAACACTAACAAGACTACGGCTGGACTGACCCTTAAATACAAAGGGTTGCTGTGACATATAGATTCATTTTTATTTGAATTACTTTTTTGTGTCTTTAACTGATTGTACTAATCCTTCACCACCAGGACTCACAGGCCAGATACACAAAAATGAAATCTGAAATCATATGACTGTACTTTGATGACTGCATTGTGTTGTTGTGGCTGGTTGAGCTCATGCATAGCACTTATAGTACATGATACATGGTTCATATAAACCATCTGCTCTGTGAAGCCTCCTTTACATTACAATGCAATTTAAGCTTTACACACCACTGGCTTCAAATGCTGGGTTCAGACATTTAACCTCACTAAGATCCACCCAGTGAAAAGCTGTCGTGGTGGTAGTTTTTGAATTTCATTAGCCTGGCCTTGCCAGACAAAATTTGAATGAGTGCCAAAAGGAAACTCAGACAGGCAAATCTGGAAACAGGGGCATTAAATAATCTCTTTTTGGCTTTTAATAAGTTGTTGACTGAGTTAGCTACGTGTGCATTAGATGATTTTCAAGTATACGTGTGGCCAGGCCCAGCAACTTAAGTCCTGTGTGCTTCAAAATCAATAAAGAAATTTAATTGAGGTAAAACCAACACACCACCAAGGAATTTACAGAGCCTAGGACTAGGGTTGCTAAAATACCAAGAACGGTTGTTCAGCAGTCTGCTAAAACCCTATCAAGCAGTCCTATCCCAAGCAGCAACTCCTCCCAGTGTTCATGTTCTTCCCTTTGCTGTCACGCCAACTCAGCCTTGCATGACTCCCACACCGACCCCGAAGTGCTCCAACTGTTGGATCTGTGGAGGAGCAGACACCTTGCGAATAGTGTGTTCCCCCATGGCTACCCTAGCTTCAATAGTGTTGCTCCTGGCCTGCCTCACTGTGTCCGCCTCACAATATACGCAAGGACACTCACTGCCAACCCATGCCTGAGTAGCGCGGCGTTGGCAGACACTCGTCTCCTCACTACACTTCCCGTGGATGACTCTCGGAAGGACCGCTTGTCTCTCGGCTGCTTGGCGTAGCGTCTGCTGCGACCCACATGCTCACTTCCTGCTTCACTCTGCCTCTATAAAAGTGCATCCAATCGCGTACCCCCGCACCTGATGTTGGGTAATTAGATCATGCCCCGGGTTGTGACAATTCAGTCTGCTTTTTTAAAAAAAGCACACCTCAAAACAGACTAGAAACAAGCAAAGAGATTAAAAGTAAAACCATCACAGCAACTCTGGCAAAATCATATAAAAACACACAAGGTAAAATAAAAGCACAGCACATCAATTAAAACATCCATCCATCCGTTTTCTGTAACCGCTTATTGCTGAAGGGTCGTGGGGGGCTAGAGTCTATCCCAGCTGACATTGGGCGAGAGGCGCGGTTCACCCTGGACAAGTCGCCAGTTCATCACAGGGCTGACACACAGACAGACAACCACTCACATTCACATTCACACCTACAGGCAATTTAGAGTCACCAGTTAACCTAGCATGCATGTCTTTGGACTGTGGGAGGAAGCCGGAAAACCCGGACATGCAGATACGAGGAGAACATGCAAACTCTGCACAGAAAGACCCTGCCCCTGGGGGATTTGAACTCAGGACCTTCTTGCTGTGAGGTGGCAGTGCTAAACACTGCACCATCGTGCCGCCCCCTCAATAAAAACATGCAAATAAATAATAACACACACAAAACATGAACACATGAATTTTTGACCCTGTCACATATGTGTTACCTAAATGATCTCTAGCTACCACTACAACAGTTGTATTAGAGGAGAGGTGTCTGTTCGACTGTGTGATATTAGCAGGGAAGTCTTAATGAAGAAGACAGTTTTAGGCAACAGAATGTACATCAAACCTCCTCAGTACTGAGTCTCTTGGCCTTGCTTGTCCTTGCAGCTGTGACATGTCCAGCAGGAAGTCACTATGAGCTGTGCTCCTCTTCCTGCACCTCCACTTGCTTCTCTCTGCAAAAGTCAGAGCCCTGCCCAGTGTGCCAGGAGGGCTGCCAGTGTGATGACGGCCTCATGTCTGATGGAGTCCGCTGTGTTCCTGTGGAAAAATGTGGCTGTGTAGTGGATGGACAATATTATAAGGTAACTGTTATCATTCACCTCACCTGATCCATGAGCACAGATTTACAAACTGTGCCCAGGTTTTGAAGTCTGTGCACAAAGATTTGTGATCGATGGCCACGATTTGCAATCAGTAAATAATAATTACCAAATTGCATAATACATTGATTGACTGATTTATGCAGTTCAAAGGTGTTAATTAAATTCCACAAAGCATGAAATTGTATACTGTGCGCACAGATATGTGATAGATGTGCCAGTGGTTTTGCAATCCATGCATACAGATTTATAAACCTACAGTGCAGATTTACACATGGCTGTTTCTATCTCAGCTGGCCCCAGGGGGGGTTCAGACCCCCTTATACATGATGCTTATTCAGTTAAGTCTCTTTATAGATCCTTCTCATCTATAATAACACTAATCTGTCTACTTAGTAATTCTGAAACATAGTAAAGTGTAGGTAAAATGTTTGGTGATTAAATTTAATATTTCACATGAAATTTTCTTTATGGGATCATGAAATAATGAAAGACTATCCTTGAATTGTGCTGCAGTTCAAGATGGCAGAACACAGCCTGTCAGTCTGTTTCTTCATTGTTTAAACTAGTACAATTCCTGTTCAAAATGCATCTGTTCAGAATGGGCTGAACTGAAGTCAGCTAAGTCTATAAATTAAACATGATGGGGTCCCCCTATAGCTCAGTTGGTAGGGTGTGTGCGCCATGTGTTGAGGCTATCAGTCCTCTGCAGCAGTTGCTGGTTCGATGTTTTTCTTTTGCTGTGTGTTGCTTGTGCTTTTCATTTATTAAAGAAGACTGGCATCTTTACAGCAAAAATTAAACAACTTCTGTATTACATGTTCATTTTGCAGTTGCATAAACAACTGGAATTGTAACTGTGTATGTTTGGCTTCACTGTGTACAGCTGAGAACATATCAAAAACAAGGCATTAATGTCATGTGAAAATAGAACAAGTTCAGTACAAGAGGAAAGGCTTAATATGCATATGCTATTCTATGTAGAGCATATCAATGGCTATTGGCTCTAACAGATACGTATTCTTTTCAGTCAGGTGCATCAGTATTACTTGAAGACTGTTCACAGCGCTGTGTCTGCCAGTCTGGACAATTCAGCTGCAACTCCACAAGCTGCCAGGATGGGGAACAGTGTCGCAATAGGAATGGAAAACTTGGCTGCTATCCCACAGGTCAAATACTTACTGAGTCACTGTAATATCATTATGTTAACTGGCCTTGTCAAAAGTGTATATGTTTGCATTTATGAATGTGATTCTTTATAGAGCAATTAATAGTAGTTGAAAAGCCGACCTCCACTGGTTTAACATTTTGTCTTGATGGTCAAGTGTAGTCCAGGGAGTGTCAGTACACTGTGACATCACTACTACAACACACTATTTTCCAACCACGGTGTTAAGTTACTCTATTTTGTAGTTCAGTTTGAGGTACTTATGCATAGTCACTGCATTACCTTCAATAGATGATGGTCAGCACAGTTCCAGTCAGTAGGAGGGCAGAGATGTCCCGGCACCGGTGCTTAGCATTGTACTGTTGCAAACAGAGTCAGCAAACAAACATTTTTTAGCCACATGAATAAAAGTCAATATCCTTTCAAGTGTATGCTAAATTTAGAATTTTTTCATCGCTTTATTTTGCCACCACACAGCCTTTTATTTTGGCACTACATATTCCATGCATATTGGGGCCTACTTCTGATGCACTCCACAAACCAGCTGTTTGGCTCTGAGTTACAGCAGTTTATTCAAGAGAGGACAAATACAAGAAAATAAAAATGAGCAATTATGACAGTAACAACAACATGCCGTTCACTGTGGAGACGGGGAAACCTTTATGAGTCAGAGTATACAGAAGAAGAATGTCTGCAGAAGGAGACTGAGTGGGTTGACAGACAGACAGAAGAAAGTTCTGTGGAAACTAGGCTAGAGAGCACAAACTACCAGTAGGTACAGATGTGTAAACTGTAGCCATGGACCCGGAAAGCTACTGCTATCATAAGTGGGACTTAGTGGCTTACATACAGTCTGTATCTCCAACCATCCAGAGCACCCTGCTGCACTGAATTCTGAATACTGAATTCAATTTTCTGAAGATAAATTGGACAAAACATCCCAGATCTGAAGAGCCGCATGAGAATTTTTCTTCAAACTTTGGTTCTTACTTTCTTAGACAACTGTTTACTATACATACAGTTACCAGGACACATATCTATTTGAACAGCCCACAAAAACATACATACACACCATCTTTGAGTAAAGTAAAGCTTGATTTCAGTCTGATCTCACAACTTTTTGAGTCAAACAGCTGATCTCTGTAGTGACACGGAGCACAACAGAAGCAGACCCCCCTATGTGTTGGAATATATGTAAGGACAATGGTTGAAAAAAAATTACATTAAGAAATAAAATTTCGGGGCACTTGGATAGCTCAGTTGGTAGAGCATGTGCCCTATATACAGAGGCTATGAGTCCTCTGCAGCGGCCATGGGTTCAACTACCCATGGCCCTTTGCTGTGTGTCATTCTCCCCATTTCCTGTCATGTCTTCAGCTGTCCTGTCATTAAAGGCAGAAAATGCCCCAAAAAATATTAATAAATAAAATAAAATTTTTCTGGTGGTGTTGAACTAATATTGATTTTCTTTTTAGTTAGGCCTTTATTTATGTGCCTAAAACATTTACACACATCAGAGAGATCCCTTAGATCATCAAATAAAGGTCTCCTCATTATACCTAAAATCAACTCTAAATCAGCTCATGGTGCTTTCAGTCAATATCCTCCTACTCTCTGGAATTCTCTTCCACATGAACTACAACAGTGTTCTCTTTTAAAAGCAAACTAAAAATCTTTATTTTGCAAGTGTTTGGGTTAGTGTTAGGTGTATTTTGTTTCATTTTTCTTTCTTATTTGTTTTAGGAATCAGTATTATTATTGTTAATACCTCCCTTTTTTAAGAGTAATGATAATAATAATACCTTTTAATCTTGTATAATTTTTGTCATGTCCTACCTGTTTTTATATATGTAATAATTTCTTATCTTATATGCTATTTTATGTTTTGTCATGTACAATGTATCTTGAAGCACACTGAGTTTACGCTTGTTGTATGAAATGTGCTATAAAGTTGACTTGACTGACTGAGTGGACTGGTTATAGTTGAACATAACAAAAAATATCTGGGAGCAGAGAGTATTTTAATGTTAATAATTCACATAAGTTGAGCTGACCTACCCTCCAACAATGAATGAATAATAGTATTAAGTAACATAGGAAGTGAAACAGACCTTTTTCTGCAACTCTCTGCTCATACTAAAAATTCATGTAATAAGCACAAACTGCAATCAAAATAAAGCAAGCAGCTTCTCTCATCCCCCCTTATAACATCTGACTAATACTGATCCTGTGTGTGTGTGTTCCAGACCCTTGTGCTGGGGTTGAATGCAGGGTAAAGGAGCACTGTGAGGTGTCAGAAGGCCAAGGAGTGTGTGTGCCTGATTCCAAGGCCTTATGTTGGGCTTTTGGTGACCCACATTACAGGACATTTGATGGTGTGAGCTACTCATTCCAGGGAACCTGCACCTACATCCTCGTCAACACCACAGGTTTGGAATTACTAGGAAATATATCTTTGTCAAAAAGTCAGACGTTTGCTCTACTGATGGTTATAAATGTACAACAAAACTTAAAAAAACACTAAGACTGTATATATTGTTTTCATGTATCATTCAATTTATATTTAATCCTATTCTACTATGAAATTATCTGTGTATATGATATATATGTGTGTAGCACATAGAACTATAACTGATTTTGCTGTACAACCCTGTGCTGTGTGATGATAATACATCATGCAATATATATATATATATATATATATATATATATATACATATGTATATGTATATATTTCCAAATCAGAAGTTCTTGGCCACAGTCACACTGTTTGTGAACAAACAAACTACATGACAAACACACATATATCAGACAGTTGTTAAAATTTGACACACCATTATCTTGCTAAAATTTACTTGAATTATTCTGACTTCCTCAGGTCTTGATCCTTCCCTGCCCAAGGTATCTGTGACCACCAAGAATGAGCTCCGTGGGAACTCTGAAGGCTCCTTTGTGCGTTCAGCTACTGTGGAGATTTTGGGCTACAGCATATTCATTCCTAAGCATCAGCGTGGCATCATACTGGTGGGTCTTATGTACTGTGATTGGGTGTCAACCATTTACTCCACAGGGATTTCCTGGAAACCCTCCCACCACCTGCCATTGACTTAGCTTTCCATCCTTTGTGGTTGTGGTCTTCGTTCGGGGCAGTCAGCTCTAGCGTAACAATACTGTTGCTCTGGAACAGATAGCAGGTCTGTCCTCGGGGATGTGAGGAAGATTCTGTGAAAAGGTGCGAGAGGCCAGAAGTCAGTCTTTAGCTGTTCCCAAAAAGCCTCTGTTAGATGATTGAGACCTTTTTTCCCGCTAATGAGTTAATAACTGATAAGCAAATGAGGTGTGGTCTTTGGCTTCTTCCAAACAGTGGTGTTCAAGAAGAAGAATGTGTTCCAGGTTGGTTTGTTTTCTACATTGTTTGCACCTCAGGTCTTCCTTCAGCCCACTGATGACAAGATTTGTGGGGCTTGGAAGGATGTCATGAATCCTGCAAAGAAGGAATCCTTCTTTGGCTGATTTTTTTTAACATTCTCTATATGCGCAATTTTCACAACTGTTCATATGACATCACAATTCTATTATTACATTAATAAGTGTGTTTTTATTAATGTGTAATCACTTGAAAATAAGAAATGCCTTAGAATAAGCCCTATACCTACAGAGGGAATGGGTTCTCTTCGATGGGGTCCACCAAATTGCACTGCCATTTTCTACTGTAGCCCAGACTGGACAAACCAAACACTGGCAAAACCAGTGCAAAACAGTGTTTGGCAGGCACCTTAAGTTTTCCTACATGCTTGGAGGGGGAGAGAGTCACACATGGTGTTTGTAATCTGCAAAATCACTACTGGACACCACTAAATCCACACTAGTCCTTTAAGGACCAAGGGTAGCACAATATTTCTAATATATCCAAACTTTGTTCAAGTCATTCTGCAGATGACAGCAAGTCAAAATCACCATCATATAATAAACATTTGACCTCAGTGCCACACACTGTCCCTTATTCTCTTAGGTGGATGGCATTAAGACAGAGATTCCAGTCCTTCTCGACGAAGGCAGCATCTCCATAACAGAATCTGGAATAAGAGGCATAATCCAAAGTAATATCGGCGTTGAAGTCACTTTTGATTGGAGCTCATTTGTCATGGTATCCCTCAGCAGTAGTTACTATGGGAATGTTGGTGGCCTCTGTGGCAACTACAATGGCAAAAAGGAGGATGAGCTCACAGCTGCCAGAGGCAGGAAAGCTGTTAATGTGACAGACTGGGCAGGGACATGGAGTGTTGCTGATGGTGACCCATTCTGTTATCATCACTGTGAGGGGGAGTGTCCTCAGTGCTCTCAGGAGGACCGCACAAGGTAATGTTATGTGATGTTGACTTTTATATTAACCCAAATAAAAGCCAGTGTTTTTTATAGATGCCATTGTTGTGTTCAAAAAGTACAGTTCATCTCAAAATGAAAAATAAGTATTTTTTCTCTGGCACTCAGCTTGTGGTGCTCAAAGTACCAAAAAAACATTTGAAAAACTCATCAGCACTGTCTCTTTCAAGAAACCATGAGCCGGTTACTCAAGGGTAACTGTTGTGAGCAGTTTCATGTAGGAACTATTTTCTTTTGAGTAGCTCCCTCAAGTCTGCGTGTTGAAGTATCCTTGAGAAAGATACTGAACCCCAAATAACCCCCGAAAGCACAGATCTGGGTGTGTGAGTGTGTTATGTTAATGATAATAATGGCTTTTCTTATCTGAGCCCATTTTTGGTGAGGCATTTTGACTTAGCCCATCCGTTTACTGAGCAGCATGTGTGTTCTGCACATCTGGCTTTGTTTCAACTGGATCATTTTCACTGTAACAGTGAAAATAATGGGGTATCAGACAAAAACATAAATTGCTTTTTTAATGATAACAATAAATGTATTCATCATGTAAATATATATGAATTGTAGCTGTTGACAGAAGTCAGTAACTAAATTGTTGTACTTGATCCCACTTAAGGGCCAACCATAGACCTTTGCGTGGGCCCCCCAGGCCTTGGGCTGTGATTATCAGTACCATTTGACCTCCCCTGATGACAGGCCTTACCCTGGATAATAATATTAAATAAAACATGTAAATAAAACAATAAACCCAAGAGTCCTTGAGTTTGCATTGTGCTTAACAAAGCCTTTTCTTACTTTACTTATCATCCTAAACTTATCTGAAGCAATGGTGAATCTTCATTCAGCTCAGAAACATTTTATTGCCTATTCACATATTTACAAAAAACAATTCTCACATCATCAGTTTCATCTTTATCATTGTCATTAAAATGTTTCAAAATTGCTTATTTGACATCTCACATGAGGACAGTCCCTCAGTTTGAAAATATGCATGGAATCTGTTCTCTTTTTCCTCTATCCTCATGTTTATTTTGTTATTAATAGTACTCAAATATTTATAATACCAGTGACACCTGTATAACACATCGGTTGGCTTTATTATTTTTACTCTGAGCAACAACAGACCCATTATATGTATATGAACCAAACTCCTTAATGAAAATATGTTTGAACACAATTTCAATCCATCCAACGCTTGTCGAGACATTTCAAACTGAACCACAGAGCTGTTCACCTGGTGTCTGGTGGCACTAGTGAAAAATGTGGGGGTCACCAGCATCATTAGGATTCAACGTCAGGACAGACATTCATGGCAAGCCATCCAGTAGTTGTGAAGATAATTCATTCCAGATCAAAGTAGACCAACACTAGTCACAACACTAGTGGGTGGTTCAAAACAAAACTGATGCCCATTTATCATATGTGCTTTCATATGAGAAAGCTGACAATAAACATTACATTTTCTATATTATTTATTATGATATATATAATTATTTATTCATATATTCATTCTTTATATCTATTCTTCTTCAGGTACTCTGGTCCAGAGTATTGTGGGATTCTGAGCAATAAGAAGGGACCTTTCGCTGGTTGCCACAGTCGGCTGCCAGTAGCAGAGTTTGTCTCAGACTGTTTGTATGACGTCTGCGTCAATGATGGACGGGGTGAAGTACTGTGTGAAGCCTTGAGCAATTACATGGTCGAGTGCCAGGAAGCTGGAGTGTCAGTGTTGCCATGGAGAGAGCTGGCCAACTGTTGTGAGTTGCATACACTATATTTACAATAAACTATAAATGACTATAGGCTATAAATGTTGCATATGGACAGATAGAATACAGATAGATGTGAAGCTGCCATAGTGTGCAGCACTCTGACATATTCCCACAGCTATTACACAGTGTCCTCAAAGCTAGATGCTACTAATTCCGACACATTGGTTCTTTAAAAGACATAACAAAGGACTTTGATCAGTTTTCTATGTATTCTGAAAAAGATCTAAAAATCCTCAGAAACTGATATAGAGAGCCTAGACTGGGGTGTGTGTGTGTGTGTGTGGGGGGGGGGGGGGTGCTTGTAAAGAATAATAATAACAGTAATGTTGCCTTGGCTGTAAACAGTATGTGGCACACTTACATTTAGTAGTAAGCAAAACAACACAAGAGCAGATAAACTTACATCTGTGTTTGTAATACATCAAAACCTAGACATGAATTGGCAATAACAAACACCATGTTCGAGCAGTGAACCAAGTGTACTTGGTAACAGAACACCTTCGGCCAAAGATCAGCTTTGTGATTGTATCCTCAAATCCATTGCTATATATCTTGTACCTTGTGGTAAGTTGGATCAGTTTGTGATGGAGGCTGATGGACAGACCTGGTAAACCAAACCCTGTAGTGAGGGTCAACTGGCCATGTCTGGTCAAAGTCCTTGAGCACTAGGTTTTCGCACCTCCACAAAATCAGGGGTTGGGGACATGGAATCCAAGTGGGCCATGTTCAAAGCTTCAATGGCGGAGGCAGCAAGCAGGAGTTGTTGTTGTTGGTGTGGCAACAACCTAAGAAAACCAGTATTGGACACCAGCAGTGAAGGAGGCCATCAAACTGAAGAAGGAAGCTTTTCAAGTTTGGTTGGAACTTCTCTGTACATCATTCTTCTTTAGATCTCGCTGGGCAGAAAGGATGGTGTGCTGCATTCTACCTTTTCCTGTCCTAAGGATACAGGAGCTCAGGCCAGTTTGCTGCTGCACAAACAAGGGACCACTGTACTGTGTCTCTCCCTTCCACACATGAACAAGCTTGTTCACTCTGACTATAGCACCAACAGGGATTTTGGGGCATCTGGCACCTCTCTTGTTTACTCTTGGCCTGCTGAAAAACACTCTGACACTGTCAAGTTCGTACTTTCCTCTGTCCATGGGTTGTTGTAGGTCATTCAGCTTTGCCTCCACTGGTCTCTCTTCTCTTTAGTTTAGAAAGAAGATTCACCACTTATGGCATGGGCTGTTGCACAATAGCTGTGAAGCAAGTCACTGAACACATGCTTCCAGTGTTGTGGGGTTGCTTGTGCATCTTGAAGAATTACTGCAAAGTGTTCAACACACCTTTACCCTGAAAGTGGTATTTCACGAGCAAGGATAGGAGCCAGGGATGCCATGACACATTTTGTAATGGGAGAAATGGGAATAAAGGCTACTTCCAGATATTTAGTGAAGCAATTAATGACCTGAAACCTGCAGCTCTAGGCTCCATATTTAAATGCACCCATAACGCTGCTGCCACATGTTAGGATGGGTCCTCACAGCACAGGCTCCTTTAGCTCGAGTTTGCTCACTCACTTCCAGTTAGAAAGGAAAAAGTTAAGTACTCTTTTGGTATCAGTATCACTTTATCGGTACTGATATTGGTACTCGTATTGCAGTTTTTTAAAGGAAACCTAGCCCTACATGGATTAATGAATGAATTGATCTTTTGTGTTAAAAGGACCAAGGGTTGGTGGTTTGGGCATGTGGTTAGGATGTCTTCCAGGTGCCTCATAAATATATCTAGAAAATTGGGAAGAGGGACTTCTGGGCTTAACTGCTTAGCCTGCAGAGTCCGCCACATGACTCCATATAAGCAGAAGAACATAATAATGGATAGGTGGTTGTTCTGAGGATTTACTACAAATGCAGGGGACTTGATGAAAATTTTAGCAAAACCTGAATTATATAGCTATTGTTTATGTTTTGGTGAGAAAGGGGTGTTGTAGTGAGGCCTTGCAGCACACCTGGAAATGATATACCATGCGTAGCAGCTCTGCCAAGAATTTTGGTTATGGTCAGGCTTTGCAGGAATATAATGGCTTGAGAACAATAATAATAATAATATAATAATAATAATAACAGATCATCATCAGTGGTTGATTTAGGGGGTGGCCACTTAGGCTCAAGCCCCAAATGTTTTCTCAAAAGTCCTGAATCTTTTACATTTTGAAAATGACTCTGTCTGTCTCTTACTACACCGGTGTGTCGTCTCTCTGCATGTGTGCACAGAGATTTGTTCAGAAAAGGATGCCAGATCTAAGAAAAACCTTATCCAATCAACATTTATCATATGATTAGAACGATAGTATCTCCCACATTCTCTGACTATCCTTATTCTAATCTCTGCCTCATTCTTGTTGTTTCTCTAGCGGTTATGTGTCCAGACCATAGCCACTACAAGGTGTGTGGCTCAGCCTGTCCAGCAACCTGTGGTCCTCAGCCAGAAGTGTGCCCCAAGGTCTGTGTAGAGGGCTGTTTCTGTGACAAGGGATATGTGCGCAGTGGAAAAGAGTTAGTACAACATTACACAATTACACAATTAATTTAAAGGTAATATAACATGTAACAAATGTCCTCCTCATGGCACTCCTCTCTGCAGTCACATTCACATTATTTTGCTCAGGTTTTTTTTGTCTAATGAAATAAAAGCTTCCGTTTTTTTGGGTGAAATCAAACTCCTTAGACATGATATTGTTTTCAAACAGATGTTCCAAGTCAATGATTCCTTTGGTTTTCCATCAAATGAACCTTTGATGAAACCAGTTTGGTTCAAGCAAATTAAAATGTAGATGACTTCTGTCAGTGAGTGACAGTGCAGTAGCTTGAGCAGAGAGTAGGATCCTTGAGAGTCGAATCCATGTGTGTTGGGATGGTGGAGAATTTGTAAGCTTCTGTTATGATTTTAATGAATAATGATGAAATTGTGGTCCCTTTGCAAAATCCCCACTTGACCAACTATGGCAACTACAAGGTGTGTCAGAAAGTAACAGGACTTAGTGTGCTGTGTGAGCTGTTAGTGGGGTAGGGATTAGTGGGTTGCATCAGTGTGTGTCGTAATATCAGGGAGTATATAACTGCAATCTCAGCTCTCTGCAGCCATTGTATGTTTTTTTCACATGCTTTTGTTAACGGCTCCCTAATGTCAGGCTGTCAAGCGATGGGCACAGGGCAAAAAACCAACCTAAAGTTTCTGGTCCGGCTGGGGAAAACTTCATCAGAAGCACTCAGAATGTTGCAGCAAGAGCACAGAGATGAGACGATGTTGCACTCACGGGTTTTCAAGTGGCACAAGAGATTCAAAGAGGGATGCAAGAACGTGGAAGACGACCCCAGGAGCGGAAGGCCTTCAACAAGCAGGAATGAGGCCAACATTGAGCGCGTGAGGCAGGTGGTGTGTTGCGATCGTCGGCTGACTGTTCGACTGATCGCAAGTGAGCTGGACATGAACTGTGACATCGTCTGGAAGATTATCACCGAAGATTTGGGCATGCTGAAGATCTGCGCGAAGATGGTGCTGAAGCCGCTGAACGAAGAAGAACGAAGGACCAGAAGGAGCGGCGCATGTAGGTGTGTTAGGACATCCTCGAGCGTCTCGGAATCTTCCAGCATCTGACAGAGTTTTCCCCAGCCAGACCAGAAACTTCAGGTTGGTTCATTGCTCTTTGCCCATCGCTTGACAGCCTGAAATTGAAGACAACTCAGTAGATCTGTCTTTTATTTTGAAAATTAACCGGATTCTCCCTGCCTTTTCTGTGTCTGACTTCCTGCCTGACTCTGTTGCATATTTGAAGCACTTCTCTTGGAATCAGCATTGTCTAGAATGGCCATGGATCACTCAGACTGCCTATCATGTGGGTTGGTGTATAAATGGGTGAATGTAACATGTTTCATTAAGGGCTTTGATTGGTTGGTGGACTACAAAAGTGCTGTATAAATGCAGTCCATTTCATCAAACCTGAATATCTTTGGGTTTTAGAATAACAAAACAAAACATTTAAGACAACACCTTGGACTTTGAGAAACTAGAATGGACATTTTTCACTATTTTCTGATATTTTATAGATGGTGCAGCCCTAGATTAAATCAACGAATCACCCAAATATGAAATTTCACTGAATATCTACTCACCCCTGTGCTGATGTGAGGATGGGTGAAGATCTCCAGTTCACAAAACACTCCTGAAGCTTCAGTGGAAAACAGCAGCCAAATCCAGTACAATTGAAGTGAACTGTGACCAGTTTTAAAAAGAGTAATGAAATGAACAATTACAAACTTGAAGCAGGGTAGCTTTCCAGCATAACAGGAATCAGGGGGCATCTATACATATGATATAACACTGTTTATTTATGGGATAAGAATGTGTATTGTCAGGCTAGAAGTTTTAAAGTAAGGCGTCAGTTCTGAAGGAGTTGGAGAAGTCTTCAAACATCTTCAAGACTAACCAACTGCTACACAGCCGCTGACTGGGATAACTTATTGCTCTAAAACTTTGTTCATTTTTGTCAGGTGTGTTGTCAAGGAGAAGGGCTGTGGCTGTAACCATCATGGCCATTATTACCTGCCAGGTGAGGTGGTGTGGGCTGACTCACACTGTAACAAGAGGTGTGTGTGTGAGGCAGCAACACAAAAGATGAAATGTGAGTTAAGCAAGTGTCCAACTGGAGAGATGTGCAGTGTTGTCGATGGAGTCCGAGGCTGTTACCCAGTCAGCTTCAGGACTTGCACTGCACGTGGAGATCCACACTTCTACACCTTTGATAGACGCAAGTTTGACTTCCAGGGCAACTGTGTCTACAGGCTGGCCAGTGTGTGTGGAGACAGTAAAGGTCTGGAGCACTTTGAGGTGAGCTGAAGGAGAACAACATTAAACAATTCAGTGCCAGACTGCAAGTTCACCAGCAAGACAAAGTTTACACTCACTTTAGATTTACAGAATAAATTATGCTTGCATAGCCCACTAAAATCAGCAAGTACATATGAGTTTGTTTGGGATGAGAGTCATTTAATAATTCTCATTTTTACTTTTGTACAAACTGTACTTTCAAATACAATTTTAAATGTGGACTTTTGAGTTGAGTATTTTGAGTATACATTACATGGCTTTCTTTCTTCTTCTTCTTCTTCTTTTAAGTACATATCTCTGTGTGGGTCAGTGACCCCAACTGGAATGATCCATAGAGCAAAGAAAAACCCAGGCCTATACCTGTACATGCCAAAAGAACAATTACTTCTATTAGTCCCATTTAAATTATCTATCTTATATATCTCCTTCATTCCTCACCTTTTGTTTCCCTCCTCTTGTCTCCTCTCCTTCCTCTCCATCCTCTCTATTCTTCTGTTGGCGATGTAGGTACACCTGGAAAATAACAACCGTGGCAACAAAAAAGTGTCGTATGCTAAAGTGGTGACTGTTAAAGTCTATGGCAGCACATACACACTTTCACTGGAGTACCGAGGCAAAGTGCTGGTGAGATGCATGCACACACAAACAGAAACACAAACATATGTGTCCACATTGGGGTGGCAGTAGCTCAGTCTGCAAGGACTTGGCTTGGGAAGGTCGAAAGGTCACCAGCTCAAGTCCCACATGGACCAAAGTACAGAGTCTGGACTGGTAGCTGGAGAGATGCCAGTTCAGTTCCCTGAACACTGTTGAGGTGCCCTGCTTGGGGCGCCTGTCTATATGTATGTGTGCAGCCCCCTCACTTTGACACCTCTCTCAGATGCATGTTTATAGGTCCTGTTCGTGCATGTGTGTATTTTGGGCCTGTGTATATGTGTACAAAGATTACAACAGGGATTAATAAAGTAGGCCTTCTTCTTCACATGCACATGCTAGTGCTTCCTGAAATTAGGGCAGTGAAAAGAGTAATCTAATATGGTTATTTCTGTGTACTTTTAGTAGATAAGCATGTGTTAATACTGTGTGAAAAGCCTCTAACCCTCTGCAACCATGTATGTCTGTCTGTCTCTCTCTCTCTCTCTCTCTCTCTCTCTCTCTCTCTCTCTCACTCTCTCTCTCTCTCTCTCTCACTCTCTCTCTCTGTGTGTGTGTGTGTGTGTGTGTGTGTCCTGCAGGTGGATGGGCTTGAAAACTCCCTACCATTCTCATCCAATCAATCACTGGTCAAAGTTTATCACAGGCACAGACTGGCTGTACTTGAAACACACTTTCTTAAGGTATAAACATACACACCCTCACATATACAACCTTTATGAACTTTTATGAACCTTTTAAAACCTCTGGCACCAACATTTGTCTTAACCAAGTACACTTTTCTTTGCTATTTGAAATGGACTTTGGTCATGGGTTCACATACCAGTTCAGAATAGACTTAAATAAACAGACTTAGAAGGAAATCCCTGAATTTGTTAAAGCATGAAGCTTTCCCTCGAACGAACTGCATTGTCTTCAGTTTTACATACGTATGATTATGATTATATCCAGAAAACAGTGCTTTCAGTAGGCTGTCAGTGTTGAAACCTGAAACCACATCCCCTAAACTCATCCTGTATGACGCATCTAATGCACACAGTCTCAGAATTGTGTAGAGAGCCATGTTAATACAGGTTTACAATATTTTGCTGTGTATTTTCTGCATCTAATGAAAATAATGTCACATAAAATTCATGACATGTTTAAATGTGGAAAACAAAGTTTTTTCAAAGTGTAACGTAAACCTCCTGAACATGAAAGGTCTGCTTAAAGAATATGTATTTTGGCAGCCAGGACATTTTAACTTTGGAACATTTTATGCTGTGTATTGTTACAATGAAATTAAATTACACTGAAATGAAATGAAATGAAATAGCAATTACGTTAAATAAAATATGGGGGCGGCTTTTTATATTTATTAACTTCTTGACCTATGAACTCATCTTCACACACATAATGTCTTGAAAAAAGCAAGTACATCAACATCTTTGTATTAAACTTTCAGAGTTAGGCTAACCTAGTTTCACCCTGCATCCAATTTTGTGCTAAACTACACAGGACACATTTCAGAGCTACAATACAGTACTTCTCAACTGAACACAAAACTGACATTTATATTAGTGTTCTAATTTAATTCCCAAAAGAATAAGTGTGAACAAATGCTTTTCAAACTGCATTTATAGTACAGCCTTCTGGAATAAATGAACATCCTCACTACTGTTGGTCCAGTGTCGGTTTCAGTGATGTGTAGTGACGTCCTTAATGATACTGGCAGTATGTCTCCGCTTAAACTTTTACACATTTATTCAAGTTTTCCTTTATATTCTACATTCTGTTAAAGGTCTCATTTGACTTTGCAAGCGCAGTGAGGGTGGAGCTGGCAACTTCATATCAAAATGTGACCTGTGGCCTGTGTGGAAACTTCAATGATGACCCTGCTGATGACCTGACGCTGCCAAATGGAAAATTGGCTACCAATGCCAATGAGTTTGGAGTGAGCCAGTGGCTGGCTAATGTGGAGGGCTGCTCCCATCAGTGTAAGCAGCTGCTGCAGTGTTATTTATCTTACTATTCCTTATTACTTTGCATCTTTACGCCATTTCAGATATGAACATTGTTACGTCTTCACATGCATATCAGTCACTTTTACATAAATGTCACAATGGAAATTTTAAAGGGTTTGACCTGGCAGCAGTTTTTAGGATAACAGGCTTAACTTTACATTGACAGACAACTGACAGAGTTATAAAGAGCTGATAGCTGACAGTGTTGGATATGTCATAGCTTGTTATTGTCAAATTATAATGTTGCACTTGTCTTGCGTACAGTACTTGCATTGGTCCTGCAGCCTGCCTTAGCTTCCTCAAGTCCAGGGAGTGGAGGCATGGGAAACAGTTGGCTTCAACCATAGATGAAAAACTCACTATTTGGACTGCTGTACTTGTTATTGGACATGCAATTGTTTTTTTATTCTCCTTTGACAGTAATATGTAGTTTTAAGTTCATTCTATCATAACATCACATCAGAGTCTGACAGCTGACTGTGACCATAATGTGTCATACTTTTGATAATGATTGATTTTTTTTATGCTGCCAGGTAAGGACTGTCCCCAGCCTCTCCCCCCCAACTTCACACCACCCAGCTACACATCAGTCTGTAATATCTTAATCGCGAAAGATGGACCCCTGGCTGACTGCGTGCGCCGGATAGATCCGAAGGAGTACCACAACGACTGTATCTATGACATGACGCTTAGTGGTGGAAAACAGGAAACAGCCTGTGACATCATCAGCGATTATGTGGACGACTGTCAGAGAGAAGGAGGCTCTGTGAAGATGTGGAGGACGAGGCAATTCTGCTGTAAGTGCTCTCTTATGTGTTTGGTAGGTTTTTCTCACCCGCTGTCAAAGATGATATAATTGTTCTTGGACTACATTGACACCTGCTGCTGAATAATATTTGTAAACTTAAGCTGTCCAATTTTAAACTTAGAGCTTGAGATATGTGCCTGAACCTGATGGGATCCAATGGATTTATTTTTATCTCTGTGTTGTAGTAATGCTCAAATTTCACATTTGAGATCAATAAAGGATTATCTTTTTTAGATAATCCTGAGTGTTCACAGACCGCACAGAAAGATGTCTGCTCACAATTGTAATGACATGATCAAGTTGCAATTTGTGTTGCATCTGAGTAATGTGTGTGTGTGTGTGTGTGTGTGTGTGTGTGTGTGTGTGTGTGTATGTGTGTGTGTGTGTGTGTGTGTGTGTGTGTGTGTGTGTGTGTGTGTGTATGTCAGGGATGAAATGCCCAGCAAACAGTATGTACAGTGTGGTGGCTCCTGGTTGTCCAAAAAGTTGCAGCTCTCCATCTCCACCTGGACAATGTAAAACCCCGCCCTCTGAGGGCTGTGTGTGTAACCGAGGTTTCCTCCTGAGTCAGGTAAAGTATTTCACACTTACTGCCTTCTACAACTAGTATGTGACTTTGTTCTTTATACTATTCTCTTCTCCCACTGAAATAATTCTTTTATCTTGAGATGTCCTGAGCAAATCCTATAGAGTTGCATGTGGACTGATCTGGCTGTATACAGATGAGGACAAAATTATTAGCCCCCCCCTATGAAAATTTCATTTTTTTTAAAATATGTCCTAAAATGAGTGCTGTATCAGTGCTGTTAAATAGAGCAAAGGTTTTTTTTAATACAGCTTTTCCAAACATCCTAGTTTTATTTTGGATGCTCACATTATTTTACTTTGTACACAGAAACAAAATTATTTCACAAAAACCAAAAACTACCAGGGTCAAAATTATCAGCCCCCCTAATGCTAATAGTCAATTGTGTATACTTTTTGCTGGATAACAGCCTGCAGTCGTTCGTAGTGTTCATCAAGTCTCAGACACGTCTCCTGAGGAATCCCAGCCCGTTTTTCTTTGGTGAATCTCTCAAGCTCCTCTAGATTTGATGGTCTTCTGACATGGACCTTGGTCTTCAGTTCACCTCACAGATCTTCAATGGAATTCAAGCCAGGTCTTTGTACAGGCCAGTCAATAATGTTCACTTTGGTCTTCTGGAGGTAGTTCTTCACCAGGAGCGACATATGTTTTGGGTTGTTGTCTTTCTTCATGATTCCTTCCACCTTGATGAGATTCCCAGTTCCAGACGCACTGAAGCGTCCCCACAGCATAATACTCCCACCACCGTGTTTCACTGTGGGGACAGTGTTCTTTGTTCTTCTTTATACACCTCTATCTTCTTTCTCCAAACATAAGCAACGTCTTTATGGCCAAAGAGCTCTAGTCTGGTCTCATCTGACACTCTTCCAGTATGTATAATCTTTCTCCAGGTTGTCCTTAACATACTTCAGTCTGGCTTGAAGGTGTCTCTTTTGCAGAAGTGGAGCTTTTCTTGCAGTCCATTCCTGTGCAGGGCTCTAGTGATAGTCTTCTTGGAGACTACAATTCCTGACTTGGCTAAGTCATTCTCTAGTGTTTTGGCAGTTGTTCTGGGGTCTTTAGACACATCTCTCACTAGTTTTCTTTCCAGAGTCTTTGAAATCTTTCACTTCCTCCCTCTGCCAGGCTTCTTCTGTACTGTGTGGCTTTCTTTGAATTTCTTGATGATACTTCTCACTCCAGTTCTTGACACTTGAAAACACAGTGATAACTTTGTATATCCTTCTCCTGCTTTGTGAGCATCAACAATTATTTTTCTCAAGTCTAAACTGACTTCTTTTGTTTTTGGCATGATGTTTTCTCAAGTGACACCTCAAACCCTTACTGAAGTTTTTAGACTGTGTGTAAATTGGAAGATAACCCTCAGCTTTAACTTGATTTTACAAACTTTGAGCATTACAAAGTTAAAGCACATCATTGCACAACCGTGGTTTGTGCTATGGCTCAATAAAAAGGTCAGTTCTTAAGGGGGCTAATAATATTGACCCTGGTACTGTTGTTTTTTCTGAAATAATTCTGTTATTGTGTACAAATAGAAATAATTTATGCCTTCTAAAGAAAACTAAAGAAAAATGTTAAGAAATGCTATGTTGAAAATTCCTTGCTCTGTTAAAAAAAAATAAATAAAAAAAAAGCTTAAGCTTAAAAACTTTAATTTCATAGGGAGGCTAATAATTTTGTGTTCAACTGTATTAATAGATGAATATCAGCCAACATAAAGTTAAAGTAATCTTTTGTTTGTTCTCTGCACTCAACCAAAGCTCTTTCATAAGGGAGGAACCTCCAAACCACTGTAAAATATCAACTGGACTGAGTGTTTCTGTTGTTCAAACTACTGCTACTGAGTGAGAGTTGCATCAGTGTCAGGAGTCCTGGTCCAGCTCCCACATTTTGTGGATTAAAAAGTTCTTTAGATTTGACTTGAAAAAATCTATTTGATTTGGATGACTTATGACATGACTTGGACTTGAGCCTTTGGCTTGAAAATACTTTATACCTTCCCCCAAGCCCAAAGATTAAAGAGCCGGTTATTTTAAGTGTGAATCCACCAATCAATCAATTTTCCTTCATTTCCCAAATCAAGTAATGTTAACACTATTCATTCTCAGCAATATTCATATACATTATGCAAAACATGAGGGTCAAAAATTATAGATGTAACAGCTTCCAAGTTGATTCAACATATTAAGTTGCACAAAGAATAAGTTGAGGCTGTTAAAATGAGAAAAAATGGCAAAGAACATATTTTGACTTGAAACTCAACTTGTAGGACTTGAGACTTGAATGCAACTTGAGTATTAACTTTTGACTTCGAAAACAATGTTTGTCCATAGTCCCTCACTGCAACCAGTTAGTGTTCATTTTCTATATTGATTTACCTCTTTAAATATATTTTCTGTGAATTTTGATATTCTAGCACTATTATCTAAATGTAGCATTTTCACTTTTCAAAAATACAAGGAATAGAACTCCAATACTAAATCCCTGTATTTGAATATCAAAATCAGACTTAAAAAGTATGTAATTTGGTAGCAAGTGTAGAATGCTGCTTGCAAATTAAAAGGCATTCCCAGAAACAGCACAGAGGAAAAATTGCATCCATTATTGATCTATAGCACCAAATGTCCAATGCACAAACCACAGATTCTAGTTTTACAGAGAATCATCAAAGAACTACGGGCTTTGAAGAAGACAACCTTCATCTTATTTGTAGAAGTTTATAAAGCATCCTATAGCGTGAATAGGAGAGCTATGTTGCACATTCTTCTCAACTATGGAATACCTGAAGTGATTGTGAAAGCAATAGCAGTATTGTTTGAGAAACCTACTTGTTTTGTACGGAGCGCTGAAGGTCCCACCAAGGAATTTCTGACTATGACAGGCATTATTCATCGTCATACACTTGCTCCTTTTCTCATTATTATAGTTGTCAACTCTGTCTTCAGGCAATAAGAAGATACCAACTTCAACAAAGGTCTCACAATAGGCAGAAGAGCTGGGTGTCAAGGCCAGAAGTGGCTGACAGACCTAGATTAAGCAGATGACACGGCACTGTCAGCTGAACTCTTACCATCAGCACAAGAGCTTTTAATATACCTTGAAGACATAGCAGCCAAAGTGGGCCTTTTGTTAAATGCCAAGAAGACAGAATGCCTTATTCTGAAACAAGAGCCAGATCACTAACCCATCTGCTCTTTCATTGGCACTGACATCAAGGAAATCACCAACTTCAAATATCTAGGGTCATATGTAGTCAGTAGCAGAAAAGACTTCCTGACAAGGCATTCAGACATCTCAAGAGCTACCATGATCAACTTCTGTGGCACACAGAAGAACCTGTTTTGCTGGACATTGCTATAAAGCAAAAGACCAGATAATCTTAAACATTCTGCTCCGGAGGCTTCCTTGTCCAACAAGAGGGAGCAGACCAGTCACATTTCCAGATCTGCTGACTAGGGACATTGGCCTGACTGTGAATGAACTTGGTGTGGCAATGAGCAACAGAAACCAGTGGAAGTAACATGTCTCTCATCATCATCATCCTTCAAGTGCCCTTGAGATCTGATGATGATGTCCAGTGTACTGTTTTCTTTCTTTTTTTTTGTCAATCAGAATAATTGAAGGACCATGTAACTGTAACCAAAGCAAAAATGTGACATTGTGTTGACTGTTGAACTTCTTCCATCTAGGATCGCTGTGTGCCACTGGCTAAGTGTGGCTGCCAATTCAATGGTCAGTACCTTGTGTCTGGCCAGAAGTTCTACGCTGACCGTTACTGTAAGAACTTCTGTGTGTGTAAAGGAGGGAATTTGATCTGCAAGAGAAAACCCTGCAGAGGATGGAAAAAATGTGGAGTGTGGAAGGGAGTGAGGGGTTGCTACCGCAGAAGACTGTTCCCCTTCAAAAAGGATGGGAAAAAAGGATAGAGCAGGGACAGTCACCTGCAGAGCTCCGTCTTCTCATAATTAAAACAAGTTTTTTTGGGAAAATATATCTTGCAATGTTGTGTTTAGAATGGAAGCAATCCCTGTAATTATACATTCTTCTGTTCTATCTGTTCGATCTAAAACCACATTTCACAATTGAAGACACAAGTAGTTTGTCAAAAAGCTAATCTTAAAGGTCTCTTCTTGTTTTAATGTGTAATAAATCATAAATCAATAAATCAGGGTTAATAAAATAATCTGATTATTTTGTTGCTTTTCATGTTTATTTCCAGGTTACGTCATGTACAGTAGAATACAACAGCCCTGCAATAAATCCTATCTTCATGATGGTTTTAATATTTTGTTTTTGTTGAAACTGAGAGGTGCTGATTCAACTGTAGGCATTTTAAAGACACTGTGGTGCTGCTGAATTGTATTGCATTGTTCTGTGTTCCTGTTGTTTTATCCATACAGTTTATAGCTGCTGGGCTAAATAACAGAAAAACATCTCCCCGGCACATACACCACAGTCTCAACGATCAACAACAACAACAACAAAACCTTTTTAAGTCTGTGCCAACAAAAAAGAACATTATAACCTTCATGAATGGAGTAGGGTTGACTGTACTGAGTGTATTTTATCATGTGACCTAGTATAAAAGCTTTTGCACTTTGTTACATCACTAGTTTTTTCAAAACTGATGAAGACTTGTACTACTTTGATGTAGTTGTGGAGGATTACAGTACCATTTGTCATCAGTATGCAGTAACCTGTCTACATTCAACTATTCGAGTATTTCTAATGATCATTAAACCTCTTTCAGCAGCGTAACCATCTGTTGTGTCTGTGTGACTCCCTATTGACCATTAACTCACATATTTTCCAGTGTAAGACATTCAAATCATTTAGTGACTTACTGATAACTGAAAAAGTTGATGTGAGCTGAACAGTCTGTTGTAGAACTGCAAAATGTGCAGCTTGTTGCACATGCAGTCAATAGAAACAGCACCTTCAGTGCTGGGCTTAAGTATTACGTTATACTTTTTTTTTCTATACTTCAGGAGGAAATGTACATGTTACTCTATTCTATCTGATAGCCATAGTTAGTAGTTATTTGGTTAAGATGCAAAACATTATCAGCTTGTAAAACATAAGTTTTTCTAATTAGCAAAGAATATATAGATTTATCAACCTGCCAAGTACAACATTTAAAGGAGTAATATGTAGCCACTGCACATGCAAAAATTAGTATAACAGCCCAAATCATGCTCAGGAGAGAGAGAGACATACGTTATTTTAAAGGCACATTCTGTTATATTGGCCTGACCAATAGTTTGAATCAGAAGCGAGCTTCTCTGTCTCCTGACAATGTAAACAGACTTGTCTGTTTAGGCAACTGACTCAACCTAAAGAAACGGTATATGAGGAGGGAGAGGAGAAAGTACTGATCAAGCTGCAGCTCCACCTAAAACCAGGTAAAAGTAAAAATAAGTCTGACCCACAGCAGAGAGAGAGAGAGAGAGAGAGAGAGAGGGAGAAAGCGTGTGAATATGGACAGTGTGGACCATAACATGGTGCTTGGATTGTCTTTACAGGTTTACCCAGATTGTAATGCTGACATGTTACACACCTTTGGCAAATTTGTTCACAGATTATTGCAATGCCAGGAGCAAACCAATGTTTGTTTATTATAGCAACCATCCTCCCCCAGTGTGGGGCTATTTAGGGTTGATTTAGGGGGTGGCTACTGAGGCTCGAGCCTCGGATATTTTCTCAAAAGCCCCACATCTTTATGTCTTGAAAATGACACTACTGTACAAGTAATTTCACTCAGTCTCTCTCTGACTGCACTGTGTGTCAATGTGCAGTACTGGAGTCTAACAGAGAGGCAGTAATACACTGCCAACAAGCACGTAGCCTCCGTCTCCTGCCCTGAAGAAGTATTTCATTCTCATGGACGTCAAGTCACATAGGGCCCTTTGTGGTACACAAGGTCTCCGCCTCCCCCTCGTGTCAAAGCATGTGTCAATGTTTACACCTTTAATGAGAGGATGAAGCAGAACTAAAGACAAAATAACATCCTGAGAATGAACAGAGTGAACAGTAATCAGGTAAACTTGTGTTTCCTTCTCAACAAGTTTGATATCATTCATTCAGTAATGTGTCTGTCTGTCTAATGTTAACTGAGCTGCAGTCTGTCTGTCTGTCTGTCTGTGTCCTACAGAGACATCCAGGGCTGCTCTGTGACTTTGTGTCTGACACAAGGAGTCATAAAATGAAATAAAACTATTTATCACATTGATCAGTGCCAACATGAAACAGAGTTTATAATTTGTAGCTCAGAAAAGAAAACCATGTTGCGTGAACGTGTTCATATGTACACACACTGCAGCAGCCTCTGTGGAGACCAGTCTGTCTGTCTGTCTCTCTGTCCAGACAGTATATGGACGTGCTGTTACTCCTCTGAGGTGACCAGGAGTGTAAAAAGTATTCAGATCCTTTACTGAGGCAAAAGTACTAATATCACACTGTAAAAATACTTCTATACAAGTCAAAGTCCTGCATTCACAAAACCTTACTGAAGTAAAAGTATAGCAATATTATCAGATAAATATACTTAAAGTAAATGTTACAGTAAAATGTTTCCTGTCAGTGTTATGTCATCTTATGTTCCTAGATTAATATTATTGCATTAATGTTACTGCTGTAGATGTTTAAGGTTGAGCTCATTTTAACTACATTACACCACTGTGGCTAGTTTAATCTACAGCAGTGCATCATGGTCTATAAGACCACTTAATGTCAGCCTTTTTTCAGCTTTGTGGTTTAAAAAGTTCAGTATTTGTAATGTACTTAGTTTTCATCACTAAAAGGTGTGAATTTATGTGCATTAATATGAGTTCTCTCTGTCCACTTTAAGTTCTTAAGACCTTTCAAGAGAGGCGCAAAAACATTTTGGTGGGTGCTGGAGCAAAACTAAGTTATTTTGCTGCACATGGACAAAAAAGAAAAGTTGCAGTCTCTGAGCTTAGCCCCAGATCTCCTCAACTCCTAGATCCACCCCTTAGTGCCACAACCCATTACTAAAAACATTGTAAGTCTGCCACGTCATGGAGAGCAGGTACTGACCGTACAACAGTAGCAGCTGAAACACACATTTTATCTACAAGGGAATCACAGGAAATGGCCACTGTCTTGGCTGCAATATAAGCCCTGGCACTTCCTCAGGACACATCATCTATGTTGCCAGTGTGCGCCTCACATTTCACAATTGCAAGCCTGCTAGGAAGTAAAACAGCCACCAAAAGGTTAAAGATGAATCTGGCATCCTTAATTTGTGTACCAGAAGAGGTGAGAAAACCTTGGTGTTTCCATAATGTACCAAAATCATGCACAGCCCCAAAGGCATATCTTGAATCTGTGTAAATGGTGGCAGAATTATTTTTTGCAAGGATGCAAGCCCTAGTTAGGGCAAGAAGCTCGGCCTGTAGAGCAGAGCATGAGGGAGAAGTTTGGCTGCTTCTAGAGTCTCAAAGAGGGTACAAACAGCATAGCTTGCTATAGTCCAGTGCTCCCTTCAGAGAGCGAGATGAGCTACCATCTATGAACAAAATAAGGTCAGGATTTGCAGTCTGTCTAGCAGATCAGGGCGGGGACTTAGCATGTGATCGACTAAGATTTCACAACAATGTGGCTCACCACCAGCGAGAGTAGGGAGAAGAGAAGCTGGGTTAAAGGGTGAACATCATTCAATGGTGAGGATGGGGTAGATAGGAGGATCATTTCATAACACATCTGTCTACAGAAGGAAAAATGTTGAGTTTAAGAGCAGAGGAGAAGTGAGGAGACAGAGTGGGGAACAAGCAGGGTTAATGGAGATCCCTGTGCCAAGGGGGAAGTAGTTTCTACAGTATAAGCAGCAGCAGCTACTGCACTAAGGCAAGGTGGAAGCCCCCGTGCCACAGGGTCCACTTAGATACTGTAGTAGGCAACTGGATGTTTTCCAGAACCATGCTGTTAAGTAAGAACAGCAACTGGCAACATTCAGGTCCTAGATCTTTGGCTGGTTCTAGATGAGCTTTATTCACTGTGCAGCGGAGACAGTATCATGCCACCACGTTGTGAGGCTGTCTCTGCTGTGCAGTGAACAAAGATCATCTAGAACCAGCCAAAGATCTTGGACCTGAAAGAATCTTTCTTCAACACATCCCTATTTTTATTCAAATTATAACACACTGATTCTAGAGTTGGAGAACTTCATTAACTCTGCTGGGACAGCCCAATTTTGACTGTATAAGTATGTCCATTAAAGATCGCTCAATGTCTTCACACCTGTCCTCAAAGGCTGGGTGAGGACATGACCCCTCTCTCCTCCAGTAGCTGTTATGTTAAGTATCTCATTCTGGGTCTTTTATCATTCCAAATGAATCTAGACAAGTGCTTATACTCAAAAAAAAATCTGCACAAAAGTTTTTGTTTGTACTCAAACAGGGCTGTCCAAATACTTTTGTCCAAAATATTGCATCTTCAATGCTATCTAACCATGCAAAGGTTTGATTTTATCTGTCCATATTTGACTCCTATGCGAGACAACTACTTTATTTAACATGAGTATCTACCACAACACAAAATTTAGTGTTGCATTGAATCATACAAGCCAGCATTATGGAGATCCGAAGCCAGAGTTCCAGCCAGTGAGACTGATCAGGGGTCGTCTAGCAGCAGCTAAACTCCAACCTGATTACACCTGTTTTATGGACCAACATTTCCTAAAAATAAAAAGAATTTTCTGAACTAATCTTGGTTAAACTTGTTTCACAAAACAGGCCTTTGCTGGTGGCTGTTGTCGTGCTGTGCTGATGGTTGCATGCTCTTGCTTTGTGTAAATGACTTTTTGAGAAACCCAGCCACATTGCTAAAAGCATTATACAAACACACATGATGAGACAGACGTATCATAAACAGACTGATATTTTAATTAAATGGGTGTGAGACAAAAACAGATTTTTTCATCTAATTGTCAGACAAAAACTTTATACCGACCGTCATTCTTAAATAAAATGCAATGCAGATTTTTTTTTTTTTTTTTTTTATTGCCAACAAATGTCATGAAAAGACCAAAACCAACATGTTTGGGTGTTGTTCACTACTTTCAGACTTACTTACCCTGTCTGTGGTAGATTGTGAGGGAAATACTTGTTACAATGTCAGATAAAATAACTACTACTTTCTAGAATTGTATAACCTTGTCTCATAGTTTTATAAACATCTGTATATTGTTTTGGTGTCTGATGATCCTTCAGACTTAAAGCTTTGTCACATGAAATGATGTTTTTCAACTTCATCCTCTCAGCAAACCTGAAAACAACTCAGCCCACTGCATTTAATGTAGAGCTAGCTTAAAAATTAAATTGCCATGGTTTGAATAGTTTGAAATGATGTAGCTCTATTAGGAATAAGTTATTTCGGGCTTTGGATAAATTGACAATACTTTCATACCGGTTTTTCATTTGTTTACAATAATTTACATAATACAGAACAATATAGAATATCACCGGCCTTAACATTTAAGAATTGCTAACTGCCAGTTTGGAGATCTGTCAGAACTAAGGAAAGCTTTGATTTGTCTCTGTGCATGGAGAAGTTTTCTGTCAAAGACACAGCTGAAGTATATCTGCCATTTCAATTCAGCTCTCTTCTTCAATGCATATTTTCTAATCAAATCTGATAAAGCGACATTTTGATGTCAGGCTTTCAGTGGGAAGAAGCACTCAAGTACTGTCTGATGTTACCTGGACGGCAACCAGAGGGGTGTTTTTAAGGGGTAACAGCAGTTAATGTTTACCCAGTACTAATGGAGATTTGAGGGCCTGGTTGCTAGGTTACCCAGAGGGCAGATCTTCTGTAGGGTCACTCTCATCAGAGACTCTCACTGTGTCAACATCCTGCAGGCCAACCAATGACGTATCTAGTTGAACGTCCTCCTCGTCTGACTGCACAAGGGGCTCATCACTCTCCTCACTGACTGCTTCCTCTACTTGATCCCATGCTGCCTCCTGGCTGGACGGCTGGTTATTTGTGGGTTGTGTTTGGTTCTTTTGGCTTCTCAAAGATTCAGAGGAGCAGGATTCAAGGTCCGGACCTGTTGGAGAAGACAACTATCATTACACTCAGTGACCAAACCTCTAATAGTGGAATGTTCAGAAGGGCTGTATATAGGGCACTTTTACCAATTTCACCTGTTCTGACTTGTCATGTGATGAATTGCAGACTAATGTTGTGTTGGCAGTGTCTAAAACTTGATGTTTTACAGTGTACCATGCAGGCTGCACACAGCTTGTAACAATAGTAGCAGCAAAAGTCAAAGAACATAAACAACATGGATGTACAGCACTGTACTTAGAGTTTAATATAAAATACACAGTTCGTTGTCATTACCACTGAACACTTCACTGAGCCCTTTCAAAATAAAGGTCTGACAATGATTTAATGGTAAGGTGGTAAGATGTAATGGTAAAATGCTTTTAACTGTGTTTGCTGGATTTTAAATTTTTCGTCTTTCCATAATGGCCTTGTGGGCCACATGAAACCTTTCAGTGGGCTACAACCCAGGTCGGAACTGCTATCAAAGGGCGAAATTTACCAATGGGACACATGTCCCCCCAACTTTTTCAGAGGGCAGAATTGGTCCCCTTCACTTTTACAGTCTGAAGAACCTAACATTAAATCTGAAAAACAGGTGATACCACAGGCACTAGGACCACACGGAAGCACCGCTTTTACACTGGACCAAAAAAAAAACAAAAAAAAAAAACAACTAAAATCTGGCTTTTGTCCACAATAGGAAAGAAAAAACACTGGCATCAGTCCCAGGTCTGGTACAGGTATCTATCTGCTCTTGCTCAAATTAGTGAGCAGTGATGTAAACATGACACCCAGATGGACACAGAAATTTTCGGGGGAGGCATTAAAGACTTGGACCCCTGTCCTCCCCCCTTTCTCCAGTAATAACTGCAGAACTATTTACCTGCAGTTTTCACTGCATTATTGATCATCCATTAATTTATGTCCCACCCAAAAAGATTTGTGTTAAATGACAAAAAAAAAAAAAAAACAGACGTGTCACAAGCCAGCAAAACATAGGCCAATATCAACTGATGCAGCAAAAAACCTTTGAACATATACCATATCATATTGTCCTTATGTTGTAGAGTAACTGAGTCAGGCTTACCTGAGGTCAGTGATGATCCAGTACTCATGTCATCACCAGTGGAGTTGAGGAAGTCATCCAAAGCCTCCTCATCTGATACGTTAGTTACTGTCATCTGATCTAGAACACACACATCAGCTCCTGCTGGCTCTACAAACACGCGCACACGTGCGTACACACACACACACACACACACTTATTTTCACATACATGTTACATATTTTCTTACCTAACACTAGTGCCCAGCCATGTGAAAGCTGACAATCACAACAGCCAGGTTTTGGAAAAACAAAAGGAATACATTTATTAAGTCATTAAACTGTTATTTACAATGCAGGGTTGCACAGTGAAACACAGGTTATAGCCCCTTGACGCTACAGACACATCAAACATATTATATATGCACTATTAAACATAGCTATGAATTCAACTGTTGATTATCCTTCCAGGTTTTAATAATGTTGGACAGTTCTTAACCCAGTTTTAGTAGTTTAGTAGTAGTTTTCATCAATCTCCTTAGCTGTTTTTCTTTGCTTGATGCAGGACAATAATTTGACCCTTCTGAAACAGAGTAACATCTTTTCCATGACCACAGGATATGTCTTCTGACATGGTTGTTTAAGAAATGAGAAGCTGCTCACTGCATCAGTCGGGGTTCAAGAACTTGTTGCCAGATGAAACACATTAATCACTGCAGTTATTATCCAATGGAAGACTCTTACTTATTTGCTTACCAGGTGTTATATTAACATAATATGCACATGGAAATTTTGTGATCACACTTGAGAGAGAGATGTGACATTTCATCACAAACTGACAACAGGTGCATGTTCACTTCTTTAATTGAGGAACACCTGAGGATCTGTGGCTGATGTAGGCCATTTCCACATCAAAGATGTTTTCCTAAGTTACTCCCTACTCAAGTGGTCGTTTCCAACAACACTACTTTTACTGCTGTTCTCAGGTCTGGAGATTTTTATGAAAAGCACCAGCTTAGTGTGGATGAAGATGGAGATGACAGATTTTGAAGTTTTAAGCATTACTGTGGAAATGATCAGCATATCACTCTAACTAACTTGCCTTAAAAATGTACTTCCACTGATGATTTTACTGGCTAATAATTATACCAGATAAACTTTTATGCTTTAAATAATGCTAACAGTGACTCACCTCTATGCTGGAGGTATCCAGTGGACAGGTACTGCTTCATGTCTTGGTTAAAGGCGTCTTCATAGACTTTCTGTCGTTCTCTCAGTTTCTGCTGCGTGGCCTGCTCCAGCTCTGCCACCTTCTGAGCATGCTGGGAATTCAGTTCCACTACACACAGACAACACATCATTTTAGAAAACCCTTTAATCTCCACAATGTTTCACATGATAGCATTCACAGCAGTATTAACAAGTCGGTGTGTCTGCTCCTGGCATTTTACTTGGTCAGCAGATTTACCATCATTCAGAACATTGAGAGGCAAATCAATATTTCAATCACTTGTCACCAACTTATAATGGGCATAGGACATGCAAATTAAATTAATTTTACTGATGATAAGTACAGAGTATTAGAGCTGAAATGATTCCTCAAGTAACTGGAGTATTTTGATAACTAAAATGCCTCGAGGCAGACAACTATACAGCGCACTGTGTTTTGCCCATATGGATGGGTCCCGAAAATCTGTATTAAACAGCCCCAGAGCTGAATTATTATTGATTAGTTCTGGTGTTTAGGGTTTGATATAATTTATTATCACACAGTTGCAGCTGTGTATGCGGCTCCACCATAGGCGTTCATATGTGCACACACACACACAGAGCAAGTTTACTTTTTAGTTAAGTACTAAAGCAAAAGTAAAGGTAGTAATGCCTGCAGAAAACATACACAGAACATATATATCACTCTTTTAAGGAAGCAGAGTGAACCAGAATGCTTTGTTTACATGTTAAAATCACAATTTCTTTTTTCTTTTGGGGGAGGATGCGCCCAGACCTCCTACAGGGGACATGTCACCTTTTTCACCTCTTATGATTTTGCTGGTCTGTATTTATTAATTAAAAAGTATAAGTAAGAGTACAGTTCAAGTACAATAAAAGCAATAAAACTGTTGTGTTTTCAAAAAAGGAAACAATTAGTTATTCACTTGAGAGGCCTGTCTTATTTTCTCTGTTGTGTATAATCATTGCTCTTAAATAAAGGAGAAGTAATTTGACAGAAAGAATTGCAGAGCGAGCAGTATTTCTTATACTATTACTTGATTAAGGATGGATAGCTACAGCCCTACAGGGTATCTAACTGTTTTCACATGGGTGATGTAGGTGTTGGATAACATCCCAAAGAGAGTTGTTCCAAAATGAAATCATTTTAAAAACAAACATTTATTCTGATTCAGTCTAATGCTACTTTTTTTTTTTAATCTAATACACCCATTCCACTCATTGTGACAAACATACAATAATAGAGAAATAACAAAAGAGGTAAATACTTGTTCTCAACACTGTAGTAAGGTAATAATGTAGTTAGTATTGTGCAGTGATCAGACATCATTAATGCCTGATTACAGGACAGCAGCTTACCTTCCAGCGCCTCCACCTCCCTCCTGTTACAAGACAAACAGCAGATAAGTTCCCATTAAAACACAAAGACCATCAGATTAGTCAGCATTATGTCATTCGATTACTTTGACTACACAAACCTCAATTAAGCTAAACTTTAACTAAAGCTGATGGTCAGATTAAGACAAAAGACATCAAGACAGAACAAGCCAAGACAATATGTGATGGTGATAAGACAATGCCATATTGGTGATGCCATGAGATTTTAAACAGAAGCAGAAAGGCTTCAAGTTGGATTAAGCATATTTTGATGTTTATGTCTAACTGTCTGTGTATGAAGCATTTAGAAATATGTGGTTGCGTGTGTGTGTGCTTGTAAATATGTGAGGATGAATTAAAAATAAGAATGTTGGAAGAGTGGTTACACTGTCTTCTGGATAGATGTACGATCTCATATCTCATACCTCTTCTTTTTCTTGTAGATTTCTAGTTCGTTGTTATGATGTTGTTTAAATGTCTGTTGTTCACACTGACAACAGAGGGTCTCCAGGTAAACTAGTCTGCTCTCCATCTCTTCAAAATCCCCCTCCAAATGTGCTGCAGGGACAAACACATGCACAGAACACATTAAACTCATAAAGTCACACAACATGGCTTTCCATCTCTCGACCCAGGTTCACTGTAAGGTTTACAGAATCACTCCCAAACAAATCAATACAATACATAATTATTCATAAAAAATGCATCTAATGAAAGTCCAGGGTTAGCATTCTTTCAATTCTGGAACGTTCCAAAACAGACCCATCCAACATTCATACCAACTTCACACTGTGATTGGCCAGCTGTGAGGAGCCAGGGTTTGAATCTCTCTCTAGAGCAGTGTTTCTCAATCCTGGTCCTCAGGACCCCCTGCCCTGCATGTTTTAGATGTTTCCCTGCTCCAGCACACCTGATTCAAATGATCAGGTTGTTTTCAGGCTTCTGCAGAAGCTTGATGATGAACTGGTATAGAGGCTGGAGCAGGAATCCAACTTACATTTACCAATGCTGATAATAACAGAAAAGTAAACTAGAAAAAAGGAATGAATGAAATAAAGTTATAATCTGTTATTTATTCTTCTGAGATGCTGTAACTAAGTTAGATAACATCACTCGCATGAACTTTTGTCTATAATGTAGTGATTATTTTTTATTATTCAATTATATAGCAATTAATTTACCTAAAATACATCAAAAACTTGTCTCATTAATATTTCAATATTTTATTTATTCATAATCTTGAAAAACAGACAAATAAAGCACATTAGAACAATAATGGTACTGACTTAATTTTAAAAAATTCCCACCCTATCTGATAGACTCCATGTTGCCTGGTCAGAAAATACTGGACCTCAAATCCAAAATGAGCTGTAATGCATATTATTTTAATCACTCATCACTGTCAACCCTTCACTGAACTGGACAATCAGTATTTTGACTTAAAATTTAAACTGGTTATGACATGGAGTTATTTCATCACTGTCATGCAGGTAAGATGACCACTGGCAGTGTATTTTTGCATCAGTGTGAGCCAAAGAAAATACTTTTTCTGTGTTTTTTGGTGACAGAAATGAATTACAGACAGTCTGTAATGCTAGATTTAGCCATTTCTGTCTCATAAGTGGCTGAAATGAACAGAAAGTACAAAACGGCAGAATAACACCATTAGGTGAGCATCATGTAAAATTGACAGCAGCAGTACAGACATAACTTAACACGGGGGTGATGAAGAGAAAATCTATCTTAAGTGACTTCAACTAAGAGAAACATGTTCCACGTGTTGATAATCCTGACATATAGTGTCTGGGTGCTCACAGAAAGTAAACAGGACGACGCTGCTGCTGTTGCTGCAGCTGCAGGACGAGGACAGGTCACTCAGTGTTTCACTCCAGCACTCATGTGAAGCAGTTTGTCCTGCTGCAATAAGTCATGTTCACTTTGTGGCGCTAAAGAGAGCCAAACTGTGTCTAAAATACTCTCACACTGTGGATGATTGCAGTGAGTCCTTCTCTCAGCAGTTTGTTCTCCAGGTCAATTCATGCCCTGACCAGGCATAGCAGTTCATAGCAACACGTCAATGCAAGACATGCATTTTCGTAATCAATGACATTGACGAATCGCCCCAGTCCTGGTTAGTAATGTTGGTATTGTATTGTTATTTAACATGTGGCACTGAAAAAGTACTGATATTTTTGACAACCGGTACCATATACCATATATATGTATTTTGTTTTGACAAATGCAACAAGAGCTTTGAGAATGTTAGCATAGTGGTGGCAGTGCGGTGCTGACTGGCTTTATTGGACAGGAATGAAACAGACTTCATACCTATGTTAGCAGTGATGGCATCAAGTTCACTGATAAAGGCTGGCAAGCTCTGCAGTTGTTCCTGTAGTTGTGACAGAAGTGTTCTTCTTCTCTCCCAGTGCGCTGACAGCATGACTATGTCCCCATCTGCTGCCTGACAAACAGACAGAGGGACAGAGAGGACAGCTGGTGTGAGTATAAGCTGCAACAACACAATCATCAGTTACAAACTCACTGCTCTGTTTCTGTTGGAATAAACAGAACAGCTCCTGTCACTCCTTATTAAAGATTTGAGCCAGTTAATCATTTCTAATCTTTTTTCTTGTGGAGCAGCTATGTTTTAAGTTAATGACGTTAGCAACTGCTAAGTCCTACCACCCCATGTCAAAGTCTGCCAATGCAGATTTTCCAGAACTGTAAGTGCTTTAAGTCCAGTCCAGTCCAGGGCAGACTGTAAAAGCAGCAGCTAAGGTCAGCTGATCACAACAAGGGTTGCATATGACTGAAGTTTACTGCAGTTATCTATCTCCAAACTCTTACAAAACAACTGACAGCTCTACAAACTTAGACCAGAACTCAAGTCCATTCTTTCTTATCGTTTTATTTAATGGAATGACAATGTGGGCAACACTTTTTTTTTTTATTTGTCCATTTTAGGACTGCAACTGGTGATTATTTTCACTATTAATTAATCTGCTGCATACTCTCTTTAGCAATCATTTGGTCTATAAAATGCAAGTAAGAAGTGAAAATTGCTCATTAGCAATTTTCTTATGGTCCATGTTGATGGCTTGTTTTGTCCATAAGACAGTCTAACACCAAAACATATTGTGTTTGTAATGATATAAAAACAGAGAAAAGAAGATGAGAACTATTATTTCAATAAATAATTGATTATCAAAACTGCCAGTACAATTTCTGTAGATTTACCAATTAATTAACCTGTTCAGCTGTTGCTTATTTTGTCAAGAAATTGTGTTTAAGTGTGTTTCTGTAAATTAAGATTTTATTATAAATCTATATTTTCTCTATCACTTCACTATAGTCTATGGAAGGCCAAGAAGGTTCTGTGAATCTTGTTTGCTTAAAATATCCACATCTGATATTCAAGCATTCATTAACAAAGGTTCACCAGTCAGCACAGAAGATACTCCCTGTGTACTGTGTGAGGATCATTAAAGAGGACCTATTATACTCATTTTCAGGTCTTTGTATTTGATTTTGGACTCCTATAGAGCAGCTACACATGATCGCCCGCACAGAAAGCTTTGTAGATCGTCAGGACGCTGTGCCTCTCGCTGCATCTCTTCCTTGTATTTTCTGCATCCCGCGAAAACAGTCAATGTAATTTACTCCACCCCCCGGCCCTCCTCCATGTACGCCTCCCGCCGAGCCCACTCCGCTGTGATTGGTCACACTCCCGAGGACTTCCGAAGGGCTGGCGAGCACTGCTGAGCTCGGCTACTGGCTAATCCAGCTTCGTATTGGCCCGTGTTGACAAAACAGTCCCCTGTGACGTACCGTAGACAGAAAAACACAGAGGTATTTTTCCTTTGCTGGCCGGGAAAAAGCAACTCTATCCACTTCTGCCTGGTGCTTGCCTCTTTAGGAAAGCTAAACAAAGGTAACTTTCCCTCACACCCAAACAAACATTTTCTGGGAGCCATTGCTCAATGTGCTAACACTGTGAAATCGTTGTAGACAGCAGAGCAGCGCACAGCGATGTAACTTCTGAAGCAGAGCGGGGGAGCGGGCAGGCCTAGAGCATATGTTGGGCTATGCCCATATAAGTAAGTCTGGCACGCATTAACATCAATGTTACTACACTGTTAAAAAAAGACAGTAAAACACAGCGTGCAGAGCCATCCAAAACAGCTTGCAGAGCTCACTTCCAAATGCATGAACTTCATTATTTGACGCTTTGGAATCGTTTAACACGAGTATCCGACATTGTGACAACATTTATAGGTCAGAAAAGAGGAAAAGCATAATAGTTCCCTTTTAATGCTAAGAATTAATGAACAGAGCAGAACAGGGAAATATACATACCTCTGCAGCCTGGGCACAGTCTTTTGTTCTTTTATGGAGCAGAAACCAACTTTCCTCATACCTACAGAAACAAATTTTATATACATAAACACACATTCTATTTACATCAAAGCTGTTTTGAAACTGAGAGTGTGAGTGATAGTGTGTGTCTGTGTGTGGAGACCTGCTGAGGATTTCCAGTCCAGCACTGAAATGAGGAAGGCTTTCTTCAAACCTGAACAACAACAAGAGAATCACACAATGTGTGTCTCACTTTGCACGTAGCACAGTTAATAACTTTGACTATGTTTACACTGCAAGCCTTAGTGCTCAATTCAGATTTATTGCTCAAATCCCACTTCTGATGTTTGGCTGCTCACATCATCTTTTAAATGTGGCTAATATCCAGACTCCATTGTGTACTGGTCACATTCTAAACTCACCCACAAGCGCAAAATCAATAACACAGTTTACATGCAGAACGCTGTTGTGCAAAAGTATGGCGCTACTGAAATCAGTGTTTATGGTATCATTTGAAAGTTGATGGGCTGTGGAAGCCAGCTAATTAGCTAGCAGATGCTGAAGAGAAAGATTATAAAGATTTTAAAATCATGTCAGATTTCATCCAAAGTTTTGGAATGTCAAGGGGCTACTATTAAACTTCATCTGTCTCCCCAAGAGTTTTGCACCAAGACACTTCAGCAGAGTGAGTGGTGTTTTAGCTGCCTAAATGACAGTTCACATTGCAAAAAAAATCACACATATGAAAGTGACCGAAATCATAATTTCTTATACCTGCAGCGTGAACATAACATTTTTAGCAAGGATGTTTTTCTCCTTTCCCACATGAGTTAGGCACACTGTGGGAGGAGCTGCTCAAAGTTGTGCCCAAGCAGTCATTAGTGCTTGACACAGCAGCAGCCTGAAAACCTGCTGGTGGACACCAGCAGTCAATGAAGTAGGGGTGTCATGATACACTGGTATTGACAATAACTGTGATATCTTCAAAATGAAATACTGATATCATGTTAATATTACTGACATCATTTTAATATTATAAAATATGATAATATTGTGTAAATACTTCAGCACCCCTTTAACATACTGTATGCTCTTAAGTAATTTCAATTTATTTATGTTCTTGCATTATCTTCCTCCCCCAACACACTCTAGAGCTTTAATGGAGCCTGAAAAGTTGAGCCCAAAAAGGCCCGAGCCCGACATGATTCTGTCCAAAACCATCACAAACCCAACCCAATCCCAATTACAGGCAGCATTTCTCTTAAAAATTTTCCCTCCGTGCACCAAACAGCAGGAGTTATCAGTGACATGAACATTTTCATTATTGTTTCATTAAACCTTTAGTTTGTTGTTTTTAAATGATTAGAAATTTTGAAGAGTAACTTGATACAGCACATGACTGTAACCCCAAGTGTCAGTTTGGCTTAAAGTGTTGGCTTAGAGCAATGTGGAAGAATATTTGACATTATCTGTGAAGCCTTGTACCATAATCAACAGTTTTCTGCTCACCTGGGTCGCCTCCTGACTTTGGTCTCTCTTGATTTGTCTCCAAGGGTCTTGAAACTGAAGGATAGGAAGAAAGAGAGAGTTGATGACCCACTTAACCTGCTGAAAACAGAATGCCTGGTACTACTTTTTCATACTGAACTGAAAGTTGATGGATGTAATGTAGTGCAACTTTAAATTTCATTTCTCAATGAAAGAAGTAATTCATCATCTTCATCATGCTCCAGCTTAATGATGGGACTGGATTTGGATGAATGGGATACATGATAACTAGCAGGGCAGATAAATTATCGGTCTATAATGGCATGTCACAGCTATATCGATCTATATCACAATCTGCATGTATTAGTCAATAACATCTAATTTAACAGATTGTGTCAAAGTATTTAAATTTTTTAGACAAACTGCTCTCCAAAAGCTAAAGTATATTTGTGATTTTTGTTTTTTTTTTATGAATTTTACTGGAAAAAGTAAATGAACATTTGAAGAGGCAGAACTGCTTTTGTTGTAACAGTGATTAAGTCAGTTAGATTTGGTTCAGTCAGAGCTATGGAATCGTAAATCATCCGTTTTTGTCGCTACATGTTAATCTTTCTTACCCTCAGGTGTGCAGAAACTGCAGCCTAAATGAACTTCTTTTTAAAACACAAAAAACTGCATTTACTGGTTTAGTATCAGGCATACATACCGAGTAATTATCATTTATCATATTGGCTGGAAGGAAAATCCAGATTGCGCATCCATAGTTGATTTGTGCATGTGGATCCACACAACAGGCAGACAAGCAACATATTTTTGCCCCAACACAGATACAAGAGCCCCTCATATCACATTATTATTAGCAGTAGTACTTTTAATACTTTTGTTACAGAACAGAGGTGGATAGATATTCACACCTCACAGGCCCCAACTCATCACATGATCGTCAGCTGAGAGCAATAACCACTAACAGCTAGGGCCGAGAGTAAACCGAGTGTCAACGAGGTTAAGATGAAAACAACAGTGGCAATAAAAGTAACAACGTATTTCCTTAAATTCGGGGAGGGGGGCATGACTAGGTATGATCCAAATATTAGTTATATTCTAGAAAGTAGTATGTACAGAGACAACAGCACAGAGGAACGATAGGGGATGAGGTTAGTAAGCTCTAACTAGCTGCTTTAGCTGCTACTCTGCAGGAGACAGTTCCCAGAGTTTTAACATTAAGTTGAAGTTAACCGCAAAATGTTAATGTTACAAGATAACGTAGCATCCAAATGAATCATATAGACTAACGTTAGCTAACACTAACTCTGTGTGAGGTGGGACATTTGCCAAAGCTAACGCTAGCTAAAAGCATAACTAGACGAATATCAGAAAGCATACCAACCCCGTGGTGAAATCCTGCTGGACCATGTGAAGTCTTTCTCTGAAGTTTTCAAACATGATTCGTCTTAGTCTCTGATCTTTCTCATCTAAAACACCAGAAGTAACTGGCTTTTGGCACAGCACAGTTAGCTCATGTCAGCCTGTTAGCTGTGACTACCCGGTCTGAAATTTTTTTGCCAGGGTGGCCAAGTGATGGCCCGCCCTAGGTGTAGGCACGAGGAATGTCATTGGGTAGGATTAGGGTAAGAGTATCAGGGTAAGCCAATCAGAAGCAGAGCAGGGCGGGCCATGTCTTCGCCATCCTGGGGAAAACATAAAGAACCAGAATCAGTTCCTCCTTGAGATGAAGTTACATTCATGCCAAGCAAAGACAGAATAAATTCCCTCACTGCATTCTAGAGATAAAGTTGTTGCTTAAGTAATTAAGATGCATCAATAATTTTCTTAATAATAAATTTGTTTGCTATTTTCTTTTTCATACCCTTCAGTGATTTACAGTTGGCCTACGATGCCAGTTCCCTCACAAAAAACACTAAAAAGAGTTATGTCTTAATATATTTAACAAGGGGTGGATCTAGGAGTTGAGGAGATCCAAAGACTGCAACCTTTTTATTATTATTATTTTATTTTTATTTTTTTTTTGGCGTCCACATGCAGTGAAATAACTTTCTTTTTTTTTGCTCCAGCACCCACCAAAAGGCCTGTACGTAAAACGGGAGAGTCTGTGTTTCTCTGTGAGAAACTTTCAGACCTTCTCACAGCAGAGTGAACAGGTGAGGGAGGAGAGGAGGGCAGACTGATCACTAATCAATCACTGATACCGTCGTCCTCTCGGACTGATTTTAAAAAAATGCCAAAATTGGTGACAAACCAAACCTGGATGTTCACACAAATAAAGTCTTTGTGTGAAACACTGCAGAGTGTAACATCGTGCTGTTTACAGACAGTCTGTAGTTTGACAGAGAGACAGAGAGAGTCGTGTCTAGAAGGGAACCCTAGACCTGCGAAAGATCCCGCGAGTTTGATTATTTTAGTAGAAATAACGAACACAAATCTCGTGAGAGTTACCTACAACACTATTTCAGTATATATCCCTCTCATAACACAAGTTAGACATTATGATGTTCCAGATCTTTGCTTTAGGAAATTTTCTCTAACTGGACCTCTTTGAATTTTAGTTGAATCCCCCTGCTATAGGTGATATATAGTAAAAAAAAAAAAACCCACTACTATGGTCTTTTAACAACCTTTAAGCTACTTATTGGGAAACAAAAGGGTGAAAATTGGGGAAAAGAGGGGAAATGTTTAAATTAGGCAAATGCACATAGCAGATAAATATACAAAGTGATTTTATTGCAAATTCTGATTCAAATCATTCACATTTATACAAACTTCTTACAGTTACCTTAGATGTCACTGCACAAATACTTGTGTGTGTTAAATGAGACTAAAAGAGTTTACTCAGCTTACCAAAAAGTCATGACTACATAATGACAGATTATATAACAAACCAATTTATTACCAACAACTTTGATAACACTTTGAAGTTGCTTTAACCAGCATGAGATAACATAAATTCATAGTCAGGCAAGAATTCAGTTGTTTTGTTATGATCTCTCTGTCTCAGTTGGAGAAACTCTTCCAGTGAGCAAATCAGAAAGATACATGGCTACTGAGACAGAGGACAAAAAACAGGAGAAAGAAAGTCAATGAATGTCAGTATCTCCAAGGAGCATAAATATATTGCACATTTTTGCACCTAAATATTTCAAGACCTTCCAATGAATAGTGGGAGATACTCAGTAAAGTTGTCCTCCACTTCACATTTTTCCAAATGAAATGGAAAACACAACTTTTTGTCCCTGATAAAACCCAGCACATTATAAGCTCTAACATACTGCATATCCATTCAGTGGTTTTCCATTGAAGCCCATTTAGCCAACACATGCACCACAGTAACAAATGTGTCACAATAAATGTTAAAGAAGCATGGCTGAAGCTCATTTTTATGTGTGGCTCCACATACACAAGATGTAAGGATCCTTATAATGAAACTCTGCATGTCAAATTCTGAGTGTCAAAAAGTGACTTGTTCAGTAAACTGGTAGTCATTTACAGTGTAAATCTTGTATCAAGAATCCAGATAGTCTAACAGCAGTGATTTTCTGTTTGTCTGTAGCATTGTGTGCCAACTCTATACTCTGTGATTAATGATTAATGATGAGGTCACAAACACTACTTTTCATAGCAGAAATCATCAAATGCTTTAAAAAAAAAAAAAGGGATGTGATAAGTTTCTCAAAATACCAACCAGGATTGCTGGCATGTAAATACACCTTTGAGGCACAATTTCAGGGCATAATAATTGGAGCAAGCTTTATTCTTTGTGGAAGACCACCCTGATACGTCAGCGTTGTGGCATCATTAGGCAACGTTTCACATTGACAAGTGGAAAGAGCTTTCACTTCACTTTAAGTGAAAACAAAATCTATTAATAAAGGATAAACATCTTATAAAGCGAGTAGTGGTGAGTGCATTTTCTGCACTCCTTCTATAAACCTTATACTGTCAAAATAAATAAATAAAGTCAGCATATGGTTTATTAAAGGAGCTACATGTAACAGTTGGCAACTTGGAGCCAGCAGGTTGCCTGCAGGAAATCTCCAGAAGCACAAGATGAGCACATTATAATTTGACAACAACAAGCCACGACCAGTCCTACACTGTCAGTTGATCAGCTGTTTAGCGGCCAATTGTCTGTTGATGTAAAGCTAAGCCTGTTATCCTGAAAACAGAAGCCCACTGCTCTGAAAATACACACTCTGGATTTGAAGTTCAGTGACTGCCTGTCTTACTGCCTGCCTGATCCCATTAACATATTGCTCAATTTAATGATTAGAATTTCTCACCGGCAAACATTCAGTATTAATTTGAACTCCTGACAAACATGAAACAAAAACAGTCATTCCAGCCCAGAATGGAAACTTCAAAGGACACCATTGTCAGAGAAGCAAGAATTTCAACTTAGCATATTTCCTTAATTTCTGATGACATATCATGGTCATTTTCTGATCTATTACAGTAAATATATTACATAAATAAATACAGTGATGCGTGATTTGGACTGATAAAATATATTACATGGACTAAAGATTTTAACCCTCTCCTATTCAACCTCCAAAAACTCAGCTTACAAGCAAGCAAATAGCACCCAATGTAGTCTGAAAACCTTCTGAAATTTCTATAATATGCACAATATTGAGTGTGGGGACTTATACAGCCATTTATCATTCAGTATGGTGGCCATGTTAACAGTGAAGGTCAAAGCACGTTAACAGTATTAAGAAAAAAAAACATGTCACATGTTAACTTTCACACTAAAAGTCTGTTTCAGGGTTCTTTGTTGTTGTTTTTTTGCATGTCTAATGAAGCATAAACAAAACCTTAGCAGTTCTCACAGTATGTGCATAAAAGGCTTCAATGGCATGTGGAAATAAAATAAATAAATCGGTAAATAAAAACACCACCAGTTTTCTTAGTGGTAGATCACATACTTTGCATGTGACCCATTTGAAAACTACTTGTGGTCGCTGAGCAGACCAGTAGACTGAGAGCTCCTGCTCAGATCACAGTCTGGTGAAGACAGTTTGGCTGGTGACTGTTCAGCTGGTTTTCCACAGACAACTGAAGGTCAGATGAGGTGTGGACACAATGGATAAATATTTCCATGTGCTTACAGAATGTGCCATTGGTTTCTAAAAAAAAATTGGTTAAAATTTTTCAAATCAGTCCCTCTAGGATTTTGCTGGGTATTGTTGGGATTGTTGCTGCCTATAATGCCTGATTTCACAGCAACTTTTCTAAGTAATTGTGATGCATTTTGTGAAATTTTTGCAATGAAACTGCAGGATCATGTGAAAACTGTAAAACAAAAGTGAGATTTTTTTTAAAAAAAACAATTCATTAAAAATAAAGGCACCTTGTTCCTGTGAGAATAAAACCACACTCTGTTATTAGTGTTCTAAGTAACCTTACCAAAAAGAATTACAAATCTTCTAATAAAATATGCTTTATTTGTAAAAGAAGAAGTGCACCTGGGGGATGTTCCACAAAGAAGCAAAATCTTTCTTTCAACTCATTCAAAACAGAAAGCACAAAATTCTAAAATATAAAAATGCAGAAAGCATTGATAAATGTCAACAATGACAAAGACAGTGTGTTCTTTTCAGTACCTGTGACCAAAACCAAAACCAAAAAGCAAACAAAAAAAGAGGTACAAAAACATAATATATATTATACACTGAATCGGTTCATTGTGATGTACATGCATGATGTTTGCACAGGAGACGATTCTATGATTGGTGGAACTTGTGGGAAGCTACAATGATTAATCAAATTTGCAGGTTGTCCACTCGGATTTGTGTTAATTGTTTTGATTGCAACTTCCTGGGGGAACAGTCATGTCTATCTTAAAACAAAACTCACATGCCCATATGTACATTGAAACATGTTTTGTTAACTGTAAACATTCCTCCTGTTCATAAAGAATCGTTGCCAACCAGAATTTGACACAAGTGATGGGAGACAAAAGATAAAACACTGTGGGAATGAAAAATGTAGAATCTTGTACAAAAGGCTATAACTTTAGAGGACAGCTGAAGTCTCATATTACCTTCAGCTAAACTGGAATGTTTTCCTAATCAGAACTGTAGATTTTGTACTCCATCACTTACATGGAAAGTGATTTTTAATGCACAGTATGAACAGGAGGAACAATTACAGCAAGTCATTATCATAGCAGACACTGGGCCTCATGCAAGAACATTTTCGTACTGTTGTCTTAAATTTCTCTTACTTTTGTTCGTAAGTAGGGCTTGTACGAACGTGCCACATCAGATTCAGCAAATGCTCTTAACTTCAGATAACTGTGTAAATGATCTGCCTGTGCATATCTGAGTACATGTGCATGATACTTGGAAATTAGCACAATTAACACCACAATAATACCATATAAGGCTGTATTTCCTGTGTCCTGTCCTGTGGCTATATTTCATGTGTCCGAAAGTGTTCATTCATGAAAATGGCATCAAAGAGTGGTAATAATAGTAGTAGGAGTTTGGAGTTTCAGAGATCCATAAAGAAAAGTTTATTTTAAAAGTGTCAGCAGTGGAATTAAAAGACCTGCTAAAGAAAAGAAACAGGAAAATGATGTTGATGTTGTGTTGCTGGAGGGTCATACTGTCACTCAAGTGGAAATGTCTGAAAAAAAAAAAAAAAAAACTGCAGTGGGAGGAGGAGGTCAAGGGGAAGTTTTCATCATGGAGACAGAGGATGAACAGTAACTTCATAAACCTGCATGTGCAGATGTATGGCCAACACACCTGACAGCAGGTAATAAAAGATCTTGTAATGAATGATGAGAAGCTTTATATGTACATTTACAATTATATTATAATTTGGACTGCAGTCAAACAGAATGAGATTGACATAATTATGAAGTGTAATTTATTTTTAGAACTCAAAATGTCTAAAATATACGGTTATTAGTGAAAAAATCAGTTTGGATAACAGCAGACTGACTGCACATGACTCTTCAACAGGTTTGGACCTCATATACTGTGTTTATTTCTGAAAGAAAATTCAAAACCGAAGAAAATGGGTGACTGCGACAAGTTCTCCTAAATTACTCGTACACATTACTTAAGAACAAATCTGTTCGTATGAGTGGTTCTTGCATGAGGCCCATTATTCATATGAGCGCTTGACTATTATCTTAAGATAAAATTGAAAAAATGTGAACATATCCTTTCATTCCGGTGAGGATTTTAAGTGAGAGACCCTTTGGACTTCTATGTTATCTATCTTGACAATCTTGAACAGAATATTACAGGAAATAAGAGTAGGCAGGTTGATTCTGAGGGTTGTAACCTGACTGACAAATAGCACCAGAGCAATGGCATGTAGCTTTATGCATGGCAGCTTTCTCTAAGTAAGCTCCTGAAAACATTTCAGTGGGCTGACTCAAGTTAAACTATGTGCTTTGATAAAATTGGTGCCTTTCCATGTGGATATAATAATAAAAAAATATCAAGCTGCTTAGTCAGACAGCAGGAAAGCATCCATAATAAGTGACTTTTCACTATATAGTCCTCTACACAACGTGTCTGCCATTATCCTGTGTCTTCCAATCATCTATGTTATTTATATGGCGTGGTATATGGAATATCTCACAATCACAGTACGTAGTCACTACATCACTATCCAACCAGCTGGGAGAGCGTGCACACCATTAACCAAGGCTAAGTCTTTTCCACAGCAGCTCAGGTTTGATTCCAGCTCCGGCCCTCTACTGCATGTCACCCCTTCTGTCTTGTCTGTCTTTCCTGTCTGTCTTCAGCTATTCCCATCAAATAAAGGCAAAACTCAAGCAGCCAACGATCACCATGCATTGCCTATGATCAACAACTATCAACTGCTGTTTTCAATATTTTTCTAATTGACTTCAACATCAATTGTCAGTATAGTGAAGAGTGGATGTTTGAAGGGGAACATTAGCGTTTCAGAGGGATTCTAGGGCTGGTTCTGGTCTTTATGGCTGAGGTAGTAGACTTGGTCTGGGTGTGGCCCTTTGTAGTGCCCTTGGAAGTCCTAGAGTAGCTACTGACAGGTGCACTGTCCTTAGTTGAGTTGTCTGCAGTTCCCTTGGAAGAGTCTTTTGCAGCACCTTTGGAATTGTGGGTAGAGTAACTGCTGGCTGGTGAAGTACACTTGGAAATGTCCTTGCTAGTACCTTTGTTAGTGTCCTTAGTAGTGTGCTTGGCAGAATAACTGGCTGGTGGGTCAGTGTGCACATGTGTAGATGTCACTGAGTTAATAGCAGCTTTAGTTGCAGTAGTCCTCGCAGTAGCAGCTCTGGAAAATGTCCTGGAATCAGAAGTCCTGGTAACTGGCTTAGGGATTGTGGATGATGCAGACTGATGTCTCTGGAGCCTTTTATCTCTCCCATGTCTGCATATGACCTCACTGATAGGGCTCAGGTCACAGTTTGTGATCATATTGGTAAAGCTGACACTTTCTTGTGAGGACTCCAGAGCAGTGACCTTCGCCAAACTTAATTTTCCAACATTTACCTCGTCCTGTAGGTCTTCACTAACACAGCTGCCTCTCTCTAGTCTCATCTCTCCAACATAGCTGCTTCTGTCTTCTCTGAGCTCTTCTTCATGGCTACCAGTGATTTTGTCCACACAGCTCACATACTCCTCTCTAACATCTTTATCACACTTGGCCTCCTGCTGTGGGATCCCACCAATATGGCAGTTGTTCTCCGGTGGAACATCACCATTATTGTATTGCAGTGTCCTGCACTTCTTTGATGAGTTGTTGTCCAAAGGACCCCAATTCAGAGTGGTAGGGCTGGTGTCTGGTGGAAGGCCTCTCCTCCTTCTGGACAACCGCAGAACCCCAGGGTTCTCACTTAGCTGTCTGATGACTAAACCATTAGTCAATGGTATCTGAGCTGGAGTCCTGCATGAATTTCTTCCTGAGTTCTGGAGACTACTGAAGGTTTTGGAGTTGCTATAGTAGTTAGAGACTGTTCGGCGATTGATAGGAAGGTGCTGATTGCGAGGCAGCTCTTGGTTGCTATGCCGGGAGAGGTGTTTGTTGCTGATTTCCTGGGATTTGCTTTGGGGATGGCCTCTTGGTTTACAGGTACTACTAGGTCTTGTGCAGGGGGATCGTCTGCTACCAACCCCTGTGCTAGGCTTTAAAGGAGGGACTGACCTGACATAGGAGGTTCTTTGTTCAGAGAATCCAGTCACCATGGCAACCTGCAACAGAAAGAGATCATGACAGCTTGGGTTAAGTCCTGGGAATAATTACATGTGCAGAAAACAATTGTAAGTGCAATTTTGTAAATGGGTGGCCTACTGTTCTTTACAGGCCCAGTGAAAAAGCAGTCAGAGCAAAAAGGAATATGTTGGGGAGTATAATTATGGGAGGGATTTTATTTGATCACTTGAAGGTGGTCATGATGCTGCCAGTGTGTTTGTTGTGCTGATGGACAAATAGTCACAGAAACATCATATTGTATATCCCTCTGTGGTGGCCAGCTCTTCACACCAGTGTAACAGCTACAAAAATATGTGACATGTCAGATAACCATTCCTACTGATGCTTTTGCACTACCAATCAACAGCTGGTGGAAGAAACACACCAAGAAACATAAGAATGTGCCAAGCAAAAGGTGTATAGCCTTACAAGAAATAATCAGAAAAGAGGCTAAAATGCCATTAAGCAAAAAAGGCTGATAGTAAGTAAAAATATTGGCTATGTAGAAAAAGCCAGGGATGCATCAGGCATTAAGAAGCTAGCAATTCTATAACCTAACACTTCTTACGCAATTAACAGCAAAGAAAACATCACTGAGACGGACAACACATAGGAGCCTATTTTAATCACAAATACACAACTGACAGTACTAATCTATCTGTTTTGCATACACAGACTGCGTGGGCCTCTCCACAGGCTCATATTGAGTTGTATACTGGGTTGTATATTGGGTTGTATACTGGTTTGTATATTGGGCTGTATACTGGTTTGTATATTGGGTTGTATACTGGGTTGTATATTGGGTTGTATACTGGGTTGTATACTGGTTTGTATATTGGGTTGTATACTGGTTTGTATATTGGGTTGTATATTGGGTTGTATACTGGGTTGTATATTGGGTTGTATACTGGGTTGTATACTGGGTTGTATACTGGTTTGTATACTGGGTTGTATATTGGGTTGTATACTGGGTTGTATACTGGTTTGTATATTGGGTTGTATACTGGTTTGTATACTGGGTTGTATATTGGGTTGTATACTGGGTTGTATACTGGGTTGTATATTGGGTTGGATATTGTATGTGTAGCACTACAAAGTGCAAAAGGGCTACTTGAAGTGGAATATAGCACTTCAGATCAACGTGAAGAAGTGACCACGCTTGTATTTAATAGTCAATTAATGATGAAGCCTTACAGCATTATCTCCTCCAATGAGCTTAAATGAATCGTCTGATATGAGACATTTTCAGAAGGACACAACCCTGATGTGTTCACTTTTCTAGTCTGATTGTCTTCATGTGATTAGACAAGCAGGATGTGTTGGGCTCACACTGATCTGTGGCTGTCTGGGATTAGAACTGGGACTTAGGTTGCCAGAGTTCAAGGACAGTGTAACATGTTGACACACTTTCTATTTACTTTTTGCCATAACCAACACTGTCTACTGTGGACAAGCATATGATTTCGTGATTTATTTGCCAAATCATAATATATTATAGGAGGCAATGAGCAAAGTATGTAATTAAAAAATATTTCCTTACTGATATAATTAATAGTTAAGTAATGTATTTTTGCATTTTACATTTTTATTCATTATTAATGTCATATTTTGTGATCACACAAACTGCTAATGGACTCTGGGGCCAGGTGAGTCCATCACTATGTCTTTGCTTGTCCTGTTGATGCAATGCAATCCTAAATGTGTGCTCAACAACAGAGAGGACACTTTCTGCCCCACAATCAACTGAACTGTCTATGTATCAGGGTCAAATTCAATCTTCATTGTATTCTTCTTCATTGATGATACAACCACTTTTCAGACAGAAAAGAAGAGAAAGGATGATCAGACCTTATTAGTCCTCCTGACCTGAAGGGAGAGCTCACGAGGTCTTAGGAGGTGTCTCTGAGCTCCCTCTCTCCTGGCCTCTTCTGTCTCCCCTCTCCTCCTCCTCTGCTGTTCCTCCTCTCTCCTCTCTCTCTCCCTCCTCCTCTGTGCCCGAGCAGTAAGAGGGCAGAAGGAGCTGACCGCCGTGGAGCCTCCACTCCCTCTCGGAGACCTAAAGTCTTGCTGCACTGTAGGACAGCAAGACGGATAGAGAGGCACGAAGACAGACAGGTAAGGCAGAAAAAATGTTTAAGCAAAGGGGAAAATGTGAGTGAAGCATTTGTTGAATACACACCCAGGTCAGACAGACAGACACACAGACAGGTCAGTTGATCAGTACCTGATGTTCTACTGTATATTCTCATGCGCTTCCCCTCAGCTGCAGTCTTGTGACTGGAAAGACAGGAAGTAAGGTGCGGAGTGTCAGCCTGCTCTTTTGGTTGTCCCCTAGATAAGAAGGCCATGTTGCTAGGCAACGCAGCGGAGCCTGAGGAGAAAGAAGACGTGTGAAATTCTTAGACAAATAATTATTTCTAGGCATACTAACATGTTTTATGTGAAAATATGGGCTTTTACTTTTTCATTACACCCACTTAAATTAATTTATTTTCTAGGTTTTTAGTTGCTTGATCAATGTTATCCATATAGAAATATTTAAATATGTTATACATACATGAATATACAAGGTGATTTTAATCTGTGATCCTCACTGACTCGCCGTGTGTAAGCATATACTATACAGTCTGGCATTCTATAGGCAATACAAACCATCACAAGTGATTTTTTTCCTAGTAGAGGGATGACACCTTAATGCATGACTGCAGGATTGTTGCACTTCAAAGTCTGAAATGATCTGAGGCCTGTTTTCCCTCATTAACTGTCTCCAGGCAGCTTCAATAAAGCGATGTGTTTTGCGATGCGATTTACATGGTAAGAAAAAAAGTTAGGTGTACATAGAACTGGAAACTGACAATGACAAGAGTAAGTTTTTCTTCGGTTGTTTACATGGCACAGGAATTGCGTAGACATATGACTTTTTGACACGTCACGCGACACATTTACTGCTCTCTGTCAGCTCTGTGTCAGCACAGTTTTCTAATGTACAGACTTGAGCTTGCTGCACTGTGCACTGTCTGTTTGTAAATATTAGCTGCCAGTGCTATTTGAAAGTCAGAACATGAACACTCTTCCTGCTGTAGCTTCAGATATAATGCTGCTTTGATCAGAGTCATGTGGAGGGTAACAGATGGTAGGATAACAGAGCGCCAGCAGAGCTGGGACCAGCTGACCACCTGTCTCAATGGATCATGAGTGCATAAAATATATAAACGTAAGCAATGAATGTTTCCAAATGTAACCAATTAATGTGTAATATTTTTTCTCTAAAAATCTACTCAAGTAAGAGTAAACAATATGTTGCTTTGAAACTGCTCTGGCAAGTACAATTTCTCAAAAAGGTTACTTGAGTATATGTAACAGAGTAAATGTAACTCATTACTCCTCACCTCTGCAAAATCCAACTGCAAAACCCTTTTTTCACTGAACTGTCAAAGCAGAGTCTGCACTGGTCCTTCTTCAGCATTAACTGAACTAGGGATGGACTGATGGCTGACAGTCATGACAGCTTCTGCGCTGGTAGCTTACCTCTCAGACAGAGAAAAGACAAGAAGTCCTCAGTCTTGGGTCGTCGTCTAGTTAGACAGGTGACTACAGCCAGGTTGTGGGTGTGGTTCCTTCGTGCTGGTGTCATCATCGCTGGTGGTCCAGGAGAGCTGGGAGGAGACTGGGCAAACTTCCTCTGAGCTTGTAGCCTTGGTCTGCCGTATACATGCAGCCGCAAACACACACAGACAGACAGACACACACACAAACACACACAGTCAGTTTCCAGGGCTAACAGTCTGGCAATAAATCCGACCTTCATGAATTAGAATAATGTTCTAGTATTTAGGGCCTTATTCACTAACATGTCTGTTGAAATGTTCTTACTTTGCACGCAAAATAAGCTCCCATGCAAAGTCACCATCTGATTCATGAAACATACTCACCACCCATTTGTTCTTACCACTGTGTGTATCTTAGTGAATCAGAAATATGACTGCATAGAAAAAGAAGTGAAGTCATTATAACTCCACATTCAGGCCGAACCAGGCGATGGTGAGGTGGGTGGGGATGCTTTTTTTGTGTTTAGAGTTTAACTGCTGTGAAACAATCAGGAAATAATGTTTTATTTCTCTGATTTACCAGCTTTATATGCTGAACACCGCCTCTCCACATTTAGACAGTACACACTGTTGCAAGGACACACTGTTGTGCTGCTCATGTCCAAGCATAGAAAAGATGCTTTTGCAACTCATTATAGTAACTCCTTGGGCTTCAGTAACCAAAGTGGTGCATGTTGTGTTGACACTGATGCATTAAAAAAAAACAGCAGGAGAAATATCAGGTAACAGTTGGAGGAGAAGGAGCACCTGATCTGTCAGCCCAAGATAAGAGACTCATTGATAAGCGGGATAAAAAAAATGTGTGTGAAAGTGATGACATCCAGCAAGGACTTTCACCCAATGGCAATAATAATAATGATAAATAATCACAATAACTACACAAAATGCAACAAAAGTGCTTAACATAAAAACAGATAATCATTGTTCATGGAGTATGAACAAATTTGGGTAAGAAAATATTGATGTATACCAGATTTGTGCCTAAAACGTTTGCATGCACTGTTTAAGCACACGTCTGTGTGTACACACAGAGAGGTGTTGATTCATCTGCATGATCCCTTTGGAGGCTGCAGTACAAATACAATCACAGTACAATTTTTATCTGGCAGTGTTTCATTTTTTGCTCTAGTTTGAGATTTTCTTGCCTTCAAACAAGCCCACTTATGAGATGGATAGAGTGTTTAAACAGATGAGATGCAAGCTGGGTACACATTTTGGCATTCAAATCTCAGTTGTCATGGATATTTTCTGACTGACACAATTGTCATTTTCTTGACCAGTGCCCACATTGCATAACGAGCAAATGTTTTTGTGCTTCTCTGTGCATCCATGAGTGTATTGGTCTTAGAATGAGGTGTGGTCATTGTTGGCGCATTGCTATCTTGAGGCAGCAGAAAGTGACCATGTTATTGATTAACAAAAACCTGGTCTAAAGTCAGTGGTGCAGAGATGAGACTACATAGATGGGTTCACAACACCTGTCCACTCTGCTTCTAAGGCACTGCAATTAATCCATGAGTCATAAAAATTTAAATTCTGATTAATAGTGGATGGCTGCAGGTTAATGAAATAGGGTGAAGCTGCTGCATGTGCATTATTGGCAATATGTGCCACAGTGGCATTACACATACATGGAAACAAAACTGACACTTCTGATCATTAAACTGGCTGATGATGTTGAGGTGATTCCTTTGCCAAAAAAGTGTGATATTTACAACACCGGCATGCGTAGGCTTAGTCTGAAAATAATTAGAGACCCATCTCACCCTGCCTATCCACTCTTTGCTCCCTGTCCAGCACATATCCTGAGGCAGTGAGGGCCCTTAACTCCTCACCTTCAGGTGTGTTCATGAATTCTACATGACTGGTTCATGGACTGGTTTTGTGGGGGGTCTCTCAAGGAAGAGAGAGGGGTGGGATGGGAGGGAAATGGGTTTATTGTCTATGTTCCCTGTTTTGAGGGTAGTTTATTGTGTGTTATTATTCTTGATTGGCAGCCGGACAGCACCTCCTCCTTTCTGTTTTTTTCCATTTACCCATATCTCTTTAAAGATGTCTTATATAGGCCTGTACACATGTGGAAAATTACCATATCAATACAAAAGACACAATATCCATTTCTTAAGTTAGAGTAACTGTGTGAAGATAGTGTCCTGGAATGTAAATGGATTGAAAAATCCCATTAAGAGAAAGAAATGTTTGTTATACCTAAAGTATCAACAAGTACACAAGTACAGGAGACTCATGTGACTGAGTTAGAGGCTGTTAAAATAAAAAAAAACTGGGTTGGCCAGATCTATCAATCATAGCATACAATCATAGCTGGGGATTTTAATCAGGTATTAGATGGGGCCCTGGATAAAACCAAAAGATAGAATGGCCATCGAGCTGTTGATGGAGGACATAGGTTTGACAGATATATGGAGACTTGTTAACCCAAAAGACAGAGAATACACATTCTATTCTCATAATCATAAATCTCACTCCAGGATAGATTATTTCTTGATTAGCAAAGATCTGGTCAATTGTGTTTCTGACTGCTCAATAGGTCCAATAGCATTGACTGATCATGCGATAGTACACTTAGGTCTGGTAATGGGGCATGACGGTAACAGAGGAAGTAGGTGGAGAATGAATGTATCTCTGCTCCAGGACCCAATATTTAGTAGCCAAATTAAAGAAGAACTTGACCAGTTTTTCTTGGTGAATATGGGCACAACGGATAAAGTGGGTACAGTCTGGGAAGCCTCTAAAGCTTATATTAGGGGCAAGATTATAGCTCATTCCAGTAGGAAAAAAAGAGAGCAAACACAACAAATAAAAAAACTAGAGTCTCAACTTAGGGATTTGGAGAAGGCTCTGGCTGAGAAACATAGTGATCCTCTACTGAAACAAGTATGTGGATGCAGTCAATCAATATTAAATACATTTCAGTTTAAGTGGGTCTAAATCGGAATGACATATTTAGGCATAAAATTGTGTCCAGAGTTGGAAAACATAATTGCTATTAACATGTCTCCTTTAATTAGGAAAATTAAGTTGAATTTAGACAAATGGAAGCTGATTAACCCAACTCTATGCGGAAAAATTAATATCATTAAAATGGTGGTGGCTCCACAGTTTAGTTATATTTCTATGATGATCCCAGTAACGATTCCTGATGGAATCTTCAAGCAATATAATAAATTAATTACAGAATTCTTGTGGAATGGGAAAAAACACAGAATTAGGCTTAAGAAATTACTAGCTTCACAAGACTGTGGTGAATAAGCACTTCCAAATGTGGAATTATACAGCAATTATACAGCACTTACAGCATGAATAAGTTGGTAAAACACTGCGGGACCTACATATCTAATCCTGGGTGGGTTAAGATAGAAAAGAAACTTGCATACCCATTTAATGTCATGGATCTATTGTCACAAAAGAATACAGAGACAACAGGAAGGAATATAATTCTATGCCATTCTCAGTGGGCATGCACACAAGATATTGGGGATTTCACAATATAAACAAAGCTATTCCTCAATATGGAATAATCCCTCAGTCTGTATTGGGAAAAGGGTTTGCTTATGGCAAACATGGTTGGAGAAAGGCATACAGGTAGTTCGAGATCTGTACAGAGAACAGTCATTTATGTCATTTGAGGACCTTAAAGAACAATTCAATTTAACAAATAGAGGGGATTTTTGGAGGTATTTACAGCTAAGAAGCAGTGTGGGTGCTGTTTTTGGATTGAGAAAAAAAGAGGCGAAAGAAAATGTGATACAGGAATTCCTTAATTCTACACAAATTCTACAATCTGTTTCAGTGTTTTATAAAAAAAAAAAAAAAAAAGTCAAGTATTGAGACCAAACTGTGTGAAAGCCTAAGAATAATATGGCAGAAAGATTTTGAGAGATTTTGGTATGGACATAGATGAGGATGTGTGGCAGGATTTTATCTCAAAGGTGGGAAAGGGTTCAAGGGATGCTAGGAATAAATTCATCCACTACAAAATTGTTCATAGGTATTATTTTACTCCTAATAAGTTGTTTAAAATGGGCTTAACCCAAGACAACAAATGTTGGAAATGTAACAAAGCAGTGGGTACATTTCTACATGCTCTGTGGGATTGTCCCTTAGTATTGCCCTTTTGGAAGGCAGTGCTGCAAAAGTTTAAAGGCTGGACTAGACAACCCCTGCCAGAATCCCCACGGTTATCGTCTCAAAGGCCTGGCTAAAGCAGAAGCTGGAGTGATGGTAACAGGATTTATGGTAGCAGCCAGAATTATTCTGCATATGTGGAAAAGCCCACACAGACCAGAGGTTACAGAGTGGCTCAAGCTTATGACAGAGATAGCTGCTTTTGAACTTATGACAGGAAGGGTGCAGAATAACTCAAGTAAAACTAGCCGAGCATGGCTACATTTTGACTATAGTATTGATACAAATTCTTAGAAAAGGTAGTGAATAACAGAGAGGGGTGTGTATTATGTGTGTACTAGGCTACACAATGTATATATCTATATGTAAACCTGTGTAATGGGTATGGAGTGCTGTGAGGGTTCTTATGGGCTGCCTTAAGGTTCTGTTTTTGCTCTTTTTGTTTTATATTGTTTTTGTTTGTTTGTTTTGTGGGGGGGGGTTCTTTTTTTTCCCTTTCAAATGTGAGATGCTTTGTAACGTGTAAATTATATGCGTATATGGAATTGCATCTTTAAAACCTATAAAAAACTTAAATGACAAAAAACAAAACAAAACAGGAATTTCCTCCACTTGCAGGATCCACGCAGCGTAGCTCCGGACGATCTCTGCACCACCCGCGCAGACACGGTGGGCGCCATGCTAGCTGCTCGCCCCTCTGATCTCTTAGGGCTGCGGCTTTCTCCTTCACTCCGTGCACCAATCCTCCCACTGCTGGTTCACCTGCTCGCTCTGACTCTGTCCCACGGCTGCTGTGACCACAGACCCACAGTCTGGCCAGAGCCCTCTGCGGCCCCCACCACAAGCTAATGATCAACTACCAAATTTTCCGAGAGTATCTCACTATCTACAATAAAGCATTTAAACATGCATGACAGGTGCATTTCTCTAAATTGATCAATGACCACCAGAACAACCCAAAAATTCTTTTTTCTACCATTGATCAGGTAATGAAGCCTGTTCTTATAAAGCCTAGCAGTATGTCAACCAAATCAAAATGTGAAGAATTCACAGTCCACTTCAGTAGTAAAATAGAAATTATTAGATCTAATTTATGTCAGTCCCAGCCAATGAATTTTAACACCCCTGAACCTTTGTTCTTATGTGAGGAAACACTAAAGAAGTTTGTCCTGGTTGATGCTGAAATACTTGGTAAAGTAATTTCTCAATTAAAACCAGCAGCCTGCCTTTTAGATCCCATTCCTCACATCCTTAAAAAAAATTTTTTTTATAGCTTTTTAGATGAAGGTGTTCTTAACATTGTAAATTATTTGCTTCAGATGGGTGTTTTCCCTACCGCTTTTAAGACTGTCATGGTTAAACCTCTTTTGAAATTAATCATCATAATAATCAATCATAATACAATAATTTATCATAAATCATCATGCCTAAGTACTTAACAACTACAGTCCAACCTGCCATTTTTAAGTAACATTTTAGGGTTTGTTTTTAATCAGTTAAATGACTTTATGGTCTCCTACAACATTTTTGAAAAGCACCAGTCTGGCTTTCCAGCCAATCAGAGCACAGAGACTGCACTGGTCAGGGTTGTTAATGGGGTCAAATATGGATATGAAAAAACTCTCTGTATTAGTACTACTTGATCTTACTGCAGCCTTTGAAACAGTAGACCACTCAACTCTTTTTGCTTGACTTCAGAATTTGGTTGGCCTCTCTAGTATTGTTTTTAACTGGTTTTAAATGTATCTTTCTGACTGAGAATTTCATGTAACAATGGATGAATGTTCATCAGAAAGCTATAAAATGGATTGTGGTGTCTCCGAGGGCTCAACTTTAGGTCCAACACGTTTTAATCTTTACATGCTGCCACTTGGAAACTTCATCAGGAGGCACAGCATCAGTTTCTATAGTTATGTTGATGATACACAGCTGTACATCGTTGTGTCTCCTGATGACTCGGGGCCAATTGATGCCCTTTTAAAATGTATTTCAGATATCAAGTCATGGAGGGCAGAAAACTTTATCCAACTCAACCAGGACAAAACCAAGGTCTTAATTATTGGCCTCGAAGCTCAGAAAGAGAAACTTAACGCAAATCGGCCAGAACTGGCACTGAAACCCTGTCAATGAGTGAAAAACCTTGGAGTTATCTTTGATTCAAATCTTAGTTTTGAACCACATATTAGAAGTATAACCAAAACTGGATTTTATCATCTTTAGAACATCGCCAGAGTGTGACTGTTTTATTGTTTTTATTGTGTGAAGCACTTTGTGTTGCATTCTGTTGGTATAAAAACTGCTATATAAATAAAGTTTGGTTGATTGATTGATACTGAGTACATTTCATAGTGTTTTTTTTTTACTCTGATAGAGTAAAACTGTTACTTGTTTTATCTACTCTGATACAGTATTTCAGGCTGACTTAATTTGTAATTTTCATGCATATGTGTATTTGTTTATGTGTATTTATGTCTTTGTATGGTTGTTCGAGCACACCCCAAGACAAAATCCACTCAATGTTTCATTGAGCTGGTAACAAATTATTGAATCTTAAATCTTATTGTGTGTTCTGTTGTCTATCATAGTTTACTTTAATGACCAAAGAGGCTGCTTTCAATAATTAACTTACTGTAGAAACATTTCCATGTGCATTGTAATGTCACAGCAGTCGTCATTCTGTGTCTCACATTGTGCACAAAGCACACATACAGTTAGGACAGGGGGAGATGCCCCATCCTGTTTCACACACCTGCAGTTCATCTGTTATAAGCATGTTAATTTTATATGTCTTGTTGGGTGTGAATGCTGAAAGCATTCAAACCCTTTGTTCTTCTACTACCAAAATTCTTTATTTTTTTTATTATTATTATTTTTCCGCCGCGTTTTTCAAAGTCCTGTAACTTCAGCATACTTCAACCGATTCAAACCGTTCAAATTTCAATTTATTCAGATTTATTATGACACGATTGGAAACCTCTTCAATTTTCCGTAAATTTGAATTTGTATTAAAGAAAAAGTTGATACCACATTGAATAGATGCCTTTAAAATAAATATATATTTGAATGTAATAGAATATTTGAATTTTGTTAGCAAGGTGATGCGACACTGAATAGCTGCCATGAAATTGTAATAATGTTAGAATTATGTAGAAAATTTGAATGTTTGTTAGAAAGATGAAAGAAATAAATCTGAAGAAAGAAGGGTAACAATTTTACATGAAGCAACTGAAACTGAATTTATTGACAGTTAAAAAAAACTGCAGTCTAAAATGTCCAAGGTGGACACAGAAAGACACAGACAGACAGTCTTTTTAAACTGTTAATTTAAAAAATCTTGAGCTGCTTCAGGTATAATTCTCTCTCTATGAGGTTTTAACTGCTAAGAACTCAGGCTGGCAATATTGACCAATCGCCTGTGTGTTACAGAACATTCAAATTTGAATATTGAGAGGACCTAACTGCTGTTGGTTAAATCAGCCAATCGCCTGTGAGCAACACCACATTCAATTCTAGACAGACAGACAGAGAGAGACAGACAGGCAGGCAGAACAACTGACAAAGTTTTGTCAAGTCATCTGTAGGACCTGAGTAAATGAGCTGACTCCCCAGCTGAACAGGTTGCCATGGTGACTGACTGACGACCCACACAGCTGCTCCTGCTTGCCAGGCAGTTTAGAGTGTATTTCTAGAGAAAAGTCTCTGTCAAACTCCAGCCATTTAACAAACAACTGTAAATGCTAGAGTTAAAAGCGGGATACGGTGAGCGAGAGGACGAGATGGCGAACGCGATGGTGCAAATTTTATTTCTGTAGTGTGAAAAATGAGGCCGGTAGGGCGATGGAAAAAACAGGGATCGTCTGCTTTCTATTCCAGGTTTTTTCCGAACGGCGTTCCCATTGAAAATGAATTACGGAATCTTCAGAAATCTCAAAATTTCACCTTTTTTCAAACGTTGACTACCGACTCATACTTTGAGCTAGAAACTCCATTCAAACTGGAAAATATTCAACATTTCGCTGACTTTTTATATTTGTTTCAACTTCTTAATCCCATTCAAACTTTAAAACTTATTCACCGTTTTCTGAAATTTGGTTATAATGGAAGTCAATGAGAAAATCCTTCAAACTCGTTTGACTTCACCCTGTCTCCACGAACTCATACATTCACGTAGAAACTCCATTCCAACTCTCAAACGCTTACAATCACGTGGACTTTCGGTCACTCATTCCGATTTTCGATATCTCTTTTAGTTTTTCCACAGCAGCAGTTTAAAAAACATGAAATTTTCATCTCTTCTCAGACTTTATAATGGGTGTGTATTGCGTGCCGTCGTTAAAGCTAGAGTGGGTGATGTCATCGCTAGAGTGGAGAGGGGGTACAAAATCATCCAGAAATTTTCTCTTCAACTCGCCGCTACGGCCACACCGTTCGCTCTACATACACAAATTTTACAGCATTTTGTAGGAAAAGCCGTACCGGTCGCAGAGGTGTGACTGCCGAAGCCAACGGACAAACGGTTTGGGCTGAGTGGGGTCCAAAAGGGCGCCAAGTCGAACCGGCTGCCCCATTCGCTCCCATGTTAAGCGAGAGCCCAACATTTTTGGAAGAAAGCAGACTATCCCTGTTTTTTCCATCGCCCTACCGGCCTCATTTTTCACACTACAGAAATAAAATTTGCACCATCGCGTTCGCCATCTCGTCCTCTCACTCACCGTATCCGGTTTTAGCTCTAGCCATTACGGTTGTTTGTTAAACGGCTGGAGTTTGAGTGGTACATTTTCTCAACTTTTGCCTTTGTTTGGAGTATTTGAAATTGAATGTGCGGTTGCTTGCAGGCGATTGGCTGATTCAACCAACAGCAGTTAGGCTGAAATTGACCAATCGCCTGTGTGTTACAGAACATTCAAATTTGAATACTGAGAGGACCTGAGTTCTTAAAATGTCATGCACAGACAATTAGACTTGAAGCAGCTCAAGGTTTGAAATTACCAACAGTTTTAAAAGACTGTCTCTCTGTCTCTGTCTGCCACTCTCCATACCTGTCTGTCTCTCTGTTTGACTAGAATTGAATGTCCTGTTGCTCACAGGCGATTGGCTGATTCAACCAACAGCAGTTAGGCTGAAATTGACCAATCGCCTGTGTGTTACAGAACATTCAAATTTGAATACTGTGAGGACCTGAGTGAAAACCTCATGCACAGACAATTGCACCTGAAGCAGTTCCAGGTTTGAAATGACTAACAGTTTAGAAAGACTGTTTATCTATCTCTGTCTGCCACTCTCCATACCTGTCTGTCTCTCTGTCTCTCTAGAATTGAATGTGCTGTTGCTTGCAGGCGATTGGCTGATTCAACCAACAGCAGTTAGGCTGAAATTGACCAATCGCCTGCGTGTTACAGAACATTCAAATTTGAATACTGTGAGGACCTGAGTGAAAACCTCATGCAGAGCACCTGAAGCAGTTCAAGGTTTGAAATGACTAACAGTTTAAAAAGACTGTTGGTCTATCTCTGTCTCTCTATCTCTGTCTGCCTACAATTGAATGTGCTGTTGCTCACAGGCGATTGGCTGATTTAACCAACAGCAGTTAGGTCCTCTCAGTATTCAAATTTGAACGTTCTGTAACACACAGGCGATTGGTCAATTTCACCAGCCTGAGTTCTTAGCAGTTAAAACCTCATAGAGAGACAATTACACCTGAAGCAGGTCAAGGTGTTTGAAATTATCAGTTTCAAAAGTCTGTCTGTCTGTCTCTCTCTGTTGCTCTGCATGTCTGTCTGTGTCTCTCTGTCTGTGTCTTTCTGTGTCCACCTTGGACATTTTAGACTGCAGTCTTTTTTAACTGTCAATAACTTCAGAGTTTCAGTTGCTTCATGTGAAATTGTTACCCTTCTTTCTTCAGATTTATTTCTTTCAGCTTTCTAACAAACATTCAAATTTTCTACATAATTCTAACATTATTGTACTTTCATGTCAGCCATTCAGTGTGGCGTGAGCCTTTCTTCAGACATTCAAACATTTCACATAATTCAAACCTTCTTATATCATTCAGGCAGTTATTCAGTGTGGCGTCAGCCTTTCTAACAAAATTTCAAATATTTTACTAAATTCAAATATTAATTTATTTTCATGGCAGCTATTCGGTGTGGCGTCAGCCTTTGTACATACATTCAAACATTCAAATCGTTCAAAACTTTATTGTATTCAAGGCAGCATTGCAGTTTGGCTTCAGCTTGAAGCATTCACACCCGCAATTTCTTCAGAAATTGCTTTTCTAGTTCTTATGTGTAATTTTTATGACCTGCCCAGCCTGACCAGTGTCTGTATCAGTACAAGTGGCTCATTTCAGCATCTCCATTCACTCCTCCTACTTGCCAAATCCATCATTTAAATAGCAATGTGCTGCAGGAAGAGGCACCTGGCTCTCCTAAAGGGAATGTGAGATGACGTTCTAATTGGTTTAATTTATTTGTGCCCAGATTGTGCACCATATAATAGCAAAGTGGAATTGGACATACCCTAAATGCCTGTGTGCTATGCTCCTTAGATCCTGTGCTACAGATTGTCTAAATAGGACCCTTGGTCTTGTCTCTGTCTCGGTACACTCTGTTCTTGGTCATGACTTGGTCTCTGTTTCAGTGGTCTTGATTACAACACTGCTGATTATTAACATGCTGAAAAATATGACAAGTGGGTTGGACAGCCTGTTACTGCAAGTACAAGCACAAAAAGGCATTTCTCAAGAATTTGGTTGACAGATGTGACCACACAGACCCCTCCAAAATCATGACTGTCCACAGTGTGATCAGTGTTGATCAGTCACCTCTCAGTCACTCCGTTGTGTCTGTACTGACTGAGTCAGGTGAGAATGAAACCAGTTTAACCCTGGGTATTTATTTCTCTGGGCTGCACTTCCCAGTTTAAATGTACTTTAAGGCTAAAACACACCACCGGTGCAACGGCGTGTCATGTGACATGCGTCATGTGTTCTAGTGACACACATGGGAAGTGCCGCAGAGCGTCATCCTCATCCAGGACATTGGTCTTCGGATATATCTTGACCTCAGCATCTCAGAGCCTCCATCTCTCCCCTCAAATAAGAGTGCGTTGTCAGACTGAGCTTCTGTCTGTGCAGGAGAGCAGAGACAGAGTGGTCTGTAGAAGTTTCAATGTGTTCAAAGGAAGGACACGTGTTAAAGGAAGTTAAACGTCCAGCGTCAGCCACTTGAAAAACAAGCGCCTTTCAGACACACACCTCAGCAGTACTGAGATGTGAATCCCTGCTGTGCAGGCCTGACTAGCCAAGTCAAATCAGGTCAAGACTAACAGCACAAATGTCTGTAAAGAGGCTCTAGTCTCTCCATCATTCTACACACATGAGAGACAGAGACGAGCAGAGGAAATTGAGCTGCCATGCGAGCAGAGGCAGAGATGAGCTGCAGGGGAGACAGATCGCAGGCAGAGAGAGGAGCTGGAGCACAGGAGGAACAGTTCAAACTACAGCAAAAAGCAAGAAACACACGTAAAGAATGACTGGAGTTGCGCTAACATTGTATTGAAGCACTGAACTGTGGTTTTGTGAGGTAAACCCGCCTTTTTTTCCAGGTGCAGCAACACTGGGAATAGGACAGTAACGTGAAGTTGTGCCAGCATGCACCTGCCGCCGCCGGGCTTCTCCTTAGAAAATAATGGGGCCTGCTGTTTTGACGTGTGGCATCCGCCAGCGGTGTGTTTTAGCCTTTAGCATTCCACAAAGGTTACTAAGGCATATCTTAGCAAAGGAACTCCTTTTCCCACAAGTGTTTCCCAGACTGTCCCTTAGCGGGCACCCTTAAGGGATAGCTGCTAAAGTACACTGTAAGCTGTAAGTTGCGGTGCATGCATTGTTTGATCACTTGTAAAGGCTCATAAATGATGTTTTTTGTTTATTTGTTTTTATATATATATATATATTTAAAGTGTTGTATATTTAATTCTTCGTTTGCATCCCTTCCAAATAAATCTTGAAATTTTCTTGTCCCACTCTATAAATTGCGAGGGAGGAATCGGCACTGGCAAAGACTGAAATAGATACAAAATTCTTGGCAACATGTTCATCTTGAACTAAAATCTAATATCAGAACTTCCCATCTTTCCATATCCTTAAAGATTTGTAGATTTAGAGGTTTTTGTAATTTGTTTCATATAATTCAGTTTTTTTGTAATTTTTATTTCTAAATAATGAAAAGATGTTTTGTCCCATTTGAAACTATATCTCTTGAATTTCTGTAGATGGGGAATAATTAATAAATAATTAATAAATAATTAATACATTTCTACATTTAACCTATAACAATAGAGGTGCCCATAGAATTCTAATAAGGTCATCAAGTTTGGTAGATTGATGTCTGGTTGCTTTAAATATATTGAGACATCATCCACATGTCCCTCATATTTACTCCCTCTATTTCCTCATTTTGCCTCACTGCTTGAGCTAGGGGTTCGATAAGGATTGCAAATAGGGTGATGAAGAGACAACACCTCTAATAATATTGACCCTGGTATTTTAATTTTTTTCTGAAATAATTCTGTTATTGTGTACAAATAGAAATAATTAATGCTTTCTAAAGAAAACTAGTCTGTTTAGAAATGCTATGTTGAAAATCCCTTATCTGTTAAAAAAAAAAGCACTTGGGAACATTTTGAAAAAAACTTTAACTTTCATAGGGGACCTAATAAATTTGTCCTCAACTGTAGCCAAAGGTGTGAATGATTTTGTTCTCATACAAACAAAAGGTCTAATACAAATTTGTTGTTGTCACATAACAGGCACCTGTAGCAGCATATTCACATTTAATTGCAAGTGTGTGTGTGTGTGTGTGTGTGTGTGTGTGTGTGTGTGTGTGTGTGTGTGTGTGTGTGTGTGTGTGGTCCCTGTCAGCACTGTGCTCCTCTGCTGGCAGTGTTCAGCTCTCAGGGTCAGTCTGGGGTTCAGGTTACATATCCTCAGTTAGCTCCATTACATAAAAAATAAAATAAAGTTCCACAATTTTTTTTCATAAATTGGATTAGTTTATCTGATTTTTTATCAGGCTACCATCATGATAAGAATAGGCATGTTTTAACAACAACATTGTCAGGATGTGTAATTTGCACAAATAACCTAGATGTGCACTTCACTACAACTGTCCATTTGAAGAGCATAGTATTGGCCTAAAAGACAAAACTGTGACAAGATGAACAGATCGCATCATTACAGGACAGCTTAGAAGTGCTTCAGTCCACCCCCTTAAAGGTAAACCTTTCAGAAGGTATACCTCAGCTAAGGAGACTCTGCTTATAGCCTGTAAGCTTAAGGAAGACCTTAAGGTACAGCTTACGATCCACGTAACACTAAGGAGGTTCTGGGAAATGGGGCCCCTGCTTGATTTGTATTTGTCATCCGATCAAGAAAATGAATCCTCTACATTATCACAATCAGACTTTTCAATTCCATTTTGGTATGTGATCAGACAAATTGATAAGGTGTTCTCATGCCACAGTATCTTGGTTTCGGATCCTGACTGTACTCCATATAGCATAGTTAGCAGCATAGTTTTCTCTATCTGTTTATTGGAGACATGCATACAGGAATGAACATGCAAACATGTGCAAGAGCGTTCACTACGGCAGCTGACCTCTTGCTGGCAGGGTCATCCTTGTCATGATGGATGCTCGCAGGGCGGCGCTGTGGAAGGCGTGTCTGTAGGGACCAGCCCCAGCTTGGACTAGCTGGCACAAGGGGCTGACACCGGCTGATGCCATTAACTGCGGAGCCTAAAGAGAATAGATTGAAATTAAGTTACTTAAATGAGGCTGAGTACTCTGATTATCTATACATACAATGAGCCTCATACTTATTTTCAATACCCACTGATTTCTGGAATTCAACAATGTTTGTGCTTAACAATCTGCAACCTGTATCAAATTAAGTACTCCATTTTTATTGGTATCACTTAAAGTATATTAGTATTGGTACTGTAATTTTTTAATTGATGCCCAGCCATGCTAAAGAGCCATTTTGACATACTTTACTTAATGTAGTTGTAATCACAGTCTTTCTGTGCAATGAGGGTTCCTTAGTGACTCTTTTTAGTGATGTCACCATGTTCCCACAGCTCAACAAATATAAGTAATTGGTAATTGGTAGATTACGTTCTCAATTGATCGATTAATAGTTTTTTGCCTATAAAATATCAGAAAAAGGAAAAAAAAAAGTGTTGTTCAATATTTCCCAGAGCCCAGGGTGATGTCCTCAAATGTCTTTTTTAGGCAATATCCCAAAAATATTCAGTTTACTGACACAGAGGAGTAAAGACACCACAAAACATTCACATTTAGGCTGGAGTCATAGAATTTTGACTTAAAAAAAAAAATACTTAAACTGATTAAATGATTATCAAAATAGTTGGCACTTAATTTATTAATTGATTATTAATCAATTAATCGTTGCCACTCCAGTGCTGAGTACAGTGCTGTGATGAACTAGAATTCTCCTTGACTAAGACAGAGGAGCAGGAAAAGAGTATTGATGGTACTGACCTCTGAGGCTCGTGGGAGTGCGTGACCTCAGTGTCCTGGTCGGGACAGGAGTGCTCAACAGCGTCTGTGTGTTGTCAGGTGTGCAGGTGTTTTTCACTGAGTGTTTGTGCTGACTTCTCTGTGTGTGTTTTGCAGTTTCTGTGTATTTGGAATTCAGCAGTGACAGTTTATTCTGTGTTTTATGCGAGCGTAGTGTCCTGGTTGATAGAGAATTCTTTTGGGACATGTATGTATTTTCTTGGAGGTGTGTATGTGATACAGTGTGTGTGATTTTCCCTGTACACCTTTTTGATTGTGTTTGCATGCTCTGTGGCGTGTGGGTACATTTATTTTTTGGTGTGTGTGAGTCCTGAGATGAGTTAGTTTTTTGCCCTTTGTTGGTGTGGTGTTTTGAAATGTGTGTATTGTGTGCACGGTGTGTGTTCTTCTGTGTATGTGTGTTCTGTGGTCTGTGTGTGACCTTTTGCTGTGGCTTGTGCACATTCTGTCTTGTACGCGTGTTCTTCTGTGTGCTTGTGTTAGGTAGTGCCTGTGTTTTTCGTGGAGCACGTAAGAGTGTATTTTTTGATGTGCATTTGTGTGTGCGTGTTTGTATGTGTTTGTGTGTGGTACGGTGAGTGTCTCTGAATTCCCTGAGGGACAGGAAAAGAACTTTGCGGACCAAACGTTCTTCACACCATGGCATCCCATCACTGATATCCTGCAGAGTCACAGACACAAATGCCATCAGTGTTACACAACTGTTATAAACATCACCTGTCAAAAAAAACACATCACACTACAGTAAAATTTTATATTTAAGAATAAAAAGAGAAAAATAAAGGACTTGAAGTATCTACACAGTTGAGATTTGCTGTCTCATTTGGGGGTGTTGGCCTGGTTGACAATTTTATCGGCCTTTTCATTCGGTGCTTTTAGCTGCACTGAGCCAAACCATACCACACAAAATTTCCTTTCCATTATCACTTTCACTGCACCAAGCTGTGCTGAACCACGCCCGAGATTGACCTACTCTGGAGTGGGGCAAAAGTGAGTCCTACCCTCCTCCAAGCAGGCTGTGGTGACATCTTACTGGCCGCAGCCAACCAGTCAGGACCCTCCTTTCTCCCCCTCGAACAAGCCAGTGTTGTGATACTCAGCTCATGTGTGCAGGAGAGCAGAGAGAACATTTCTTAAAGCCTCTTTATGTTCAGCTCTCAGTTCTTCTGTAGCTTCCAGCTGAATCATTGTTTTAAAATGTAGGTTCTCTCCTCTGTCACTGTTTGTAATTTCAGGTTTCTGCACTATTTTAGCGTTCTATATTTGCTTTCAGCTGTGTTGAAGTCATGTTAAGTTACTGATGAACCCCTGAATAATAAAAGCATTTAAATAAAACAACACAGGACTTTTATTATGAAGAATTTAAGGAAACAGTGTGTTTATCCTAGAGATGTGTATGAATGATTTATCCACAGCTTTACAACCAGCCTCCTCAAGCTCATCTTCAGTTAAGAGACACACCTTCGACCGGGTAGCCCTGGTGTAATGGAAATGCAAACCTCTGCCATGCTGGTCTGACTGGCCGAGTCAAACCAAATCAAGCCAGGCTAGCTCTGTGTATGGAAAAGGGCCCTTAGTGAACTTTAAACGCTGACAGTTTAACATCCGCCTTCTATATCCAGAGATCAGTGCAGGTGTGAAAGTAAACAGGTTTGAACTTCTCTGTCCTCCTTCACACCCTGAGGCCTACTTCACACTGCAAGGTCTACTTCTGTCATTTTTCTTGTGAAAAACTGAGTGTAACACCATGAATAGCTTCAAGGTGAGGCTGTCCATTTATTTGATGTGTGGCATTGCATAGTAAATGACAATGACAAAGAAGAGATCGAAAGATGCAGCCATGAGGCTGCTCTGACAGCAGGCTTTTCACCTTGTCTACAAGTGTGGCCTTTCACAACATATAAAACCTCTTTGGACTTTAGACATGGTTGGACCACAACCTTGTCCATCTACAGCATACTGATCCTTCAGCCCCATTGGGGCCATTTGGGAGAGAGGTGGACTCTTGTGGGAGGAATCACTGGTCTCAGCAGAGTTCTCTTTCATAGCTTATTGCCTGTTTGTTTTAAGGACTTGTGGGAGTCATTACTACATTAATCAGGGTGAAGTATGCCTCCTTGTCTCCTCTCTCATGCCCTGACTGCCATCATGAAGGATGTTCCAACTCCTTAAAGCAGCCTTTCTCAAAGAGTGGTCCGCGGACCACTGGTGGTCCTCGAGCGACCGCTAGTGATCCATGAGTTCATTGGTCCAATATATTTTAAAACTTAATATCATATTTTTAAATTAAAAGTGTTTCTCAAACTGTTTGCAAGCGACTCCAAAGCTATGTAAATTCTATTTAAATTCAAATAGTATCAGTAATGACGTGGTAGTGTTCCGGCTGTTTTGCGACACCACCTCGTAGCACAGCTACGCAGGTGTACGTTTTATGATCTTGCATCAACAATGAGAACCGCAGTCAACGGAAGATGGATCGGTGACTCGAGACGGGGTCAGTTAAAAGAAAAATAAATGCAAACTCCGACACAACAGGAAAGATGCATCGTCCTGATTCATGTGATTCAGGCCCCTCAAGCAGTTCAGCCACGGCGACAAGTGATTCCATGTATAAATCAGACAATATTTACATATGAGAAGCTAAAATTAGAAAATTTGGACACTATGATAAAAAAAGACTCAAAACCATTAATCAATTATCAAAATAGTTGGTGATTAATTTAATAATGGATTAATAACTGATTAATCGTTGCAGCTTTATTAGCAGTTACTTGAGCAGAACACAGTGGCTAGAAGCTGCAGTTAGACTGCAGAAGTATAATTTATGTTTTTGAGGATGGAACAATTTCACACAAATACAGGGAGGCTAGACCCATACAATTTATTTAGTTATTTATTTGCCAATTTAATGTTAAGACTTATGTTATTAATTTCTGAAGCACTTTCTAAACAGTAAAAAAAGGGAGTTCATATTTATCTGACTGCTTGAATTCACTGATGAAAAAGTAGCCATGTGCAGGTATATAGAAAATTGAGGATTCAATGCATTGTGATGCATTGTGAAATCGAATCTAATCAAATCGTTGACAGCATAATCGTAATCGAATCGAACATACACAGTCCTAATGCACTCTGTCTGAACTGGGTGTGTGTTGTGACAGTGTGCAAAAGGCATGTCGGGGCTTTAGGAGACTTGGAGTACACAGACAAACAGTATGGAGGCATTTTGTGTTTGGGGTTTTTTTTTTCCCAGTTCTTTTTTAAGTTTGAAAACTGGCCATCATTCACTTCCACTGTTTGGGAGATGCTGCAACACTGCATGAGGGTGAGTAGATAATGACTGAATGTTCATTTTTGAGTGAAGTATCCCTTTAATGGCCCCTAGAAGAGATGAAGAGCAAGGAGAGAGGAGGCTCCTGGAGGACCTCAGAACGAGGATACACCGGTGTATCATACATGTAAGTCTTTTATCAACAGGTGTGATGTTGACTGAACAAGTTTGGCGATTGTTATCCACAATTATCAGAAGACACGCAGGAAAATCATAATCTGACTGACAGATGTTAACACAGCACTTTAAGCTTCTTATGTTTTATTTATGTTGTGTCACAAACAGCTCATTAAGTTTGTGATATCTAACACTTTGTAATAGAAATATAATCACTGCAAAGAGTTTTGGCATCACACAAAGCAGAACTTTTTTTATTTTACAATAAATTTGACATACACCCACTCTTACACAGCTGAGTGTGTATTATTGTGCAGATAACAATAATACAAGTAAAGAAATAGCCAGAGTAAACAAATAACACTGATCTGTAATAAATAGGAGATCTAAAGGGAATATTAAATGATGATTAAAATCAACATCAATAAGTTAAACAGTTTACAGATCTAAATGAATACTGTCAGGTTTTTAAATTGTTCTTAAATATGGGGTTCAGTGGATGGTCACACAGTCAGTTGACAGTTAATAAAGCTGTGCAGCTCATCATTTTGATGCTGTGGAACTGAGGATTTCTCATTTCACAGCTTTGTCTCCTCCTTGCGTTTCTTCCTTGCACCTCTCTCTCATATCCTCCCTGGGAAGAGCCAAGACGCAAGGAGAGGAACCGAGCAGACAAGATGAGGAGACAAATTTACTGAATGAAAAGCACTGTAAGAGTGGTGACTTACGCCCAGCTCTCTAAATTGTAGCCACGCCCCTTTCATATCTTATGAACCATTTATCATTGAGTCGTGTGGCAGACATCACTGGAGCAGAGTTCCTTTTTCCATTGCTGTCCATTGGATGTGTGTGTGTGTGTGTGTGTGTGTGTGTGTGTGTGTGTGTGTGTGTGTGAGAATGTATGCACACATGGAAGCATGTGTATATGCATGTCTTTGGACTGTGGCAAACATGCAAACATGCAAACTCTGCACAGAAAGGCCCTGCCCAAGCCAGCTGGGGGATATATAAATTATAAAATATTATATTATTGGATTGTTTATACTCTCAAATATCCATAATTGTGCCTGCTTTAAAAAAAATCTAAATCACTGTGGAGCATAAGCTTCATTTGCACTTCCACAGTCAGCCATAAACTGATGTAGACAAACACATCTTTAATAACCTGCATATCTGGCTTCTTCTCATCACACCCATCAGAAAAGACAAAGAAGCAGTGCAATTCCAACTGTTCTCCGACAACATCAGAGCAGCTGTCATCATGCACACGGCTGCACACTTGTCATCAGTTAATCACATGCAGCTGTAAATGATCATTGTTGATGATATCTGAATTATCATAATTTACCTTCAGTAAGATAATTAATGATTTAGTGCTGTGCACAAATATCAAAGACTTTTTCCTAAATGATTAAAAATGAATTATTCAATAATTGAAAAGACCAATAACACATCAAATAAAATTATACCTTCTTTGTAAATAAAAACAATTATGAAATTGATCATAAAATTAAAATGGCCAACAAATAAAACCTTGATAAGCTGAACAAACAATATTGTATCATTTAGACTTCATTTCTCACTTTTGTTTCCATCTCCTACCAATTATATATCCATGATCACCTAGAAAAATACATACCCTGGTCTGCAGTATGATGGAGCAATCAGAATAACTCAGTACAATGTGAGCAGTTATGCAAATGCTGATGCAGACAAAACTGCTGTCAGAGATGCCTCTTGTCTATATTTTCTCCTTCTTTCTTCTTTCTTTTTATTTCTTATTAATTTAGGTCAAATGTATGTTTGTGGTTTAACATCAACTTTTCATGTTAGAATCTTTTGTGCTGAAAAAAAAAAAAAAAAAAAAAAATCAGACTCAGTCCACTGTGGTTCAATGTAGTAAAACATATAACTCAAAAAAAAAAAAAAGTTGCATACTTTTTACCATCCAAATATACAATATGACATAAATAACCATAAAGAGGAAAGAAATTTCACTTACATATTTTTTCTTAATGATATTCCGTTTGGGTCTGTCTGTACTCATCTTGCCCAGCAGACACTAAGGGACACATGAATTACAGAAGCTTCTTTTTTTTGCCTTTGACGCTCTTGCTTTGCTTTCTCTACAGCCGTGGAAATTCCACCCCTCTGTCCTGGAAAAAGAAATATAAAATAAAATATAGAACAGCTTTGAAGAATTATTAGCCATATTTCTCATATTTCTGAGTCTTGGTCAAAAACAAAGACACCATTTTTAAGGAGACACAACCATTTAGAAATATACACAACCATCAGTCCAAATGCAAGGATAGAGTTGTACTGTGTATAAAGTGTAAAAGAACAGCGCAATATTTTTCCCCAGTTCACCATGAGACAAGTCCAGGTGTGCCTTTTGTGACAACCACATATTGTTATTGCAATATACAACTGTACTTTTCAATTTATTATATCAACACTTTGAACACACTTATTTCGCAATACATAGGCGTGTAGTTGCCAAACACTGAATTATCATTTAATCATTGGTAAATAGTGTGACTAAATAATTTGTTTTCCTTTAGTAAATCAGGTGCAATGAGCTATAATAGTAATTAGAATAATAGGATTTTAATCCACAGTGTTACAGTGGTTGAGGGCTGTCAAGCATCAGCAGGCCCAACCCCACATACAACCCTCCAGATGTTACAACAGCCCACATGTAGATGAAAAAAAAAGCTAAAACTGAGACCTGAATTGCAAGAGGAATATGAAAATAGTATGTCGGGTGGCATATGACACAGTATTCACACCAGCTAAATTTGACAACAAAATCAAATACATAGAAACAAATATCATCATCAAAGAAGAACGCAACATTGACTGAAGATGACTGGTTAAATATATGTAGGATAACTTCTACAACAAGTTCAGATTTATGCAGGGGATATGCCTGGAAAACCCTTTTAAGGTTTTTCATAACTCCAAAGATCAAAAAATTGCAAAGTAATAATCCTGAACAAAGTCAGTGCTGGAGAATGTGTGGTAATATGTCTGCTGGTCATTTTCACTTCTTCCTATTGGACAGATGTGGTGACAGAGGTCAGATCAGCTCAGAGCTTGTTTTTAATTTCGTTGTTATACATTTGGGAAATGTATCAACTGGCTTGAAAAACCAGGACAGATACCTGTTACAAATACTACTAGCAGGTAGCAATAAAGCAATAACCTGAAAATGGCTGAGTAAAGAATCTCCTGCAATCCTTGAAAGGCTAGAAATAGTTAATTAAATTCATACTATGGAATGACTGACTTCATCTCTGACACATGCTACCAAGAAATGTGAAAAATACTGTGAAAAATGGAAGTCCTATTTGAACCTTAAGTGATCTCTTTATATATGTTTGGTTGAAGATTTAAGCCTTATTCCTCCTCTGTATGTTTCCTTCACACAAACAGAATAGACTTTCAAGTTAAGAAAGAATGAGAGACATCTTCCTTTGTAGGGGACACTCAGGACTTACATTAAACAGAGCCAAGGATCATAAAAACATCTTGGACCTCAAATGATATTTGTGGACACAAAGGATTCATAGATTTTGAAAATGAATGTAACAATCAATCTTCATTCCACATATTAAGCATTTCTCTACACCTGTGCTGACCCTGTCTTATGTTCTGTTTTTGTTTTAAAAAAAAAAAATAATAATAATGATAATAATAATAATAATAATAATAATAAAGTAAAAAAAAAAAAAACTCTAACAGTGATAATCATCTGACCATCAGTCAGATCATCTCTCTCAGTACATTATTACATGTTTTGCTTCATACTGCATTATGGTCATATTATGCTTTTCTGTGAATTTTAAGTCTGAATAAAGCTATGAGCTTATGAGCAAAAATACAAAAATGCATATTAAGTACATCACTGCATGGTATCACAAGTGAAAGGGAAAATGTTGGCACTTTTCATGTGTTTAATCAGTGTTGATGGTAAATGTAGTTAATTGAAGCAATAACTTCTTTAAGGCTGCTCTATAGACACAGTCACAGTTTGTAAACGGTAAGTAAGCTGCATGCACAGTTTGGCAACGAAGTACAGCAGACCACAACAGCTTGTCAATAGTACTGAAAACAAGAGCAGTATTAACTGCATCCTCAGTCCAGTCAACATGTTTAATAGCTTGCAGCCACAGATGCTACTGGTTGCTCTAAAATAGTTGTAATCTTGTTGGAATTGTGAACAACTTAAGTCCACAAACAGTGGAATACTGATTCTGAAATATTGTTTATGCAACAAACAGACATTTTAGTAATCTTGGTGCTAGTAAAATGTTTAATTTAACATTTGCAGCTTGAAGACTCGTCTGGATGGGTGGGGAGACCACTTCTTCTGTTGGTGAAATGCACTCACAGCCATCGATGATGCTGGCTGTAAAAAGGTGAGCTTGTGACTCCCATGACCATGTTGCCATCCATCAGTACCTTAACCAATAGCTATTACTTTGCTGGCCAAACCATAGTGTTAGGCAATGTTGGGCAAGTTACTAAGAAAGTGTAATAAGTTACTTTTTACTTATTACTCCTTTAAAAAGTAATATTACTTTACTTATTACTCAGTATCAAAAGAAATGAGTTGCATCACTAGTTATTACTGAATTACTTTTGTACCTTGTTGGCAGCATTCTTGTGTCCAAAAGTTTAACTGTTATTCTAGTTCACACTGACAAAGCTTTTGTTGTCAGCTGTCCAGATGTTGGCTGTGTGGAAACAAACTCCACCTCTCAGAGTGTGGTCTTTAAATTAGATTCCATCAGCACACATTATCTCTGCAGGAGCCGAGCAAACTCAAAGTGATGATAATAGTTTGCACCTGTGGAAAGTCTGCCTCTCCCTCTCCTGCCATCCTTCATTTAGCTTTTGGCATGACCTGATCTGACCTGATGTATGGAGTTACTCAGTAACTCAGTTACTTGAAATAGTAACTGTAATACAATTACTGGTTTGGAAATTATTCCCTTACATTACTCAATACAGCAAAAAGTAATAATATTGAGTACTACATTACTGTCCAACAATAGTGTTAGGTAACAAAAATACTCATCTAGCTACGGCTTCAGATCTGTCGGGTCGTATTTCTCACATATTTCAAGGGTATTATAATTATTATTTTTTTATTACTATTATTATTAAATATATTATATATTATTATTATTAGCAGTAGTAGTATATGTATATACATACACACATATATACACTTGACCCGATCTTCTCTGTGTGGAAGGAGAAAAGTCTGGTTCATTTTAAAAAAAATTTTGTTGGCAATGTCTTTGCATCTTTTGACAATCTCAAGACTACATTTGACCTCCCACAATCTCATTTATTTAGATATTTTCACATCGGAGACTTTGTGCACTGCAACCTTCCTAACTTTCCCCATAAACCACCTGATTCTATTATTGATCAATCAATTCTAGCCGTCCCTGTAGTCCGTGGATTCATTTCAGCTGTGGTGAAGTTAATCATATCATTATCATCATCTCCCCTGACATCTAGGAATACTTCATCCTGTGCTAGTCTGACACTGATCCAGTTTAAGGTCTTACATAGGACACACCTATCCAAAGTCAAACTTGATAAACTGTTTAACACAGGTGATGTGTGTGACAGATGCTGTTTATCTACTGCCAACGACACACATGTTTTTTTCCTGTCCAAAACTGAGTTCATTTTGGTCCTCTTTTTATGATACACTTTCAAAAGCTCTAAATAAACCTGTAATTCCAAACCCCTTGTTTGTTTGTCTGTTGTTTTGATGTTGTGTTTTGTTAACGCAGGCTTGGCTCTCAAGTTGGTGAAGTGGGAGGGTCGGCTTGTGCTTTGTGCTTATATAGTTGCTTAAAATGTAAAAAACGGGTGACATGTCATACTGTGAATATGTTATATATTGACAACCCAATAAAGATACATGTGAAAAAAAAAGTTCTACTAGCATGCCCCCTGCTGCTACAGCAGGAAACTAGAAATCCAAGATTTAACAGTCTGTAGTTCACATCGCTGTGACATCACAGGGTGCAGGAAAAAACAACAGATTTTGCAGCAGAAAATATAGCAACAATGAGAAATTTATTACTTAAACTGACTACACTGACCATCAACGCCAACTGGAGCTCATCATGAAAAGTTATGAATCTTCCCTTTAAAGTGACAGCAGGATGTACAGAGCAGGTGACCAAGCACAGTGAGGACTGAGACCACACACACACACACACACACACACACACACAAATGGTTTGGGTCCACTGTATTGAAGGGTCTGGATGCTGCTGAGGCATATTGCTGTCTCTCTCTAACAGGAACCTAATCCCACATCCTGCTCATCTCGTGAATCCTGCTGGTGACACCATTTCAGCCACACAGCCGATACTCTCCAATCACGCACTACCCTTCAGGAACGTATAGGAAATTATATTCAAATAAGATAAGAATCATTCAGGACAGTAACGCTTCCTCTTCCCATGTTCAACATCTGCCGTTACTACAAGCAACCACCGACACATCCCGACAACAATATCATTCCAGACCGATCTGCACCCCCGGCCTACAGCAGCTCTGTCAGAGCCGCTCACAGACCCGTGAATCGGTCTGTGTCTATGGGTACAGGGTGTACCGGCACATGTCTGTGTCCAGTCCTGACCAGTGTGTCCTTTCTAACAACGCAGGGGACAGAACATCACAGCGGACAGCCTGTCCTGCACACATTAGTCCCTAAACAAAGCAGATCTGAAACAATCATCCATCACCCACCTCCAGCAGGATCGCCGGCCTACATCAGGAGCGCATCGACACTGAGGGACTGGCACGGGGACACGCTCACTTTTTTTCAAAGCCTCATTCAGCGAGTCCCGTCAAATATTCCACGGGCTCCACTATGCCGTTATTCTCCCTCATGAGCCGCCTGGCTCGGTGTGCCACCAGCACGGCTGTCCGGTCCGGGCAGAGAGGGACAGCCTCTCTGCGGTGCTCTGAGCCGCTGCTTCAGAACCAAGGCCAGCCCCGCTTGGAGTTTACATGCGCGTCTATTGGTTTAACTACGGTCGGTTCAGGCAATGAATGAATTGCGGTTTGCTAATGCGTCCACCACGTGACACGGAAATCAGCCGACCGTCTCCGAGGTCTCGTAAATACCCACTGCCCGCTTCGTCGTTCTTCACACTTCGATCCTTTCCTGACCCTGAAATCACTAACGCTATGGTCAAGTGATCCGTCATTTGCAAACCCCGCTCACTCCGACCGACGGCAGATTCCAATGCGCGTTTATTCCTGCAATTAAGGCGAGTTGTGTGGGCACCCAAACGGCGTGAAGCACCCAAGTCTCGCAGACCCCCTCCACTACATGACACACCCCTCCACTACATGACACACCCACTTCATTATAAGACACCATATGGAGAGAGGGGGTACTTTCATTATTTTAAATTTTATTCAAAATTAATTCGGCTACAATTACTACTTAAGCTACATGTCAAAAATGTGGTCGGTAATCTAATCAAAGTATCACAATATTACGTAATGTAACTTGATCACTCTCTTTTGGGATTACCTAAATCCCAAATATGGTGAAATTATTTAGCCTAATGTTTTATGTTTGTTGGCTTAATAACAATAATTATCAGGGATACTAATATCAAATACTCAAATTACTGCAATTAAGTATTTTTTGGGGATAGTATGAGTAGATTTTCAAGTACTTTTACTCATACTCAAGTATTTATTACACTATGTAATCTACTTAGTTACTTTTAAAATTATAGTTGAGTACTGGGTACAATTTGAATTAAATGCAAACCTCTCGTTTGCATTTCAGTAGCCAGTAAGGTGATCTGCTCACAAACAGACCGATGAAAACCAGGAGATACAAACACAAAATGAAACAAAACAAAACACTGCAGCAGCACAGGTGTGGAGTAAGGATGTTAATGATCAGTGATTAATCATTAATCATTGATTAATCACAGTTAAGAAATCAACCAATTAAAAAATGTGTTGTATATTTAATCAATAGTCATGGCAGTAACTGCACCTCGTCTGACAGTGTTTTGTCTGGTGGAGCCATTTGTTGAATATGCCAAAACCATCCCGGTCACTAGCAGTCACCTACAGTCTCAAAATATTTTTTAGTAATAGTAGCAGCAGTAGTAGTAGGATTGTCAGGTTAGCTAACCAGATTTCTGTATAGTTCCTTCTAGCACTTCTTTGAAACCACATTCTCTGTGACCACCAACTACCAGTGGTGGAAAGAGAACTGAAAATCTGTCCTCAAGGACAAGCGTTGTTACACTACTAAAATAATACTCAAATACAAGTAAAAGTACTGGTGTTATAAATATACTTAAGTAAAAGTACAAAGTATTAGTCACAAAAGCTACTCAGAGTATTAGTTACTTATAATTGCTGATGTCACAGTCACCTCACCTCTCCAAACCAGGCTGCAAATTTTGTGCGTTTTCCTGAACCAGTAGTTGATTTGTTGTTTTTTCAGTTAAAGTTTAGCCACACCTGACAAAACAATGACACATGAGGTGCAGTTACTGGCATGTCTATTGATTAAATATCCATTAATATATTTTTAATTTGTTAAATCCTTGATGGCAATTAATTGATTATTGATTAACCATTAAGATCCTTACTCCAAATGTGTACTATCAAAGCCTTTTGTTTAGTTTTTCGTCCATATGCCCTGGTTTTCATTGGCCTGTTTATGATCAGATCACCTTATTGGCTACTAAAAAGCTTATGAAAGGTTTGGATATTTATTCAAATTGTACTCAGCATATCAATTATGATTTTAAAAGTAACTACGTAGATCAAATCTTGTAATGCATACTTAAGTATGAGTAAAAGTACAGACTTAAAAATCATAAAAGAACAAGTACCTGCATAAGCTACTTAATTACAGTTATTTGAGTATTTGTAATTGATTAGTTCCACCCCTGAGAACTACTAAAAAAAATTACAAATTTACAAACACCTAACAAGACTATGTAACATACATAGACTACACAGGGCTAAAGGAGCATTTAGTGTGCAACAATTAAAGATGTTTCCTGGGTTAGGGCCACATGCTGGGCTTACAGACAGAGCAGGAGTGTGCAATCTGCAGTTACTTGATGGTGCAAAAAACTGCTAAGGCAGTGCAAAGTTTAACAACCGTTAAAAACACACACATCACCGACTGGAAGCAGCCAATCACAGTATCTTGGAGGTGGAGAACTACAAATTCAGGGTTTCGTGCTGGGTGGTTTCAGCCCATCTTCACCATTAAAACAGCTGTACCTGTCATCCATGCAAGCAGTTTATTTACATCTTATGATAGGCAGCGACTTCTTGCGGCCATAGTAATTATGACAGAAGCAGTATACAGAGTGACAAAAGCCTGTGTAGATACGGATGGGTCAAACAGGACTTTCACCCAGGAGACTAGAGTTTGTGTCCTGTGTAAAACCACATCAGTGTTGACTTATGCAACGTTTTAAGTTACGTTTTGTAAGTGATCTTACTTATGTAAGGTAACATACTTTTTTCAACCCAAAGTTTGATCTATTCCTAAACCTAACCAAGTAGTTTGGTACCTAAACCTAATGGAACTGCGACCGTTTCACACCATTCTAACTCACACCACATATTTAACATCTGACATGTCTGTCACTGTTGCTCCAAAGGTCATAAATGTCGTTTCACTGGCAGTCAACCTATTCTGTCAATTAGGTACGAAGACAGTTGGTGGTTTCTAGTAATATTTGCTAATCGCTCTTTCTTTTGTTGAACTTTAGTGTCATTCAGTTAGCCTGAAATATCTGATCATATTTTTATTATCTACCTTTATGTTAAGAGTAATTTGCACCAAACACCAAAGCAGTTTCTTTCCTTAAGTTACTGGTGATGAGGAATACAAATGAAATTCACTAGTTAACAAGAAGTGTGCAGCTGATTCATTTAGATTTAGTCAAATGCTGACATTATGCTAATTATTGTACTTTTTTTTCCTACAGTTTAAATGTAGGCCCTGCCCCAGCCACAAACTCCCCTCTGATTGTCATATTTGGAATAATAGTGGAATATTTGTGTATATGTAAATGTAGTCACTGACATTGGCAATTCTAATGCTGCAATCCATTGCAAGTTGGAAGTTGATAGTTCTGAGTCTCTATTCCCAACTTTCAATCTAAATGCATCCCAGTGCTTCTGTTCAGGAAAACATGGATGCCTGCAGCAACTGATGTTTGTATGGCAAGTCTCTAAACTTCCGCAAGCAGTCGATTTAAGAGATAAGCATACTTAAAAGAGACAAGAGAAGTAGACTTGTACTGCATGGCTGCAGAGAGCTCTATCAATCATAAGTAAACTGGATGGAAAGGGCAGCTACAAAGTTCTTACAGCACATTTCACAACACAAACACTACATATGATAAAAATCTCTGAAAAGGTAACTGTGCTGTTCACTGAGGTGTGTTCATGTCAGGGAGCTCGGGCTTGATGGATCCTGCTCTGTGTCCGACTTGGAATTCCAACTGCAATGTTGGAGGGTTTTAATTTTGTCCCAAAGTCCAAGCACAGTGACTTGCAGCATGATTCATGAGATGTCACTGTGATTTTCAGCTGCTCTCCATCAGCTGCAAAGCATGATGGGATTGGTTTGGTTTTGGATCTTGGCTCAAATGCTTGGTTAACGTGATTGTTCAACTTGAATTTGAATTCAGTTTGTACTAAAAGAAAACAGAGCCCTAATTACAGAGGGCTGGACCACAGAGTCAAGACAGATAGGCTTTCTTTGTATGAGCTGGCTCAACAAAACCTACAATCCCAATCAGAGATACCTGGTGTCAGGATGGTCCTATAGCTCAACTGGTACAGCATTCAACCCATGTACTGAGGCTGTCAGTCCCACAGTGGCTGCCAGATTGACCCCTGCCTGTGGCCATTTGCTGCATGTCAGCCCCTCTTACCAGCCTCTTTTCCTTTCCTGTCTACTCTTTAGCTGTCCAATAAAGACATAAATCCTGCAAAAATGAGCTTTTAAAAACAATGCTGGTTACCAACTTTCTTTTATTCAGGTGGTTGGTTGGTGCTTCCCCAACATCACCGCCACCACACTATCCCACCAGGACAGCTTCATCACCACCCCTTCATTCTACAGTAAAATGTGAACAACAAATGAGAAAATATATACTTTTATTCCAAATAAAAAGTACATCTCAAACAAACAAATCACGCATCAGTAATCACTACATTGTTACATCTTACCAACTATCAATACCTATCAGTCATGTGGATGCGTGCTTCATGGTATTTGACCTGCATGCCAGTATTTCATAGGCGATAGCAACAAGAAAAAAACATAATACAATACAACACCCAATCACAACATAGAGGGATTATACAACAGCCAATCACAGCACATATGGATTTTTACAACAGCCTATCACAGCACAGGTGGTTTTTGCAAATGCAAATCACATCACAGGGGAATTTTACAACAGACAAACACAACACAGGTGGTTTTATAACAGTCAGCCAAACCATAAGAGTGTTTTACAGCAAACAATCACAACACAAGCATTTTACAACAGCTAATCACAGCACAGCACAGCACAGAGTTTTACAACAACAGAAAACACAGCACAGGGGGATTTATAGCAGCCAAGACAGGTGGATTTTAGAACAGCTAATCACAAAACAGGTGGGTCTTACAACAGCAAGTCGCTGCACAGTGGATTTTTACAACACCCGATCACAAAACAGGTGTTTTTTTTGGTTTTTTTTTTACAACACAATACAGGGGAGATTTACAACAGCCAATCACAACAGAGTGTTTTTTAACACAAGGCTGACAAGGCTGAAAATGAGGAAAGGAGGATGACAGGAGGAAGGGCACCCACCTTTTCCTTTGAGGGTGACCAGCATTCATCTGAAGTTGGCGCCCTGGGAGACTGCCTGTATGATCTGTGCCTTTAACCGGCCTATTTATTTTGTATTCTCCAATGTTGAGTTACATTACATTTGCAGTAACTAGTAGTTTATCTAATTACTTTTCAAATTCAATAACACAGTAACAATTACCAAAACTTAAAAGTGTTCATTTCTTGTTATTTTATGAGAAAAAGCCAACAAGTAATGCAAGTTACTTTTCCTAGTAACTAGTTACTTTCTTAATGCAGTAATTCAGTTAGTAATTCAGTTACTTCTTGAGACGAGAAACTAATAAATGTAACTAGTTACTAATTTTTAGTAGCTTGCCCAACACTGGTATTGTCACACAGTGTCATGATTATACATTTAATTTCAATATGTGGTGTTTAGTGCACAACATTTACCAAAAATATTGATTACAACAGACTACCTGGCTACTGGAGCTCAATCAGCAGGTGTGATAATGAAGCTGTGACGTAATCAGATGAAACCATACCAGACGGTCTATCAGCACGTGCCCTTGTGCTCCTGTTTTCATCATGCTGGTGTTCGCGTGGCTTCTGTGGACACTGTTTCGTGGTACATTCGGAGGTCCGGTTCAGAGCGCGGCATGGTCGGAAGAGGTAGGCCAAAAGCCGAGCGAACCTAAAGGAGCCTGGCGCCCACCATTCATCCGCCTGCCCATGTTCCAGCACGCGCCAGCGCCACTTGTACCACGAGAGCTGTTTGGGCCTGTTCCTCAGAAGAGACTGCTCCCAGCAGGGCTCACTGAGCTGCTGCTGCCACCAACAAGACCACAGCACAGCGTCCAGCGACGGGCACGCGCTGTGGAGGTCGGCTGCGGTACCAATCAAATCTCTGTGCGCGTGGACCGCTTCCAGCTGCGCGCGTGGAGCCTTCCGTCCCTATTCCGGCTTGGCTCGTGCGCAGCAAGCAGAGTAAGCCCCCGCTTCCTGTATTTCCACTCCAGACTAACGGAATGCGACGCGAAGTGTCAGGTGAGGACAAAACTGAACAGCAAACTTCTCCTCACTTCTTGTGATTGTATCCAGCCATGCTGATAGAGCATATCACGGTTTTCAGGGCAGGAAGGTCAAATAGACATTATTATGCCTTGCTGGCCATAATAAAATGATGATTAAGTTATGGACATGTGGTGCTGAGACCCTTTTAGACCCAGCAAAAATATCATTTTTCATCACCATGTTGTACTGCTGACATCACCAAACCCTGCTTCCTATATATTACTCTAAAGTGTCCCTGCCCTCTGATCAATTCATCAGCACATTGCACACTTATATGCAGTATTGTCATCAGCTTTCTGAATCATTTTAGCCTAATCATAATTGTATTAAGGCTGTTGTTATTTCTCTGGCAGTAAAAAGCCAGACTTGAAGGAATAGTTCTCCCAAAAATGAAAATTCACTTTTGATCTACTCGCTCTCATGCTGATTGGAGGTCAGGTTTGGGTTATTAGTTAACAAAACACTGCTGGAGTTTCACAGGAAAACGGCATTGCAGAATCTCCCAAAGAAGTGAAGTGAATGGTGACCAGTTTTCAAACATAAAAAAAACATCAATTGCTTCCATACTGCTCGTCTGGTGTAATCCAAGTCTCCTAAGGTCCCGACATGCCGTTTGTACACCGTCACACCACACACACACCCAGTTCAGACAGTGTGCATGCCCACGTGAACGTGACTGCAAGCTAAGTATCTACAGTGATGATCAGGCTAAAAACATGGTGTAAATGACGTCTCTCAAGTCAGCTTGGCACGTTGGGGCTTTAGGAGATTTGGATTACACCAGACAAGAAGTATGGAGGCATTTGTTTTTTCCTGTTGTTTTATTACATTGGAAAACTGGCCACCATTCAGCAGCAGTGTTTTGTGGACTAAAAAACTAAACCTTACCTTCAGTCAGCATGTGGTTGAGTAGATAATGACTGAATTTTCATTTCTGGTAGAACTACCCTTTTAAAGATGCTGAAATCTACATAGATACCAGCTTTGAATTGAGATGGATTGAAAAATGATTTGATATTCAATCTTTGTTATTCTTGTCTCACAGGTTGTTGGTGGTCAGCTAGTATATACATTTTTACTGAACTATATACCACCTCCACAAGGCTCTGTCATCAGAGTTCTACCACTTAACCTTCCCATCTACTGCCAGTACAACAGGTAATTATTCACATCTCAAGTCCACTTAGGGCTGGGCAATATAGCTGAAAAACATAGTATGACAGTGAAGTTTCATATCATTTAATATCAATAATCATTGGTCATGCCAGTTGTGAGTGATGACATGCTGTGTACTCTTAGGGGTGAAAGTGACTGAGATGATAAGATGAGTCCATATAATAATAATTTTGACAAAATACCTTGATTGCAACAATATTGTAGGGTTGACTGTTGGCGCTTTCAGAAAATATTTACCCAATGAGATTTTTATTTGCTAAATAATCATCAGTAATGTGGATATAGAAAATTACATCACTTTACTGTATACATCCTTTAAAATCAGGAAATGACATTTATGACACTTATAAACAGTTATGCCATAGTGCACTAAGTTGATTAATTTGTGCTTCAGTGTAGAGCTTGAGATTTGTCCCCAAACCCAACAGAACCCGACGGGGTCAGGTTGGGCCTTATTTCACACATATTTCACAGGCTCACGACTGGTTCAGGCTGGTCAGTCGTTATGAAATGGCTCAGCATTGTTCCTGCTGGTTTGTTGTGTTCTGTTAGCACCATCTGTTTGTCTGAAGCACAAAAGTGATTTGTCAGTCTTTGTATCAGCTTCTGGATTAATGTGGTAGAAAAAATATCTTGCATGGTCCAGATTTCATTTCTGTCCTTTTTGTGTCTCAGGTTTCATTACTCTTACCAAGTCGGCTTCAGACCTCAAGTTCAGCACACAACCTTTTTGAAGAGCATCCAAAGTAAACTCCGCTTCAGCCTCACTGTCTGCAATGGTAACACACCTACAGTATCTAAAAAGGCTTCAGTTGCTGTAATTTGTGCAAGATGACATATTAACTGTAAATAAACCAAAATCAGCCAAATTTCACATTTGAATTCCAAGTTGTTTTTCAAACTTGACATTGACATTGTAATTCTAATGTGTCAGTGAAGCCATTTTTAAACAAATTGAACACACATCAGCGTAGTTCTACAACTTCTAGATTTCAGATCAAAATCTCTTCTCATAACTTCAGATTTTAATTTATTAAAAAAGATGTGACTTGGAAAATGCACGTGTCCTCTGTATGGGTTTAAGGTGAAAAATGTGTAAATATGAAAGCATAAATCCAGGCTGCTATACAGTGAACTCTAGCATAGTTTGATCATGTCCTATAAAAACAAAATACAAAAGCAAATGCAACTTCAGCACTTAAGACAAAAGATTTACTTTGTCTGCATCAAATGTGAGTGTGTTTGTGTGTTAACAGCGCAGTGGGAGCCCCTTCCTCCAGGCCACTGGTTCTTTTTAGGGGAGCCGGTGTATTTTGTTGCCCAGACAGGAGCTTTGTTGGTTGGGGAGAGGCTTTATGTGGACTCATGCTATGCCACAAGCTCCAAAGACCCAAACAGTGCACCGAAAGTGGATATTATTACGAGCTATGGGTGTGTCTCTAGTAAGAACAGATAGTCACACAATTTTTACAGTAATTGGTTTGTCAGCTTCCATGTCTTGATTGCTGTATTTGTGTGATTTTTGATTACAGTTGCATGACAGACAGCAGGAGAAAGGGCAGCAGCTCCCAGTTCCTGCTGGGAGGGGGCAGTGTATTAAAGTTTTCTGTGGATGCATTTCTCTTCAGAGACGTATCACAAGTAAGATCAAAACAAGTTAAAATTGGACACCGTACCAAAACCTTTAAGGGATAGCTCAGCCACAAATGAAAATTCAGTCATTATGTATTTACCCTCATAAACAAAAAACAACATAAAATGTCTCCATACTGTTTGTCCAGTGTAATCAAAGTCTCCTAAAGCCTCAGCATGCCAAGTTGACTTGAAAGAAGTCATTTGTGCCATGTTTTCAGCCTGATCACCACTGTAGATCCTTAGTTTGGAGTGTGCATGTCAGTACCATTTGAACTGGGTGTGTGTGGTGTGATGGTGTGCGCACACATGTGAAGGGCATGTACAAACTTCAGGAGACTTGGATTACACAAGGTGAGCAGTATGGAGGCATTTTAATTTTTTTTTGTTTGTTTTTTCCATTTGAAAACTAACCCGACCTTCAGTCAGCATGAGGGTGAGAAGATAATGACTGAATTTTCTTTTTTTTTTTGGTGAACTATCCCTTTAAGGGCCCTTGAAACCCTTGATTGTGCTCAGTTATTCTGGTTGAGCAGACCTTTGCCCAAGTTCAAATCGGGCTGAGCCTTGGAGGAAATTACCTGTAGTTAAAAAAAAAAAAAAAATGTCATGTAACAACAGAGTGTGTATGTTATGAGATGCCAAAACGTTAACAGGAGAGAAAATCAATCAATCAAGCAACCCTAGAGTTGCAGAGTTGCTCTGACAAAAGGAGCACAGTTTGGCTGTATACTGCTGTATGAAGAAGTTACCTTAAGATCTGCTCAGAGCAAGTGTTTCAGACGAACACAGCATCATACTGGCCTGTGTAATTGTCAGAACTCCCATCAGTAGACAACTTTTTATGTTTAGCTATATTTCACTTTGTAAACTTAAAGAGGTCAGTCAGTAGTGTGCAGATCCCTGCCTGGCAACATATTAGAGAAACGCCTACTGCAGTGCTACCACAACTGTCAGATGCAACCAGCGGAGATTTGCAAAGTTCCACCAAGATTGACCTGGGCTCATGGCACCATTTTGCCTCTTATACAGTACAGTAGGTGTGTGCTTTTGGTTCAAGGCTCACATCAAGCTCCAGTTTTGGCCCTCTGTGGGAAAAGGTGGGCCCCCTGATCAAGAGATTATAAATGGTCCATGCTCCCTCTCAAACAGTACAGAGCAGAAGTTAGCCTGTCTCTTTGAAAGATTAATTTAAACTTCAAATTAGTCCTAGAGTAGTTCTAATCTAGAAGAGGCTAAATCTATAATTATTTACAGATAAATCTGTGCAAGTCACTTTGAGGTAAACAGGCTGGGACTAGGCTGTCTGTGAAACTGGCTCTATGTGTTTGATAGCACACCAGTTGAGATACTATAACAGTGTGTCATGTTTTTCCTTACCTACTGTTTGTGTATAGGTCCTGTACCTCCACTGTTCAATGTCAGTTGGTCTCACTGCTTCCCACACTGCAAAGTCCTGCAACTACAACAAGGCTGCCGGCAGGTAAACCACCAATGTTATTAGAAGTATAGCACAGCTGGTACTTAAAGGCAGAATGACAAAAAATGAAAGGGATTTGCCTGTTTTTAATGGGCAAATCTTTGTACATTTGCACAACCATGGGTGGCAAAATTTGGCGTAAGTGGTATGTCGAATATTCTAAATCCCAAATGTTCTGTATATATCAGCCGTAGGCATGATGAAAAATGTGCACTGTTACTACAGTACTCTTGTACAAAGCCTTGTTTTGATGCACTCTTTTGGCCAAGTAAAGTTACTGCTTTACATTATTAATACAAACACTACAGTTCTTTCCTGTGTTTTGCTGTCATTTATGGTCACACGTAATGCTAGCTTGGCCACTCTTTCAGCTTTTGGGCTTGTCACGATTGAGAAAATAATTTAAGAATGAGTTATTGTGCACAAACTTTCTCCTTAAATTATTTCAGCATAGTTTACACAATGCCATATAAAAAAAATAATAAGAGTATATCACATGGCAAAATAACTGCATATGAAAGTTGTCTGTGGAAGTCAGGATTTTAGAGCCTCACGTGCCGAACACTTTGCTCCTAATACTTACACATACATTTGGAGATTTTGGTGTGGTTTTGGTGCTGTATTGTGCCTTGAATGACGTAAACCAGTTTGAACTAATGGACATAACTGCTTTGTTCTTTTGTGTGTAGGTGGGAGGAGCTGGAAGCCCCACCCTCAGTGTGCTCCTGCTGTGATGCCATGTGTGGTGACAAACAACACTGTAAGCTTTGAGAACAAATTCTATAAATCATACCACACCAGCTGACAACTGGAGATAAGTAAACCCATCATAACACACTCTGGTTTTAAAGGAGCTTTTTCATGGTTGTTCTTTTCTTCTCAGCTACCAAAAACATAGTCAGTAGTCCAGGCTGGATCGTTGGACAAAAAGATGAAGAGAAACCAAGGATAAGGGCAATGTCTTTTCAAGCCGAGGAAGGAAGAGAGTGGCTGTATGAAGAAGAGAGGGAGGAAGAAAGAATAGATAAGCACCTTAACAAAGTCCAAACTCGTCCAGACCAGGAGACAAAGATTGGCCACAAGGGGGAAAAAGAATCTTTCCCTGAGAAGACTTCTGTGCTCCCTGCTGAGAAAAAAGAATGGAAGTTGAGTGCTGCAGTTGGCCAGGAGGGAAAGAATGAAAAGCAGGTGGATGAGACAGAAGACATGATTATGGAAACGGCAGAGAGCCAACTGAAGGAATCAGAAACAGATGGCATCATTATGTCTGACCACACTAGACCAGAAGACTATGAGACACTTCAGGCTGAGGAGATCCATAGTTCCAAAAATGGTTCTGTGAGTGGTTTATCCAGTGAGAACAGTAGCAGTAATGCTTCAAGAGATAGTTCTACTACCACCACTGTAGATAATACAAACAAATCCAGTTTTGATATTGATACTAAAAGTAATCATGGCTCTGCTGAAAATGCTTCCACAACTGCAATTCCTAAACTTTGTCCTAATGGTAATAAAACGAGTTGTAGTGCCACTATCGGGGCAATCCAGCACAAAAGGGGTAGTAATAATTCTACCATGTATACTGCTACTAGTGCAGAGAGCCTTACCCGCTATAATGCTAAAGCCACATTAAGTGACTCTGTTTGGGATTCAAGAGATCCCAAGAGTCTGCTTGGCAGTGGACTTGAGACATTAGATGGAACGCATTCTGCCACCAGTAACTTTGAAATGGACCCCCCTGGTTTACTTGATGTCAGAAAGTCTGGAAAGAGCAAACTGGTGTCAGAGAAGTTGGAGCCTCTTTTGTGGTCAGAACAGCTCAAATCTGTTGCTAAATCTGTGGACACCAAGTCTGAGTGGATACCAGATCAATCAGGTGACTCAGATGATGACGATATGCTTCACAGTCTACAGATCAGAGAATCAGAATCAGACTGGTCTGCACATCCGCCTGAGTTCATGGATCTGATTTGGGATCATGAGTCTGATTTTGATTCTGGAACTGAAGGTGAAGCTCTTCATCTGAGTCAGTTAAGTGGCACAGTACAGACAGACAAAGATGCACAAGAAGTTTATGGCTCCATTACAAGACTGCACAGTGTCAGTTCTGCTTCTGTTAGGTCAGATCAAATGCATGAAGACGGGCCCAGTCATTCTGCTGTGCTAACAGTTACTAATGCCATGCGAGGCTCTGAGATCAGCCAGCTGTCTGATAAGAGGTGGGCTGAGGTGGGGCCAGGATGGGACCTGCAGATGTTGGGGTTTGTGGTGGAGCAGCCAACAGAGGTGGAAGAGGAGTTGAGACTAGGTGATGGATGACTTCTAAGATCAATACATTTGTGTTTCCACAAATGAGCAATGTTACAAAGGTTTGATGCTAGAGGAATATGTTGAAATACTCCTGTACTGCACTCTAATCCTATTCAACACCTCGCCAAAAATTCTAACCCCTCACACAGTGCATGGTGTACTTAAACCTATAAAAACTTGGACCCGGGGAAAACTTTCAGGCAAATGTCATCAGGACAGAGGCAGAAGCTGATGTTCATCTAGGTGTATCCATGTAGACATTTTAATAAAAAACTCCTCTGACCAAGCTCTTGTCTACCTTTGCCTTGTTTTCATTGGTAATATACAGTGGTGGACAAAGTACTCAACCCCAGTACTTGAGTCAAAATATAGATACTCCTGGTCAAATAATACTCAACTACGAGTGAAAGTTGCTCAGTCAAAATTTTATTTGAGGTAAAGTACTAGAGTACTTATTTTTAAAAATACTTAAGTATTCAAAAGTACAACTTACAAAGTACATTTTCTGATATCAGTACATTGCTGTATTGTTTTCACAGTGCATTTACAGAACCTTGTAACGCTGAAACCACCTAATGATGCACTGACCTGCTGGAAGAACTATTATACTACACAAAGCCTATAGAAAGCATAGCGATGCAATCAAAAACACCAAAGATAGCTTTTGTATTTTTCTGACCTAACTGTATTGAAATTACTGCATAAAATTCAGTTGAAGTCAACTATAAGGAGTTCTCCAAATCTGTTAAATAACTGATTTCTTTCTGTCTTCAAGGGCAGTATATACATGAATTATGCAGTATTTTTCACCCTGATAAAAACAATCCAACATTACAAGCCTACCTGGAATTATTTCTCTTTTTCTAATTATCATAACATCTTGAGATTTAATTTTTCCTTTCTCCTGTCATCGCCATTACTGAGTTTTGTTTGAATGAAAGAGGGAGAGCTTGCTTGTTCTTGTTACCGAACACATCTGGATGACGTATTTCTGCTTTTACATCAGTCCCAGTTGAAAGCGGGTACTGTGATTGGTTTACTTCTGTGAGGAACACAGCATAGACAATTGCATTTTAGAAAAGAAAAAACAGTAACAGCCGACTTCAAAGCTATACTTAGCCTAAAGTAATGAGTAACAACAACATTCCTAGAAATGTAGTGGAGTGAAAGTCATAGGCTTCCAAAACCTTTAAGTTTGATTACAGCATGCATTTGCGAGAAAAAAATCCATTGATGTAAAAAGTTGTTCATTCAGTTTATTCAGGTAGTGAACTGGCCTCATTATTCGGGCACATAATGTCGCTGAACCTCTGCGTGACCAACTGAAGCAACCCCAGATCATGACACTGCCCCCACAGGCTTGTACAGTAGGTACTAGGCACGATGGGTGCATCACTTCATCTGCCTCTGTTCTTACCCTGATGCCCCCATCACTCTGGAACAGGGTAAATCCGGACTCATCAGACCACATGACCTTTTTCCATTGATCCAGAGTCCAATCTTTATGCTCCCTAGCAAACTGAAGCCTTTTTTTCTCCCCAATTAGCCTCAGTGATAAGTGGTTTTCTTAAGACTACACAGCTGTTTAGTCCCAATCCCTCGAGTTCTTTTCCTATTGTGTGTGGAAATGCTCTTACTTTCATTATTAAACATAGCTGTGAGTTCTGCTGTGGATTTTTTATGATATGATTTCACCAAACACTTAAGTGATCTCCAATCACAATCATTCAAGATTTTTTTCCATCCACATTTCTATCTGGAAGATGATGCTTCACCACTATCCTTCCAGGTTTTAATAATGTGTTGGACAGTTCAGTCTCCTTAGTTGTTTTCTTTGCTTGATGCAGGACAATAATTTGACCCTTCTGAAACAGAGTTATATCTTTTCCACGACCACAACGAAATATTGGAGTGTGTGACTTTTTTGGCCAGTGTACATACTTCAATTCTTTTGTCTCATATTTTTTCATTTCACCTTTTATGTCACACTTGTCATTGAAACAGTTATTAGTTATCTCCTGCTTCAACATTTCTTGCAAAATAACAAAAAGGATGACCAAGCAAACAGTGCTTCAAATGCATTTATTATGAAAATTACAAATCTCAAAGCCCACATATTACAAATACACTAAATTTAAAGCTTTATAATTACTTTGAATCAGATATGAAATGTAAGGTATGCAGAATTTGGTAATTATGACAGTTTTCTATTTTCTGGTGTCAGATATCATCAGTCTCATGTCTCCTCTCTGGTGCCTCGTAGCCATTAGCAATCAGCTGTTGATTTGGTTCACAGGACATCTAAGAATTCTTCTGTGGTACCTTGATGGTCACCTGAAAACACAGATGAAAGGATTTCAGAATATCAAGAAGTAAAGAATATTGAACTAGTTGTTATGTATCTCAGTGTATAATCATTTCTTCAAATAAATACTGCATGCAGTATTTCATTTCAGTTAGACTTGAATCAGATGAGCTAAAGTTAGCTTAGTTTTTAATTCTCAATTCTCGGGGCACCCCGGTAGCTCAATTGGTACAGTGTGCACCTTATGTACCGAGACTGTCAGAACAGATGTTACATGTGTCAAAAGAAGGGTCTCTTCTATTTTAACTTCAATCAGCAATCAAGAACGCACTTTATTTCTTCAGCTATGAGCATGATCTGCAGACTACAGGTAACCTACAGGTGATCTAACAGGATGTTGGTGTCTCCTCCTCTACTCTCTTGTAAGTCTGTTGAAAACTGTCCGACTTGACTGCAGACTTTCGTCACAACCTCCTGCTGTTGCCGCCTGATCTCGTCAAGTCTCTAGGCGAGGCACAGTTCATCTCGAAAGTACCTATTGTCTCCGAATGCATTGCCTCGATTTTTTGCCTCTGCTCTAACTGAAGGGAGGACATTTCAGCTCTCAAGTCTTTCAGGGTAGCCTCACAGGAGAGCTGAAGTTCCTCATGAAGAAGTTCAACTGAACTGTTGGAGCTCTGTTTCTGGACTAGGTTAGGTAGATGGTGAATTTAGCTAATTTTTTGTTAAAACCCCTGAAAACTTGGCTTGAAATAGTTTACTATGATGTCACACAGTGTTTTCAATGGGGAACTGAAGCCACCATCGCTGCTCTCTTTACAACTACCAGACTATATGGACAGACACAGCCAATTTACTAAGGAGGACATGGGAGTTGTCAGAGTTTGTTTGTTAGTCAACTAGTGTTATTGTTTGACTTTGGCATTTTGACACATTTGTCTGGGTCTGAACTAACGTCACTTGCTGCAGCAGTGGGAGAAGAGAAAAGTTTTGCTGCACACACATAGTAAGTTTTCTGACTGGTTTGTGGAATTATTTGCATAATAAATCTGAGTTCAAACACGTCCAAATCAAAGCCAAAATAGGCAAGTGTGCAAAAACGTAGAGGACAATATTTCAAATATGGGTTAAATCTGATTTCTAATACTATTTACTATTAAATACAGAAGACCCTAAATTACATGGTTATAAGACCATAGTGGATTTGGGTTTACTGAGACTTTAAAAGAAACAGCTTGAGAGAATATCATATACAGTGGACTTAAAACACTGAGTCTGATTTCATTTTAAACTAATCTTGTTGTACAAAATGAGTTTGTAGAAACTAAAATGATCAGACTTCTACAGCAATTCTGCCCGTCATTCAACCTGAACTATACTACATCTTTAAGTTACTGAAATGTACTTTTTAAACTAAACTGCAAGACTACTGCTTAAAACTCAGTTTTGATTAATTCATGTTCCTAGTATTATGAACATACTTCTACCCAAAAATAACCATCCCATTATTTTAAGGGACAAATGACTGGTAGACCATGTCTGATGATGACTGATTATTAGTAAATGGAAAATTCTACATTTTATCTTAAAACACTTGTGGGATGGGTTTTTTTCTTACCGTTTTGACTTCTGTGTAGTTGTCCAGACCATACTCGCCCAGCTCTCTGCCGTTACCTGAAGCCTTGTAACCTCCAAATGGAGCCTGAGCCCCAAACACGTCATAACAATTAATCCTGCAAAGAAACACACACACATTAATAATAAATAAACTCCAGGCATAATCATTACAGCAACAGCTAATTCAAGACATGGATATTCCTTATCGTTTGCTGACTGACCAAGAATCTGATGTGCAGAAGTTGTTCTATATCACTGGTGCTCACAGTCAAAGTTAAAGCTGGGGCAGGCAATATTGTTTTGGTATCATTCAGAAATAATTTCATAATAACCTTTCAGCACATTGTAAATCAAGTGGTCCTAGGCAGAACTAGACTTCCACACCTCCTCTTGGCACTATTTTTAGCTTTTAGAGAATCTGGCCCATGACGGTAGACTTAAACCAATCACAGGTCATCTCGGACCAGGGGCTCCTATTGGCTGTTCTAATAGTGCAGCTGCTCATGCAAATCAATGACTGAAACTCTTGCAAGAAAAGTCACCATAATAAAACAGAATTATAATAAAGAGAATCTTAAAAAGAGTCTAAGGAGCAATTTGCTCACCCAGGAGTTTGTACAATACAACAACAAATACAACAAAAGCCATGCTGTTGAAACAATTTGATTGTGAATATTCATTAACAGATTCTCTGAGGACCTTCGGGTTAAAAATTAATATCTGCAGCTTACACACTAAAGTTTGCACAGCAATGATTTCAGTAATAGCACTCCTACCAGACTGTGCCTGCACGGAGCCCATTGGAGACATAGTTGGCCTTATCAATGTCCTTAGTGAACACAGCTGCTGCCAGACCATATTTAGAATCATTTGCTCTTGTCACCGCCTCCTCCAATGTTTTAAACTTCAAAATCTGCATCACCGGACCAAAGATCTGCCAGAGAAAACAGGACAAGGTCAGTAACTTCAATATTCAACATACAAGCAAACCATGTACCCCCTTCAACCACACACCCTCAGGAAAACAAAAAACATATGAGAAAAAGAGAACAACAGGAAGGGGGGGGGCATTACATACTACACACACAAGACTTCACTAGACATAAAATGTCTTTCTTTTTTTTGTTGTATCATGGCCCACATGCATCCTTCCACCTCCAGTATCCTCCAGCTCCACCCATCACCGTTCTCCCCACCCTAGACCACCACTGATAGAAAAGACCACAGGTCCTGCACTGTCCCTCCATGTTTATGATCTTCCAGGTCCAGTTACCTAGAGGATTAAACTCGGTAGGCATCTTTACTGGTGTGTTCTGATGCACTGCGTAGAGAGGGGCGAGGTTACTTATACAACACTGGAACTTAGAGATAGTTCACCCAGAAATGACAATTCAGTCATTATCTTCTCACGCTCATGCTGATTGAAGGTCTGGTTTAGTTTTTTAGTCCACAAAACACTGCTGGAGTACATGTGAACGTGGCTCCAAGCTAAGGATCTACAGTGAAGATTCAGGGTAAAAACATGGTGTAATTTTTTTTTTTTTTTTAGTCCACTTGGCATGTGGGGCCTTCAGGAGATGTGGATTACAGCAGACAAGCAGTATGGAAGCATTTCTGTTTTTATTCTGTTGTTTTTTACATTTGACAATTTACACCATTGGGCGGTGGTGCAGTGGTTAGCACTGCTGCCTCACAGCAAGAAGGTCCTGAGTTCGATCCCCCACCTCCCTGGCTGGGTCAGGGCCTTTCTGTGTGGAGTTTGCATGTTCTCCCCGTGTCTGCGTGGGTTCTCCGGCTTCCTCCCACAGTGCAAAGACATGCATGCTAGGTTAATTGGTGACTCTAAATTGCCTGTAGGTGTGAATGTGAGTGTGAGTGGTTGTCTGTCTGTGTGTCAGCCCTGTGATGAACTGGTGACTTGTCCAGGGTGAACCCCGCCTCTCGCCCAATGTCAGCTGGGATAGGCTCCAGCAGCCCGCGACCCTTACGGAATAAGTGGTTACAGAAAATGAATGAATGAATTTACACCATTCACTTCCATTGTTTGGGAGATTCTGCAACACTGTTCTCCTGTGAAACTCGAGCAGTGTTTTGTGGACTAACAAAATAAATCCATGAAGGTGAGTAGATGAGTGAATTTTCATTTTTGGGTAAACAATCCCTTTAAAGAAAGCAGATAAATAGTTATTTGTATGTAGAATATGATATCATACACCCCTAACAGCAACCAGCTACAACAACTAAAGTATTTAGATCCATTATTTAAATTTAGAACCACAGACATTTTTATGATAGATTGTGAAAAAAAAATCTAATTTTCAGCATTAAAACAATAATGTCTGAAGTGTCAAATGAAGAGCTGTACATAATATTAAACAGACTGGTTTTATATGGTGAAAATTAAGTTTGCAAATTGCATGATTGCAGCCAACTTGACAGTTACATAAAGCAATTCAAAAATAATCAGTCTCATGCCATAGGATATAATAGTCTATTTCACAAGTGTGTAGTGTAGAGTGTGTAAGTGTGAAGTCTCATTTTAGCTACATTTCCATCTTTGTGTCATACTTCGCATCACTTTCAGACGGGATAATGTAAATTGTAAATTCAGATTTCCTGACAATAGTTGCCTACTTCCTGTAATGACTGTCCTCAGAAGAAAGCTATCTGTACATTAATGTTTGTTCATCTGTTGGAGGAGAAAACACAACCTGCTGAGTGCTCAACAGATCACCCAGCAGGTGCTTTGTTGAGGTTCTGCTGAGTGCATCCTCTCTTTTATTCAAGGAGAATAAATAGCTCTTTGCTGCCACCTTCTGACATCACTATGAAACTGCATCAACTGTGTTTGATATGATTATATTTTAGATGACAGCTCTGATTCTCATCAAAACTTTAGATGAAAGCATAACAATAATTAAGTTAGCAGTAACATTAGTCGCCTGTGTCTCGCACATGTTTGTTATCAGCATTACCAACCTGACAGAGTCTAAAGTATAATCTCAGTCAGAAGCATCCAAGTGACCATCATCTGTTTCATTACTTTTATTAAGACACACCCTGATACAGTGAACATTTTTTTGTGGCCTAACCTGCCAGGGGGACTCAAGAGTTGACTGCACTAACCATCTTGAATTAGCAACACTGTATGGTTTTGAATTTAATTATGACAGAGTAAAAATATTAATTAAAAAGGACAGGCATACAGCAATGTGTCATATACTTCACTTTGTTTCTGTTTAAATTGTCTTTATTTAGGCATTTTAAATGTTCCATGCTATCCTACCTCCTCCCTGGCAATGGTCATGTTGTCCTGGACATCTCCGAACACAGTAGGCTGGATGAAGTATCCTCTGTCTGCAGCCACTCCCCCTCCACACATCAGCTTGGCTCCCTCTCTCTTCCCACTGCTGATGTAGCCCAGAATCTTGTTGAACTGCTCCTGATCTACCTGGACAGGTCATTAGGAAACAGCAGTCCAGACTGTGTGAGACTGCATACCACAGTGTTTGCACTCTCTAGGAGTCTAAGTGCTGAATATGTTCCTGAACACAATGAATGAGGGATAATGCTCAAAAAGGTGTCCATTACCAGGAATTAATGGATGAAGCGGAGACCAGAACTGTCCAACACTTAGTGTCAGAATATCCAAGCAACGGCTCTGTGAAGTTCAGACATAACTTCCCAATACATGCACAGAGTTTGGATATCAGATGCCGATTTGATTTTTAACCATTTATTTAAAATTGAACTTCAAGATGAAATCTGTAACAGATTTACTGTAATGAATCATAAAATTACCATGACTTGTCATCAGACAGTAAGGAAACATGCCAAGAGAAAATACCGTCTTCTTCGACAACACTACAGCATGTCGTCCTGTCAAAGTTCCATTCCACATCAGAATGTCTGTTTTTGGACTCATGATTCTGCATGCTGCCCCTTTCACATTTATTACGGTTAAATTGAGCAATATGTTAATGGAGTATGGCAGTCACTGAACTTCAGCTCCAAAGTGTGTACTTTCAGAGCAGTGCACTTTTGTTTGTTGTGTGTTAGGGTAAGTGATTGTGTGTTAGAGTAGGTGATTGTGTGTTAGGGTAAGTGATTGTGTGTTAGGGTAAGTGATTGTGTGTTAGGGTAAGTGATTGTGTGTTAGGGTAAGTGATTGTGTGTTAGGGTAGGTGGGTGTGTGTTAGAGTAGGTGATTGTGTGTTAGGGTAAGTGATTGTGTGTTAGGGTAAGTGATTGTGTGTTAGGGTAAGTGATTGTGTGTTAGGGTAAGTGATTGTGTGTTAGGGTAAGTGATTGTGTGTTAGAGTAGGTGATTGTGTGTTAGGGTAAGTGATTGTGTGTTAGGGTAAGTGATTGTGTGTTAGGGTAAGTGATTGTGTGTTAGGGTAAGTGATTGTGTGTTAGGGTAGGTGGGTGTGTGTTAGAGTAGGTGATTGTGTGTTAGGGTAAGTGATTGTGTGTTAGGGTAAGTGATTGTGTGTTAGGGTAAGTGATTGTGTGTTAGAGTAGGTGATTGTGTGTTAGGGTAAGTGATTGTGTGTTAGGGTAGGTGGGTGTGTGTTAAGGTAAGTGATTGTGTGTTAGGGTAAGTGATTGTGTGTTAGGGTAAGTGATTGTGTGTTAGAGTAGGTGATTGTGTGTTAGGGTAAGTGATTGTGTGTTAGAGTAGGTGATTGTGTGTTAGGGTAAGTGATTGCGTGTTAGGGTAAGTGATTGTGTGTTAGGGTAAGTGATTGTGTGTTAGGGTAGGTGGGTGTGTGTTAAGGTAAGTGATTGTGTGTTAGGGTAAGTGATTGTGTGTTAGGGTAGGTGGGTGTGTGTTAAGGTAAGTGATTGTGTGTTAGGGTAAGTGATTGTGTGTTAGGGTAGGTGGGTGTGTGAGCAGCAGCTGGGTAACATGAGGTGCATTCGAGATGAACCAGCCCTGCACAGAATCGATCACTAGCGATCACCACATAATGCATGGCAGTTAGATTTGTGTGACTTGATCCCGACTTGCTCTGATGTTATACACACATAGCAACAATAACCTCATGAGATTAAGGTGGCCACAGTTGAGCCAGTCACTACAGTTTCTCTCTCACCGTCTGAAAGCGCCTGGATGTCATCTGATCAATGAGCTGACAGGCTCTGATTGGCTCTTAGTTTTGACAACAAACACCATGTGTTGTGTAAAATACACATTTTTGTCTAACTATAATATTTAACACTGGATATATTAGTCTTATGTTGTGCATTGAAGTTTTAATCTGTTAACAAGCAGATATCTTGTGGCTGATAATAATAAAGGTTACATATATGACTTATCAAACAGTTACAAGGTGCTTTACAGGGCAGATAAAAGAACAGATGATCATGTAACAGAGGAGGATCTCAATTTCAACTTTGATCAGTGATCAAAAACGCATTTCATTTCTTCAGCTATGAACATGGCCTGCAAACTACAGGTTACCCACAGGTGATCTAACAGGATGTTAGTGTCTTTCCGTATATTCTCTGACATCTGCTGGAAACTGTCCTACTTGATGGCAGCTTTCCATCACCGTCTCATGCTGCAGCCGCCTGATCTCATCTACACTCCAGGTGAGGTACAGTTCATCTCGAACGAGCCTACTGTGTGACAGGAAGTGTGTGTGTGTTACCTGAGGTCCCTGTTCGGTCTTTAAGTCAAACGGGTTTCCCACCACTCGTCTCTTTGCTCGCTCAACACTCCGTTCCACAAACTCATCATAGATGTCTGCTTGGACGTAGGTTCGAGAGCCAGCACAGCAACACTGGCCTTGGTTGAAAAACAGAGCAAAGTGGGACTGCTCCACCGCATCTTCCACTAAGTGAGGAAACATCAAACAGAAACTTAATTTTAGTGGAAAATAAGCAACAATCAAACAGCTCTTCCACTATTAAATCAACCTGTGGCTGCTACTGCACTTCAGGTCTGTCCTCTCTTAAGAGAGCAGTTGACAGCAAGTGAAACTTGTCTTTGCTGACCTCAAGTGGTTTCATTTTTAATGTTTCTGGAGTGATGTAGGAGTGAATTTAGAATTTTAGAATTTTGAATTTCTTTTGGTTCACAAATAGAAATAAGAACATCATGTCTAAATCTACAAAATCATGTAAATAAATGCCTCTTCCAGAAAATGGCAGATACTTCAATGATGCAGTGAAAAAGTCATTTAACATAACTTTGACACTTCTGCAGTCAGAAAAAGTGTAGGCTGAACCTATAGTTTATATGACCTGCTCTTAACAGCACATCATATTTAGCGTTCAACAACAAAACAAACCAAAACAGGCAAATAAAATAATAAAAATAACAACAAAGACAAAATACAACACAAAAACAACTTGCAAAAAGCAAGTTATACACTTTAAGTTCCTGTACCCTGTACTTCTACAGCAGTATTACAATCTGATCATCCATTCTCATATTTGATCAATACATTATTTTTAAATTTTGTTGTGTGCTTACTGTGTGACAGCACAACATTATCACCTTTAGGTGTGTTTACAGTGCAACAGCATGTTTCTGACCACTCCCAGCAGTAATGTTAGGACATAACCCTTCCTTTTACATGAAATGTAATGCAGCATGTATTCTGATGTAACAATGATCAGTAATCACTATCATTTATAATTGGGCGCTCAGACAAACTTATCAGCTATCTGTGTCTGATTGGAGTACATTGCATCGAATATTTGGGGTGATTGTTGCCGTTTTATTTTGTTAATGGTCTGCGAAGTGAGAGCCGGTGCTCTGTGACACACACTCATTCAGCAGCACATTTACACACCACCTGAACCGAGAACGAGTGCACTGAGCTGGAGGAGCTGTGACTGCAGCAGTTCTCTCTGTAAAGCACACAAACACAGCTTTGGAAACACAGAGAGAATACGTACTGTTGGCATCAGACAGGATGATATTTGGACTTTTTCCTCCCAGCTCCAGGGTGACTTTCTTCAGGTTACTGCTACCTGAAGCCTGCTGGATTAGATGACCCACCTAATGCACACAGAAAGGAAAAGAAATTAATGGCAGCAAATTATTAGAAATTAGTGCTATAAAATGACTACAGCTTATTCCAGATGGCATTACAAGTGACCAAAGTGATGAGAAAGAAGTTAGCCAGGTAAAAAATCCTGCATGGCTGTAGTAACACATCTTACAGCACAGACTGCAGGATAAGGTTGATCTGTCCATGTTGAAGCCGTTTCTTTCTTCTTTGTTTACTTTCTCTTTATTCAGTGAGAGAAATGATTTACTCTGCCTTGAGTCATCATTATTTGCTCTGGCCATGCCAGATTTACACAGTGCCCACAAAGCAGTGATCATGCCTCACCCAAATTAATAACTGACTGCACAAGTCTTCACCCTTTAAGTCAATATTTAGTAGAGACACGTTCAGTTTCAGTTACAGCCTTCAGTATTCAGTCTACATGGGCAGGTGCAACTATCAACTATTACTATTACTACTATTATAATACTATTACTATATGTCAGTTCTATTGAAGCGTATGGGAGGTGTAATGTTAATGTTGACATCTGAAGAACAATGGCAAATAAACAAATGCACAGATTTGGAAAAATCAGTCAGTATGTTGTATGTAGTGTAATGTAGTATGTAATGTTAGAGCCACTTTCCCATGAGGTCATTCATCATAGATCTGTTGGGTTGGGTTAGACTTATCACAGAACTAGACAGGACATTGCCGCTTAGCCTCGCTGCTGGTATTACATTTGTAAAACTTTCCTCATGCAGAAAAAAGCCATTTAAAAACCTGTGATGTCATCACAAAGTGAAGTCTATGCGCCTAGCAGGAACTCGCCAGATGAGCAACTCACAGTGGACTGACTGGGTGCCATCTTTGCCTGCACTGTATATTTCATTATAATATATCTATGACAGTAATACAGAGAGAGCTAGGTTCACTAGCCAGTTACCTTATCATTTGGCAAACTTAACTTTTTAACCGGCTCATTACTGAAACAAGTCTTTATAGACATCACAGCAATACAATAAACACACTTAACATCGACAAGACAGAGCAACATCATGAAGAACAGAGATTTTTTACATTATTCAGTACTTTTTCAGGCTATAAAATAAATTTGCTAAAATGTGCAGTCTTTTCTTTACGTAATTTATCAGATTATTTATTTTGCATATGTGCATATTTTCTCCCTTATTGATTATAAGATGTTGTACAACTGTCCATCAGTGGGTGTGACCAATGTCTGAATGTTGACTCGACAGAGCTGGCAGGAGTCGCTTAAACCGTGTTTAAGACAAAAATCTAAAAATTATATAAAAATCTATAAAAATAGTTTTATTTATTAGCAGTTATCAAATAACAACGAAGACTGAAGTTAATTCTCATGTTTAATCTAGGTCTGCAACATCTATAAAATGTGAAAAAACAGTGAAAAATGTGCATCCCAGTTTCTTTAAGTCCAAGGAAATGTCTTTAAACGTCTTGTTTTGTCAGTCCATAGCCAATGATATTAGTTTAATTTAATAAAACAGAGAAAAGTAGGAAATCTCCATATTTGAGAGGCTGAAAACAGCACAATCTGCCAGTTTGTATGACAAAATACTTAACAATTAATCGATTATGAAGAGTTTAATAAATTAAATCTTGCCTTGTCCAAGTGTGTAGTCTCCATTGTTGAGTCCTACTCTGTACTGTATTCTGGCCAGAGTATCAGCTAATGTGTTATTTGACTTCTGTATTTAGAATAACCTCCAATTAAACTTGCTTTATGTGTCAGGGTTGCATTTCTGTGACTTGTTTGAGTCTTTGTCCCGACGTGGTTAGAAATATGTCCTGGCTTTTGAGATCAACAACAACTAAATGGCAAAAAGCAGAGAATTTTCATACCTCAGTGGAGCCAGTGAAAGCCACCTTGTCAACATCCATGTGTCTTGCAATAGCAGCACCAGCAGATGGTCCCATGCCAGGCAAGATATTCACAACACCTTCAGGAAAACCCACCTACAAACAGATCCATGTCAACACAAGCTCAGGATCATTTGGTCATTACTGACTACATCTTTGTAGAGAATACAAAATGCAAAAGTAATAAAGTGGACAATTACACACAAAGTGTTGCTTACTGGGGCAGATTTGGGCAGTTTGGGTTGCACTGTGCAGGTTAAAAGCTTGGGTGAGTGGACAGGAGATTACAGTGCATCAACTGATGGAGTATAAAGTATGAAAAAAGTACCTCTTTGATCAGGCTGGCTACGTAGAGTGCTGTGAGCGGTGTCTGCTCGGCAACTTTCATCACCACAGTGTTGCCGGTCGCAAGGGCAGGCCCAAGTTTCCATGCCTGCATTAGCAGAGGGAAGTTCCACTGCACGGAGAGAAGGATTGATTGATTAGTTGGTTAGAGTCGATTTCTGATTCCAGCTTCAGTTTCCAGCTTAAATGTGAATATTTTCTGGTTTCTTTACTCTTTTCCAACAATAAAGTGAATATCTTTATGTTGTGGACAAAACAAGACATTTGAGGACGTCATCTTGGGCTTTGGGAAACACTGATCAACATTTTTCGCCATTTTATAGACCAAACAACTATTAATCAATTGAGAAAATGAATTGACTAATTAATGAAAATAACCATTTGTTGCAGTCCTAATAGCTTTCCTGAGTAATAAAATGCTGTTGTGAAGTGTAGTGGCATCTGATCTTACAAATGCATTAATCTGCTACTCCAACTGTACTTCCTCAATACGATACGATATGATATACTTCATCGACCCCATAGGAAAATTTGTTTTGGACTCGAATGCTGCACACAACATGCCTCCACAGTGTGATAAAACAAACAACATAATAAATAAATTGCACATAATCCACATTGCACATTACAGATATTGCACATACAAATACATAACACATATTGCACATATCCTGTGGTAAAAAACACCATGAAACTATTGCACAATCCCTGCAGCCTCAAACAGCACTATTTAAAAGTTTAATGGAGGCAATGTTTCTGTCTCACTAGTATTTTGAACAACAAACCCCCACTAACTAACTCATTCTGAATCTTTAACAGTCAAAGTATGACCTCATAGAACTGATTAAAGAGGTTACTTTTACACAAAAATTCCCCAGCTTCAGTTTTGATTCTTAATTGGAACAGAATGACAATATGCTGGTGGACAACAGATCATCATGAAGTGTAAAACATCTGAAAAAATGCCATATATAGTGTGTGTGTGTGTGTGTGTGTGTGTGGGTTTGTCTCACACCACAACACTTTATAACACAAATGTCTATTTTTGCCTTTGATCTGGATGGTTTTCCAGACGCTCTGGTTTTAGATGACCCATTCCTGTGCACTTCCATCTGTGCACTGAGGACCAGAGGAATCTGTGAGCTCATGTTTCATTGGCTTTGGCAGATATGTCTGGCTAACCCCCCATCCAGAATGATTTCCACCCATCCTGCATCTGGTCAGAACACACAATCACAACAGTTTATTTAATATGAAACAATGACTGACACATGTCAGTGATGTCACACATTCGAAAACAACACACCGGACTCATGAAACTTGGACCAAACTGTCCAATTAGACAGTGTTGATCAAATATGAATCAAGATTGTGTTACTACATCGCCTATTTCTGCCTAAAATGATTTCAGAAACACGTTTTTGTGTTCTGTTTAGCTGGAATGTGAGAAAGTTTGCCACCAGGATGCCATTTTTTCTTGCCTGAAACTGGACCAAACACCGACCCAATCTGCATCTGTCACACATATCATTCCTCTGACTGTAATTGCCCCTTGGAATCAAAAATGAACTGTGAAGCTGGGCTATCTGCTCTAGAGTGCACTCTTTTTGTTTTAAAGCTGCGGTAGGGAATCAGTGTTTAACCTTCACATATATATTATATTATTACTATTATCAATATTACTATTAATTTAGTTTACTCTCCCAACAGATAAGTGTGTTCAGTTATTGGTATCTCAATTATTGCTATTATGGTTGCTGATGTTGCTATAGTTGTTCTTATTATCAGTATTAAGATGGTTGTAGTGGTTAATGGTATGAATAATGTTATTGGCAATAATATTAAAGTTATAAGGATGTATTGTGATGATTGCAATGACGGTAATAATAACAGTAGTACTTACTGCTGTTGTTATTGTGTCAGTATCGTATATCATAATTATATCACATTTTTAATTATTTTATTATTATTATTATTGTTATTTTTATGTTGCAATGTATATATTATCTGCATGTACTGTATAATTTCATGCACATTCAGACCGCAGGAGGAATAGTGGCAGCTAATGGGGACAGATGGACGGACGGATGGACAGACACACAGACGGGGTCACACACGGACACACACACGTTCACATGTGTTTTTTTACTGTACAGCATTCCAGGCAAGTACTTTATCATAACCTGCAAGACTTTCTGCCACTGAGTCAGGCTTTCACTATTTCAAGGGGCATGCACTCACATCTGCAACAGCCAATAGGAATGCACAGTCTCTGAAATGACCTGTGATTGGCCAACGTCTTCCATCATGAGTTACATTTTCTAAAATCTGAAAACAGATTCAAGAGGAGGTGCAGAAGTCTAACTTCCTACCAGACAGTCCAGTGCAGATACAATTCTAGAATGAGCAAATCTTCCAACTAGCAGAGGAGAAACAAACAAATGTAATTTCTTGAAAGGGACTCCTGTTATCCAGTCAGATATCTACACATGTAAAACTTTTAGCAATTTTAATTTGAGATCCCTGAGGAGTGTGAACAGGCAGCAGGCAGGATAGTCTTCAGTGACCTTCATGACGTGTATATTTTGTGCAGAAACCTGATATTAATCCTGCCATTGCAAACCTAAAGTCAGATTTTGATGCATAACTATTGCAAGTTTATTTTTTCACTCTGTCCATCTTCACTGTGTAGTCTGTGTCCCTCTGTGTTATCTGAGGAAACTGTGCTGGAGGTTCGAATTCCAGATGTAGTTTGCAGAGTGGTCAGTCAGCTGGGAAAAGTCAGCAGCTCTTTGTATATTTACTCTTGTTTAAAAGGATGTGCAATATTTCATTATTTTTCTATTTTTCCTCGCTGTCTACCCCCCCACACCCCCGACCCCAACCCCCCTCACCGGTATGATCTGTCCACAGACTCCAATGGGTTCATGTCTGGTGTAGCAGAAAAAATCTCCATCAATGGGAATGGTCTTACCCTCCCATTTGTCAGCCCAGCCAGCATAGTACCTAAACACAACACACCTGGTTAACTTGTTATGTACTAACAAGGCAGTGTTATATCAGGGCTGCATTTGTGACTCTGTTTTCAAAACGCTGTTCTCCTCTGGCCAAGCACAAAATGAAGCTTTAAAATGCTAGAAAAGCCCGTGTTGTGCATTTGTTACCTGAGACATTTCACCACATTGGGCAGATCCACAGTGTAGGACACAGCATATGGCTTTCCATTGTCAAGGGTCTCTAGTTCCTGTGACAAAAAACAAATTATTTGGAATGAAAAGCATGTACAAATTACAACCAATTTCAATTGCACAATATTAGGTTGTGTGTGTGATTCCAAATATCATATAAAATACATAAAATGCTGTTATTGTTATAAAGATCTGTAGAAGAGACATAAAGCGTCCCATATCCTGAAAAAGCAAGGGTTTTGCAACAGGTATTTACAACACAGTGGGATTTTACAACAGACAATCACAGCAGGTTTTGTAACAGCCAATGTGAAAGTGAATCAGCATGAAGTAGTGAGATTAATCATAAATTAAGTTCGTGTTTGTTTCAGTCCACTTTTGGACTGGTCAAAATTTCTCAGAAGATGTTTGTGTTGTCTCCTGGGGCCAGTATTTCAAAACTTTTAATCCAGGTCAGAATTATTGAGATGTTGTAATCACTTTTTTTGCACTCCCAGATAAAACTGATCTTGTAAGTTCTGTCTTGGGTTTTGCAGTCTTTGGATAGACCTCCATCTGTTGGTCAGGGTAACATTTCATTAAGACAGACATGAAAATGCTGCTAGGGGCATTATTGCTATTAATTAAAAGTCTCACTGAATAAAAGAAAACTGTAAAACACATGGGCCTAACTGCTTTGTTACCACGCAACTGTTAGTAAAACAATGGGTCACTACAACATGTCCCATTGACCGTCCACCTGGTTCATCTGGTTGCAGTGCTCATTACTTGGGGATTCCACTGCAGTGAGGAGCCTCGCATCCTTAAGTGATGTTATGAAGCATAATGCAGGTGAGACTTATGTTGCACTTTTGGAGAAGAAATGTGAAATTCTTGTTTTTGTACCTACCAATTTTTACACAACAGCTTGATTTTAACTGAAAATATTGACTTATTGTTTGATTAAAAATAGATCTGTTTTGACATGATCTGTTACTTTAATATGCAAGAAATTAATAAAAGAACGATTAAATAAATCCCCAAAATAATACCCAATAATACCCAAAATAACATTTGATCTGGATTCTGGGAAAGACTGGATTACCAAAACCATATCTCAGTTTTGTAGGACAAGGATCAAACATCCTTGTAAAACATTCCTGTTTTTTAATGGACTGTTGTAAAAACAACTGTGCTGTGATTGGCTAACGTAAAAATACCCGTGCTATGATTAGCTGTGGTAAAACCCTCCAATGCTGTGATTGGCTGTTATAAATCCTTGATGTGCTGTGACTGGCTGCTGCAAAATTCCCCTGTGCTGTGATTGAGTGTCAAAAGACCCTCCTGTGCTGTGATTAGTGGTTGTAAAAACCTGGGCTATGATTGGCTATTGTAAAATCTCACTGTCCGATGGCTGTTGTACAATCCCCCTGAGCTGTGAATGGCTGTTGCAAAAAACACCTGTGCTGTGATTGGTTGCAAGTAAAAACCATCCTTTGCTGTGGTTGGCTGTTGTAAAATTCCCCTGTACTGTGATCGACTATTGTGAAGCCCACCTATGTTGTGATTGGCTCTTGTCAAACCCCCTGTGATATGATTGACTGTTGTAAAACCTTCCTGTGCTGTGAATGGCTTGTATAAAATCTAATAATGACTCACAGCAAGGTAGGCAGAATCCCTCTCAATGGCATCAGCCAGTCGGTTTAATAGTAGCCCGCGATGAGAGGCATCCATGCGTCGCCATGGTGATCCCAACTTAAAGGCATTACGTGCTGCTTTCACTGCCTTGTCGACATCTACCTGGAAATATGACACCACAAGATGATTAACCACGGATTTCAATGTGTATCAAAAGTACAGTCCACTTCTTCTCTGTCAATTCATTTTTTGAGCAAAGCATAACAGCTAAAAACACTTTTATGTTACATTATCAACGTCTCATACTTCTAAAGCTCCAATGGAATTGGATTTCCTTGAGAAACAAGTTCTGGTGGAACATACAGATGAATGGCACAGAAGTGCATTATGCTACAAGAAGAGAAATGTTTTTCTGTTTTTTTTTCTGATTGCTAATGACTGCTGTCTAACACACATAACTGTGCTACACTATAACTCAAGTAAAATTGAGCAGGTCTTAAGAGGACTGGATAAATCTGTTACATTCTTAACATATATAATAACAGACAACTTAACAAATCCCTAACAGTGAAGCCAAAAGAGGGCTGGCTGCAGATGGAACAGGACAAACTAAAAAGATTTTTAAAAAAAGGGAGTTTCATGTCATGATTGACAGCTGAGCCCTGGTCACATTTGGATTGTGTGTGTTGGTGGGACCTCAATACATCGACTGAACCCTGAGCATTACTGCACAGACTCTGCCTCAAAATGACATCACCAGCCCAAGATGGTAGAGCTTCTATCAGGGACATTTTGACCTAATTTCTTTACAGTGAGAGGGAGCGTCATCCATTGTCATTTACAGTCAGTGGTTATAACATAAACAGAACCTAACCTTCTCTTTTGCATTGGACAACTTAATTTCCTCCCTAAGTCTGTTTACTTGTGGCATTCCCCAAGGATATTGGATTTGGTCCACTGTTATTTTTTTTATTTCTCAACCACTGCCATGCAGATGACATGCAGTAATAAGTGACTCTAAAATCCAATTATTTTAGCCGTGCAGCTGATCTAACAAAAACTAAACAATTTTACTGCTTTTGCAAGAAGTTGTTCTCCATCTGCGTGGACAAAAAAAGTACTCCGACTGGTTCATGCATTTAGAGAGGGCATCATCATGAATCTGTAAAAATATAACTTATAGAAATGTCAGGACATTTGGTTTATAGAGCAGATGTGCATGCCGCAGCAGAAGTTCAGTTGGATCAACACTTCAATTTCAGTTGAATGTTAATTTAGTTTAGTTTAATATTATTTGCAGTAAATCTTGCCCACAACAGAGCTTACCTCATCAGCCTCTGCAACTTGACAGATGATTTCACCAGTTGCTGGGTTGATGGTCGGGAAAGTTTTCCCACTTGCTGCATCCTGCCACTGGTTGTTGATGAACAGCTGAAATATTCAAATGTATCATTACAAGAGGTGCATATAAACCAAAACAAGCATTTCCTTTCCTTTTAAAACTTTTACATTTCTTTTTTTTTAATGAAATAAATAAAAAAACAACATTAGAGATCACATTACTCCGTTTTCTACCTCTGATGCTGTGACTTGTAAATTCCACGCTGCTGAACAACAAACTCTTACCTTTGTCCAACTACATGTCTGACCTCATGCCAGATAAGGACAAGAGTCTGTCTTTGAACTGCCACTCCTGATGTTTCTCAAATTTTCCCTTTTTTTATGTGCTTTTACAGAGCTCAAACTGAGTCACAGTTACTGACATAAAACAATGACAGTGTATGCAGTACTTACAACGAATCTGACAAAAAAAGTGAAAGTACAACTTAAACTACTCTAAAAACAATGTTAAAAGATCAACAGTATGATCTCTTTCGAGGAAGTGTCACTATTATTCAAGATTATCCATAGACCAGAGTGATTTTCTAGGTTATCACTGATTAAGGAAAATCTGTGGTTACAGCTTTCTAACCAAAGTTACAACAAATAGTACATTAAGAAGTTAAGAAGAAGCAATATTATAATTTAGATCATTTTATTTTTGACTTGATGTCTTACAGTTATATGGAGGAAATACTTCTGCTTTAGTCCACAGGCACCTTCAAAAACCGTATTTCAGTAAATGTATGTAAGTATGAACAGCTAAATTTACATCACGTATGAACAGTAAAAGCAGTCATGTAGTGGTAAAATGTTCCCTGTGAGTGTTTTGCTGTTAGATCCCTTCAATTAATACTACTGCTGCATTAATGTGTAATTTTAAGACTAAGATGTTTGTAGTGTGACCTGTGAGAACCATGTATCTCTAAAAAAAAATTAATTAATTAATAAAAACAGCCTGTTTTCAATGCATCTTCTAGCTGATCCAGTGCTGGGCCAGTGCTGTGATCATTGGTAATGATAATGAACTGAATCTTTTATATTAAACTGTAACTGTACACACTCCTCCTGTACATTCATGTTGTTTAGCACCTTGTTTGCAGCCTGCATGGTACACTGTAAAACAAAGTTTTGGACATTGCCAACAAAATTATTAGCCCATAGTTCATCACAAGACAATTCAGAAAGAGTGACCAACAGGAGAAATGCCCTCTATAAACACTTCTGACATTCCATTATTAGATTTTTGGCCATTATTAGGAGCTTGTATATGGCCCACAGCAGCCTGATCAATTTCCCATGTGCCCCCCCCCCCCCCCCCATGAAAAATGACTGTCCACCTCTATGCATGAACACTGTGCAGCCCTGTGTTGTATAAACATAAATGAATTACCTTAGCAGTAGTTGTTGTGGAGATAAAACTGAGTGTTGGGGCACTGTTACATGAGCTTCAGCTAAACTTGGCCTCATCTGGCCCCTTCACAAACTGTTCATAAGCTGCCAAACAATCTGACTTGACAGGAGTCAAGGTTTACTGGTGCAGAAGAGCACATGTCAACATCCTAAACTGATAGAAAGCCACAAGGACACACTATTAATAATTAATCTTATGTAACAGTGATACACATCTTGGACCCCGACAGGATGCCCTCCGACCATTTTTTAATGCACAACAAAAATAAATGGATTCACACAGTTTTCCCAGGAAGGATGGACAGACATGCTAGTGTTGTATGATGGGATATGTAAGTGAGGCTATGAGTAACAGAGATGACTGATCTTTGTGTGATAGCCTCTCAGCTTGTGCCAAGTATGGTAAGATCTGAGGGTGAGATCTGCAGGGGCAGATGACTATTAGCTGAAGAAATGAAGATAATTCTGATCCCACTAAATGTGCTCTTCACTTTGTCCCTAGTAGCAGATGTTTGTTTATGAACACTGGAGTGAATGCATGAGGTAAGAGTTTCCAGCAGTTTAATGTTGCACAAACTGTTTAAACTGTTCCCAAACATTTACAACTAAAATACAGTTGCAGTTCTTAAATGCAGTAAAAGCTGAGTCATAGTCCTTTTAATGTTGAATCATCGCATCTGATAAACCGCGTTATTATGAATATTTGTTTATTAACTGTCCCCTGACCTCCTGTCAGATTGTCAAATTGGCCCCTGGACAGAGCAGTCTGTTATATAAGCTCATCACACCATGTGACACTTATCTCTGCAAGAAGGATTTCGCAATAGGAGCTGCATTCCTGCCTGCAAGGAGTCTTTCTACTGTTCCAGTACTTCGGCCTGACCGAGCTGCTGGTCCCAGAACTGCAGTGGTGTCAGTCTGGGTCCCGGGCCTGGAGCTGGAGCTGACCTCAGCTCTGATCTCACAGGTTGAGCAGCTTTTTGAACATCACTTAACTAATAATGTTCGCGGTGAAAATTAACACTCGTTGACTTGTTTGTTCGCAGCAGTACGCACTCACTCACTCACTCTCTCTCACACACACACACACACACACTTGTTGATTGCGCAGTTGGCCAGAGTCCAGCTGTGGCTGCAGATCGTTACCTTGTTGTAGTGGACCTCGGGCTGGGTGCTGGGTGCTGGGATGGCGGCTGCAGAAAAGTGTCGCACCGACAGGCGGCTCAGTGTGGGCAGAGCCCGAGAAAACACGGTACGGATCATGATGCCTGTCCTCAGCAGACTGCACAGATACTTCCTTCTTCTTCTATTAATACCTGTTCAGCCTTCTTCTGAACAAGAAATTCACGGTAGACAAGAAGCAGCAAACACGTAGTGCTGCCCCCCACAGGTCACTTGTAGAACTCCATTCTCTCTCCTTCACATCAGGTAGATCTGATCAAATGTTTTCTCAGACAAGTCAAAGCCAAAATAATCCGGAGATCCGGATGTCTCCTGGAGTAATTTGATCTAGCCTATTTTTTTTTTACACTTATTCTTAATAGTGTGCAATAACAAAGAAGAGATATAGATTAAAGATATAGATACTGGATATGGAAGCACATTCCCACCATTGAAACAAAATTACCTCCATGGAAATCATAATTATGAGATTAAAAAAAAAGTCTAAATTAATTGGATAAAATTGTCAAAATTATTACTTTTTATCATAGTTTTGACTTTTTGTCTCATAATTTTGACCTTTTTTTGTCTCTATATATCTACAGAAAACACATGACACTGACAGGGGGTCCTTTGAGAGTTATCAATATAATTATTATAGTATTATCTATCTAATCTTTCAGGGGGCCCAAGATTTCTGGCGGCGCCCCTGATTGGAAGATCCTTCATCATGGCAGAGGGGACACAACTTCCGGGTGAATGGAGGACAGAGGAGATGAGGAGGCAAAATTCAACATAATGAAAAGTACCCTCTATCTCCTGTTTTCTTTCTATTATCATTATATTGCATGCCTAGATCCACTTCAGGATCTAGGATCAGCCAAGATGGTGTAAATGACCAAAAGACTGGAGGGCACTCATTAATCTTTATAACACAAATTTTCTCCGCTTTAGATTTTAGCTTATTTCCCAAGTTTGTTTTGACCAGTCTTGGTCCTCCCAGGTATTCCGAGTGGCGGTCTAGCAGGCTATTTGTGTAATAACTCTGGTGAAAACTTAGACTCAAACACAGAAAACACACAGGAGGCAGGAAAACCGTGAGTATTTTTTAACCTTATTTGTAGCAGGTACTGGAGGGCTGCCTGTGGGGCCACGCAAGGATTTGGGGCTAGAAATATAAATAAAGATTTAGGCAAGTACTGTCAGTAAAAACAGCATAAATAGAAAAGTAAGAGTACACAATAAAACATGAGGAAAAAAAAACCAAAGTGGCTAAAAATGTACAATATAGAAAAACAGTATTTACAGATGTTACTGATATTTACATAGGTGGATAGTAGAAGGAGCTGTGCAGTTTTATGTGGGAGTCCAAAGGGTGTGACATTGAACATGCAAGTTCACAGTATACAAGGATGAAGCTCTTAGACAACTTCGACCAACTTGTTCCATGCCTGTTCACGGTCTTGCAGCCGCTGCTCTTGACATAGCAAGCAGTGCAGAGAACATCACTCTCTGCTAAGTCTGACATGGCCACATTATACTGTAATAACTCAGATTCAAATGCAAAGAACACACAGGAGGCAGAGCAGGGTTCAAAAGAAAGTATGGTCTTTACAAGAGTCCAAAAAGGTAAGATATAAACAAGGAGTTCAAAAAGCTAAAAAAAAAAAAAAAAAAAAAAAAAAAAACAGACAGGAAATTAGCAAAAAATCCTTAAATCCAAAACAGGCAGAGTTTAAAAAAAAAAAATCCAGGGGATAAAACACAGAGAATGCTAGAAAGCTACGACACGGATGAACAGAGACAATCTGGCAGAGACATGAGGAGCTGGTGGGTGTATGTACACAGGCATGGCTAACAGGATAATCAGGGGCAGGTGAGTAAGTGGCTGCAGGTGTGGTTGATGAAAGGTAGGCAAACACAGGAAACTGCAATGACATAAGAGGTTAGTATTTCAAAATAAAATAGGAATATCATAACAAAATCCAGAATGTTACAATTTGTTGGAAATGTTCCTTTTATTTTCATCAAGTATTTCAATCCAAGTTTGATGTTCTAATTTCTGAGGTCATCTCTCCCATTTCTATTAATAGGGCAGGTGTTGTTTGACTATTGACAAATGCCCCACTACATATTTTTAAGGCTTTAGTTTGTACTTTACTGTACTTTTTTACAGTTTTAATCACTGTAGGAGCTGCTGAACCATGATCAGTGAGTGATGTAATCATTGTTCAACTGTCATTATCACTGACTTTCTGTCAGGCCCCGGTCAGTCACACACCACACTCCATCACCTTATCCAGAGCTTTTTGAACACTGGAAAACATAATTGGGAATACTGTACAGAAATATGCAATTTCTTCTTATTATTATTTTTATAGTATTGAATTTATTTTAATAATCAAACAATTTTATTTGGTCCTAGTACTATTCTTCTTTCTGTTGTGGTTTGTATAGAAAGGACAACTGTAGCACTGTTTTTTGAGAAACACAGCATGACACTAGTCTGTTTTATGGCAGTAATTATGACTAGTCAGAATTGTTGTGCAAAATGTTGCGCATGCGAGGCTTCCCATTCGTTTGCTCATTATTATGGCAAGCTTTCCATTGGATACTGGCTCAGTAAACAAATCAATTGAACAGTGTTAGAAGAAGAAATGCACATGAAGAAGAAAAAGTAGAAGAAATGGTGGTTGCTGTTGTGGACAAGGTTGTCAGAAAATGCCACGAAATAGAACAAGTTTATCGCCAAGGAATTTGGTTTGAAGGGTTTTGATTGATTGAATAGGAAGCCCTATGGCCATACAAGCCGCTCCTACCACCCACTTGCTCCCGCCTCCCACTTTTACAGATATCTGCAATGTCATTTCGCCTTGTCAAAACTCCAATACAAGATATCTGCTATTACATTCTGACTAGGTAGATTGCAGGTTAATATGGCAAGCCGTTTTAACATTTAATAGCTAAATTTGACTATCCGGAATTAACATTATAGATATCAATAATTTCATTTTGACTAGTCGTAATTATATTATGACTATTAAGTATTTTCATTGAAGATATCTATAACTTCATTCTGACTAGTCAAAAGTACATTTAGAGATATCTGCAATTCAATTGTGACTAGTCAAAACAGAATTGCAGATATCCGAAATGACGTCACTTAAACCGACACTCGACTCGTCACACATCCTAAATGACAATTACAGATATCTGTAATTCAGTTTTGACTAGGCGGAATGAAAATTAAAGATATCTCAAACGTAATTATGACTAGTCAGAATTGTTGTGCAAGACGTTGCGCATGCGAGGCTTCCCATTCGTTGCTCATTATTATGGCAAGCTTTCCATTGGATACTGGCTCAGTAAACAAAACAATTGAACAGTGTTAGAAGAAGAAATGCACATGAAGAAGAAAAAGTAGAAGAAATGGCGGTTGCTGTTGTGGACAAGGTTGTCAGAAAATGCCACGAAATAGAACAAGTTTATCGCCAAGGAATTTGGTTTGAAGGGTTTTGATTGATTGAATAGGAAGCCCTATAGCCATACACATGGCAAGCCGCTCCTACCACCCACTTGCTCCCGCCTCCCACTTTTACAGATATCTGCAATGTCATTTCGCCTTGTCAAAATCCCAATACAAGATATCTGCAATTACATTCTGACTAGGTAGATTGCAGGTAAAAGATATCTCCAATTCGAGATATCTCTAATCAAAATCCATTCCAAGATATCCACAACCCCATTATAGATATCTACATCTGAATTATGACTATCCATAATCCCAGCTAGAGATATCTGCAACATAATTTTGACTAGTCGTAGTTCCAACTCAAGATATCTATAATGTAATTCTGGCTAGGTAAAACTCATTTTAAGATATCTCGAAAAACAAAGCAGATATCTTGAATTAAGGGCATTTGGAGATATCTTTAAATGGAATTAGGGATATCCATAATTCAGATGTAGATATCTTTAAATGGAATTAGGGATATCCATAATTCAGATGTAGATATCTGCAATGCGAGTTGTGGATATCTGCAATTTAATTACGGATATCTGTAATGACAAACCCCATACACATGAATGGGGGAAAATTACGTCATTTGTCCTAGTAAAAATTACATTGTGGATATCTAAAATGCTAATTGTGTATAGGAAGAATTACTTTGTGGATATCTGAAATGTTATTTTTGAATAGGAAGAAATGAATTACAGATATCTGCGATACATATCCAGCCTAGCTATTAAATGTTAAAACGGCTTGCCATAAAGGACAAGGAGGGAGGAGGTCATCTGCTACAGGATTAAATTAGGTCATTCAGATTTAAATAGTACACTAAACAAAATAGGAAAACACCCAACCGGTTTATGTGAACATTGTCAGTCAGAGCAATAGTCCATGTAATCACAGAATGCACCAGGTACAGCCAGGAAAGACAGGAAATGAAGGAGGAATTAAGACAGATTTGAATACATGAAATTAATGTTAAAATTTTGATGAAACTGCCAAGTGGGCAAAGCACTAGAATCTTCTTTGAATTTATTAGAAGGATTGGTTTACACAATAGAATTTAATCTCTGATCCACACTCCCGAGCAGACGGTGGCGGTAATGCACTTAGTACGCTGTTTACCAACTGCAGTTAAAATCCAAGAAGAAGAAGAAGAGTGCTAGCTGCGATAAACACAGCTCGTAGAATAGGTTGCCAGTAATTCTTTATTATTTAAATATGATTATTCTTGCAGGGTAACTGGCACCAGGTTAATTAGCAGTAGTGTAGAACATTAACTAACTGAGTGAGTTAGTGAGTAGTCACCCGGTTGATACAGTAGAGCTGGGTTAAGTGCTAGCACAGTTAGCTTCAATGTGCTAGCTAGCTAACGAAGGTTAGCTTCATTAAAAACCCGGAGTGTTAAATTCACTCAGCCGGAGAAAGGTTACGGTTCGTATCCAGAGAGTGGAAACAGCAGACGAAGGTAAGTGTTTGTTGTAGATCAGATGAAGATGAAGACAGATGCTTCACAGCAGACTACTGAACTGCTCCTCCGCAGTCTGAACCACTGAGGGGAGCTGAAAGTTCTCATGTGTCGTTGAAGTGTTTAGGCTGAAGGACCACAGCGTGCCTTTGCCATTGAAATGATTTTAAATTATATTTTATGTTAAGCACTGTTCTGTCACACAGCCACAGTACACTGACACATAGTTTGGCTGGTGTCTGATCAGTGTTTTTGTCTCTTAGATGGCGCTCAAGTCAGGAGAGGAGCGTCTCAAAGAGATGGAGGCTGAGATGGCTCTGTGAGTAAAACCGCTTCACCCAAATCACTAAAACTGTGTTTTTTAACCTATCCTAACAGTAATGTTCGTATAGCCACACATTATATTGTAAGTGGACATAAGGTAAATCAGGTGGGCCTACCTTCAAGACCCTCAGGTACAGGATTCAGAGAGAATACAGGTAGTATCCTCTACAGTTACTCTTGATTGAGAGCCTTCACTATAGCCAATGTGGAATAGGCTGCAACTAATGATTATCATTGTCAGTTAATCTGTATCAATTAATCTATCAGTTGTTTGACATTTTTGACCATTTTCTTACATTTTAAAGACCAATGTTATGTTTCCCTAAGCTCAAGATCAAGATGTCTACAACCCAAAGATAGTCAATTTATTGTCATAGAGGACCAAAGAAAATTGAAAATATCCACATTTAAGAAGCTGAAATCGGAGAAATTACTCAAACCAATCAATCACTTATAAAAATATTTGCCAATTTAATAGCTGACAACTACTCCATTACTATTGCAGCTCTAATATGGAATCCCCCATTTTCATTCCCTTTTCAATCACTCAGAAAATTCACGTTCAGTTTTTATCTCCAGTGTCATTCTTTGTTTCTCTTTGTTTTATTAGTTATATGTGTTTTGTTTTTTGAAATCTGTTGTCTCTAGCTTGAGTAAAACTGCCTCTGTACCTGTCTCTACCTCTGTACCTCTCTTGCTCTAGTTTTGAGCAGGAGGTTCTTGGTGGTCCAGCACCAGTATCAGGAAGCCCACCTGTTATGGAAACGGTACCTGTAGCTATCTCTGTTCCAGCAGTTCCAGTAGTGCGGCCCATTATAGGCACCAATACCTACAGACAGGTATGTATTACTCTAGTAGGATCTGGGTAGTAATATACATCCAGACTGTTCATAGTAGTCATGAATGTATAGAAACAAATGTGCGGTTTGCACAAAATGACCTAATCACAGACATATAAATGTAGATGCTACATTGGCCTTTCGATCACATGTCAATGTAGCCACCATACTGGATCAGGCAAGACAGACCTGTAAACAAATACATGTAAAGGGAGAGCTGCTTTTTTCTGTATAAAAAGCACTAGAACGTTTATTTCTCAACTGGCTTCAATGAGTCAAGGGTTCATGACCTACATGGAGTAAGTTAGAAAAAAAAAGCAACTTGTTATTACTCTGTGTAGATGATAAAGTCATGAATACAACATGAATCATTGAAACATTTGAGAAATATAAATGTCGTAGGGCTTTTTATCCTTAAAAACAGCAGCTCTCCCGTTTACATGTATTTGTTTACAAGTCTGTCTGGTAAGGCAGCAGTGTTGACATAACGCAGCAATGAGGTGAAGCGGTCAATGTGGCTTCTACGTATAATATGTCTATGGGCCTTATACACTAAGATGTTTTTACTGATGGAGGAAATGTCTACATAATTTAGGGCTGTACTACAAAGGAAGCTCAACACAACCAGGCTTTCTTTGCATGAGGTGCTCGACAAAACCTAAAACCCCAGTCAGAGATAACAGGTGTCATAATGGTGCTTTGTTAACTCAGGCTTTCTTCTTCAGACTCTGCGTCAGAAAATGACTGATCAGCTGAATGTGATCTTAATGCTGCTGTTTATTTCCAACACGACAAGTGCACATTAAACAGTTAAACTTCATACAGCAGATTTAAACATGATGCTGTCGGTCTGAGACGCTCCAGTTTTTGGCCAAATCAAAGTGAAATGAGTGGATTGAAGTTTTTTCCTTCAAATAGTCAATAGTTGTAGTATTCAAAGTCTGCATAGTTTCCTCATCATTCTTTTAGTGTGTGGATGATACAATATGTAAATTCAAAGTGTTAATATGATCTGATGCAAACAGGAAAAAAATAAGTTACCATGGTGATCTAGCCAGGTTAAAAGAGAGGCACCTTCATGACAATGAAAACGCTGCCTTTAGACTCAACATAACTCACTAACAAATAAATCTTGCTTTGTAGCACAGCCCTCTTGTCTTCCATCTCTCTCACTCTTTGCGCCATGTCCCTGTCTTACACTCTGTCTTTCTCTCTCTTAGGTCCAGCAGACATTAGAAGCCAGAGCTGCGAGTTTTGTTGGTCCTCCACCACCAGCCTTTGTGGGACCAGGTGAACATAAACTCTCACACACATACAGCAGCTAGGGTTTGGCAGTTAATATTATAATATTTAAAATAAACAGAGAAGACAGTGATACTGTGAAACCCCTATTACACTGGACAAAAAAGACTGTCACGTGTATTTATTGTCTCCAGCTCTGATTGGCAGCGATGGAAACATGACAACTAGATAAACACCATTTTCACCACTTTTCAGCAGAGGCAATGAAGGCTTGTCACCTCTTTTGCTCCTTATTAATCCACATGTGCTGCTTGTCTTGATTTAATTCAGTGTTGTAGCACTGAAGTTGAGCTGCTGAACGGTGTGTAAACATTTTACTTCCTATAAATTTATCACAATAAAAGTCCTCCGTTATTTTGTTATTTAAAGGCTTTTATTATGAGGCAGCAAAATCAAGAAATGTTGGGAGGTAACTGAACATGTTCCCTCTGCAGCTAAAAGCAAGACAGATACCTGAAAATACAAACATCGGCACAGAGAAGGGACTGAACTTGGTCTCCTGCACACACATGAACTGACTCTTGGCTTTATCAGTCGCCTGTTCAGCATCTAGCATCAGCATCAGTTTACCTGCATTTAAAACCTCATGCATATTCACCCTTATTTTGGTGTAAATATGTTATCAGGTTCACAGCTCAGTACACTCACAATTATCAACAAAGCTGAAATGGAAACAAACTGCTTGTACAGAAGATTTTCTTATATCTTATGTCATTATCTTTCTAATAGTTGTCTCACTTCTGTTTCATTGACATCCACTGTGATATGTGTCTGTCCCAGTCCCTCCAGTGCGTCCTCCCATGATGAGACCAGCCTTTGTCCCCCATATCCTGCAGAGACCTGGTAAGGTCACTTTTAGACTACTGGTTTACTGAGACAGAGAGACTAATTAGTCAGTCACAGTGAGCTTTGTCCACTTCTGCCCAGAGACTGCTGTGTCACTGGCTACAGTGATTATGGTCACCTAAACACCGTACCCAGTGATCATTCTCTGACTTGCAGCTTATCAATGAAATATGTGTAATGGGCATGTGTTTGTAGAGTGAGTAGAGAGTATATAATAACGTGTCTGTTGAGAGAAAAAAACCCATCAAAGTTCAAAAGATTTACAACAGGATGTGATGCTAACTATGTCATGAGCTGCAGTGCACTAATGTGTGTCATTACATTCTATCTATCTATCTATCTATCTATCTATCTATCTATCTATCTATCTATCTATCTATCTGTCTATCTGTCTATTATATACTCATTATATATCTCTCTTCACTAACTATTTTTTCAGCAGTAAACATGCTGAACATTTCAAACAATAAATATTAATTTACAGTGTGTGTGATCATTGAATTTTGATGTTCAAATAGTTTTAATCCATGTAGAAAATATCAAGGTGATATTGAGTAATGTTTCTATGGAAACTGGTTGCTCACTGACTTTGTGGTATGACTGAATTTAGACCAAAAAAAAAATCTTATCTGACATGTCTGTCTGACTCTCTGCTTTCATTCACAAAGTAGGCTTCATGTATGTTTAATATCCTCACACTGTGTTGATAGGTGGTCAGAGGCTGCCAATGATGCGTGGTCCTCCAATAGCACCTCCTCTGCCCAGGCCTCCTCCACCTCCTCCCATGATGCTTCCTCCTTCTCTGCAGAGCCAGACACCTCAGGGTCCTTCTCAGCCCATTCAGCACATGGCTACTGCACCTCAGGTGAGAGCTCATAGATGCAAAGAGTGTCCGCATGATATTCACCTTGACTAGAGAGACACCATACTTGGTGTCGGGCCATGTGCACATGTATGTCTTACTGTGGTGTTGTCATTAAGTTACTGTTCCTATAAACAGTATAATAAATGGATCAAATGTTCAAATGACATTTGGTCTGACAACTTAAAAAAAACTCCCCAAAATTCTGACATGTTGCAGTTATTTTTCTTGACATACCTTGTGCCTGAAGTTCTTGCTTCTGTGTTTGTTGGTGTGTTTTACTCAGGTGGCTGATATGGTCTCGATGGTGTCAGCCCCAACCACAAGACAGGGAGCCCCACCATCCATCAAACCAACTCCATCAATCATCCAGGCAGCACCGACAGTGTACTCTGCTCCTCCTGCACCTGGTGGACATAAAAGAAATGATGTGAGAGCCCAGAGACAAGCCAGAATGGTGCGTACATTTTGACTGATATCTAATAAAATAATGTGTTCTAAAGTTTTCTGCTAAAACTATTCTGCTCTGAGAGCCTGTTCTGTATCTGATGATGTGGATAATTTCAGGAGGAGCTGGCGGCACGGGTTGCAGAGCAGCAGGCAGCAGTAATGGCAGCAGGCTTACTGGATAAGAAGGAGAGTGAAGACAATAGCAGCGTCATTGGACCCAGCATGCCTGAGCCGGAGCCCCCCCATACTGAGGTACCTTTGAAAAGCAGCAGTCTGTCTGCTGGTGACTCTGAAGCTCCGCTGATTTAGACTATACTTAGAAAGGATTTAGTAAGGATCAAGTGTAGGTGCACTGTGAGTAATAGGACACAAATATTACAGTCACATGTGATAACTGAACAAGTCATTTAAAAACCATGGACATTCTTGTCCTGCTGTCCACTTGTGAAAAAGAAGCAACAAACTAGTAAGTGTCTGTAATTGGGCCAATATTGTATTGAAGTACAAACAAGCTGTTTCTCTGGGAAAAGTGCATTTTTTCAGGGGAGGTGAGGCTGGAAATAGGACATGGCGGTGTGTCAACGAGCGCCAGCATGTGCCTAGCCTGCCGCCTGTGTGCAACTAGATACATAAAAAATAATAGGGGCAACTGTATTGATGCACAGAAGCAGTGTGCTTTTAGGTTAACCGATCAAGAGGAATGCCTGAAATGTTGCAAGTGAAGACAAACGTTACTGCAAAAGTACTCTGCACACTAAAACTATATTTTTTACCTCCAAAAACTTCACATCAATGATATGAACTGTAGGTCAAGACGTACTTTGTTGGGTTTGTGTTGCAGTCTGTTGAAAGTGCTACAGAGGACAAAAAGAAAGCCAAGGTGGAGAAGGTGAAGAAGTGTATCCGGACTGCAGCAGGGACCACCTGGGAGGACCCTAGTCTGTTGGAGTGGGATGCAGGTACAAACTGCTGCAGGGTCTACAGGACTGTGATCAAGTCCTCAGTTTAACCAGCCTTAGACCCCTGATGCAACACGCTACAGTGTATTTTAGCCTTTACAACAAATGTGAAACATTACGTAGTTACATTCAGCATGACTGGTGATTTTGTTTATTATTGATTTCCTGCTGCAAGATAAAGATACCACTGTCTTTCTTTGATATGATGTTCGTGTGAATCTTGTTTTTTCTGTTTTTCTGTTGCAGATGATTTCCGTATATTCTGTGGTGATCTTGGTAATGAAGTCAATGATGATATCCTGGCCAGAGCGTTTAGCAGATACCCATCTTTCCTCAAAGCTAAGGTGGGATTGTTTTTCTGTTTTCTTTACCTCAAGACATGAATGAATGTGTTTGCAAACACACTATTAATTCAATATTTATGCATACAACTCAATCAGTGTCACTCGCAGCGCTCTGCTGTCTGTCCCTGTTACCATAGTAACCTGAATAAACAGGAAGGAGGCAGTCAGAAACAGATTAGCCAGGCTACTCAGTAGAGTTGGAGTCAGAAAATTTACAAGTGAAAGAAAAAAAAAAGAGAGCAAGAGAATAGGGGACACACATAACAGACAGGGGAGAAAGGGGGGTTGTGCCAGAAAAAATTGGGGAACCACTGGGTTTAACTGAGGATGTGAACATAAGTGTAGTTCAACAATGTTCATGGAAATGGATGTGAGCAGAGACTAAACTGTTCTCTTAATAATGTCCCTTTTAATGCAGTGGACACTGATGTAGAGATCTGTCATGACAACTTAACATTATCCAGGAGACAGATTGCCCAAAAATCTGAAATCAAGATCTGCTTAATATTTTTTTCCCTGATTAAAGCCACTACAAGTAACTTACCCACTGTGTTGTGGATAAAGGAAGTAGTGTTTCCACTTAAATAACCACTAGATATGACATCAAAGATAAAATCTTCTGCTTATTTTTACCATGCATGGGAAGACCTGGTGCTAGACTTAAAAAATAACTACAGAGAAATAGCCGACCTTCTCACAGATGTCTTATTTGCTTATGCAGGTCACAGACATCAGTATTAAAATCGTATATAATTTCAAATATTATATCATATCTACACACACACACACAGCTGTTTTAAATGTATTACAAAAAGTTTTTAACTGAAGTCATCACATGAATTTGTTGTCAACAGGTGGTGAGAGACAAACGTACAGGAAAGACCAAAGGCTACGGCTTCGTCAGCTTCAAAGATCCGAATGACTACGTCAGAGCAATGAGAGAAATGAATGGTCAGTCTCTTCATGGACATGCTAAACCTTTTCAACAATCACAGGGTTCTGTTTAGTTTACAAGTGGGTACTTCTGATGTATGTCTTAACACTTGGATGGTCCTTGATTTAGAAATTGAGTTGGTGACTTCCAACTTCCAACTTTGTCTGTGCATTCCAATCTATTTTATTTTTTTACCTGGTTGTCAATGTGACTTTGACACTGGTTTGTAACTGCTGCCTCTTTGTATCCCTCTCACTCTTTGTGTTTGTCCAGGGAAGTATGTTGGCAGTCGTCCCATCAAACTGAGGAAGAGCATGTGGAAGGACCGCAACATTGAAGTGGTTCGCAAGAAACATAAAGAGAAGAAGAAACTGGGCCTCAGATAGTGTTGATGCCAGTAGCTGTGTGTGTTGTACTCCACAGTGGACAAACAAAAACACTGATTTATTTTGATCTGTCCAATCAGGAGATGGACTGAGATTGCATAGTTGTTGACTTTTTTCCCTTCCATAATAAAACTGTAATTTTTCAAGTTGCTGACTTGGTCAATTCAATTTTACTGGATGTGTTTACGTAAATACATGAGTTTCATACTGCTGAACTGCTACTTGATGTAGATTCTGATTTCAGTTATGAGACTGGGCCACTGTGGTGCCACAGTAAAAACAGATTACTCCATTTAAGTTAATGTTGCTCATCAGTTGTTCCTGACATCTTTGGCTTGTGACAAGTTATAGCCTCACTGTGGACAAGAGAAGTCCTTTCTCACATTGTGAGAATTAGTCTTTTTACATATGAAATATGGATAGTTCCACCTTTTCAGACCTGTAGAGTTTGTTCAAATGACACATACATTTTTGTAAATAAAAACAAAATGATTTTTTTCTTAAATTCCTTCCATCTGAAGGGTCATGAGATGATTAATCTTGGGATCCCTTGCAGGCAGTGGTGGAAAGAACTGAAAGTCTACTCAAGTACAAGTACTATTACATTAACTAAAATATTACTCAAGCAAAAGTAAAAATACTGGGGTTACAAAAAAACTAAAAGAACAAAGTATTAATTAAAAAAAAAGACAGAGTATTAGTTACTTTTTAACCACTGTTTAATACATTGTCAATAACAGCTATTCAATCAAAGAGGTTTCTGTTTCTTTAAATCTTAAATCTAAATTTGTCCGATCTCCTTCTGTTTTGCTTTGTGGTAACAGTCACTTCTACAAACTAGGGTTCCAAATTTTGTGCATCTTCCTGAAAATGCAAGAATCAAGAAGAATCAATTTATAAGATACAAAACACACAAAAAAGGTAATTTTTCCCAGGTGATTAATAAAATATATCTTCCTCTTATTGGCTACAAAAATGCAGATGATAGGTTTGTAAAGTAAATTGTACTCAATCAGTTATGATTTTAAAAGTAACTAAGTAGATTACATAGTGTAATGCATACTTAAGTATGAGTAAAAGTACACACTTGAAAATCTACTCATAAAAGTACAAGTACCCCCCAAAAAACGACTTAATTACAGTAACTTAAGTATTTGTCCCTCCACCCCTGCTTGGGACGTCCCTTTCACAAAGTTGGGAACCACTAATTTGCCTGACGGGTTAACTGATCTCTACAACACATGCTCAGGACTCCTGAATGCAATAACGGGATAATTAATTATGGCTGGTGACAAATGCAAGTCATACATGTTTGTTTTGTGGCAAACATTTCATGCAGGTTTTATTCCCAACCAATACAAACACTTGATGAAGAAAGAACAGCTTAAACAGCTACAACTTGTAGGAACAATAAGGCTTTTATTTAAAGTGCAAATTCCATCAGTAGGCAAATCATAATGTCGGCCTCCCTAAACCAGATAATGTATTAGGTCTGCACAGTTATCAAAAATCTTAAGTAGTTTTTTGGTCCAGGTAAGATGTGTGACAAGCAACTTTATAATGAAGGACTGTAACGCTGCAAAGATGACCCGGCTTACACATCTGGATCTCCAGATTTTTTTTTTTTCCAGTGAAAATTAAAATTGATGCAAAAATGATGGTTCCCAATGATGATTGAATAATATTGCAATCATAATATCTGTCAAAATGAAAGCAATATGAATTATTTCTGTAAACCATACTGTGTAGCCCCATAATGTATGAATGTTGCTTACTTTGAATAAAAATAACTCTCATTTTCAGTGAGAACAAAAAAACAGGAGCCTACACAACCTGGTGCAGGTTGGCCATGGTACATTCAGATGCTGCACAAACACAGTCATATTATTTAGACACTGCTATATTAATATGAATTATACAAAGTGGTAGTGAAGAAAAAAGGACTTCAGTGTCTCTCCTGATCAGTCTTGGCCTTTGCAGGTGAGTCTTGATGCTGTTCAAACTACGACAGCTCACCTGCTGCTGCCTGCAGAATGAGTGACTGCACTTTTCCCCACAAGCTCAAACAACCAGCTCACACACGGTCCAGTGTCGAGCAGCTCCATCAAATTTAAGTTCTCAACAGCTCCTCGACAGCTGTCCGTCCACTAAAGATGACATCATTCACCGACACACCATCATAGGAGGAACCAGTCAGAGACAGCGACAGATTGTTCTCCTTTATGAAGCTACGCATGGATTCTGGAAAGGCAGGCAGACAAACACACCTCAAAATGATGACTACATTCAGAATTTATGGATGGAATTTATATGTGAATACTCACCGACTCTCTGATAGTGTCCCTGATAATACTGAGGTATACAGTCCTGATGAGAGAGAGATTCCATCACAGTTACAACATACCAACAATACAGTCAAGATGCAGCATTAGCACAATATTATAAGTTATAACTTCTAACAGCTCAAAATAATGATAGTAATATAACAACAGAGACTTGTGTATTTTCTGCATGAATTAGTGACATGTTAACATGTTATTTACACACACACAGTCCTGTCATACCCTCTGCACAGCCAGCCGAGTCCAGATGGGTGCTACAGTGACTCCCAGGTGGTTCTGCACTGCCTCCGTGGCTTTTGCTAAAAGATACTCCTCTGTTACTGCTTCTGGGGAGCCAAACACTTCCTGGAACCAGGCCCCACCCATCATCACCTAGCAGACATGGTCATGAGCTTTGGTCAGAGGAGTGCACTCATTTAACTGAACCATACAACAAGAAAGAAACGTGTGTGTTAACTGTCACTGTGTGTTGTTATTGTGTGTTAATCTTGTGTAATGTCACTCAGTGATGAAGCCACAGAATTATCCCTTAGTTTAGTTTCAGGTTAAGGTAAGGTGGAACTCAAATTGAAGGGGAAACAGATTTTAACAACACAGGAAAATAAGTTATCCCTAACCACAAATGTTTACATAAGTTACACCCTCACACAGTGCAGTGCTACTGGCAGCACTCTTGAAACAATACAGACTTCAACACAACACCGGCCCACAACTCCCCTTGCTTTTAAAATGAAAGACATTTTACATTGTGGATGAATCACAAAGACACTCGTGTGTGTGAGTATGTACCGTCAGTCTAGTGGTCTGTCCATTAGGTCTGTTGTGTTGAGGGAAGGGAACAGAGTCATAGACCACCCCGAGTACACCCCGATCCTCTGATGATGGAAGCAGATGACCAAAACCCTGTGTACACACACACACACACACACACACACACACACACACACACACACACACACACACACTGCTTAGTGCTGTTTCACTGGGTTTGTTCATGCCACATTTTGATTTGGCATTTATATATATACATGTATATATATATATATATATATATATATATATATATATATATATATATATATATATACATATACATATACATATATATATATATATATATATATATATATATATATATATATATATATATATATATGTATGTATACACATATATTTGTAACTGTAGTTCTCACCATTACAGGCAGGATGCAGCCCTCATACTCGAGGTTCACCACAGCGACTGTGACTGTGGAGACGTCCTGCAGCTGCTGGATGAGAGGTTGACAGGAGGAGGGCAGGGCTGAAGAGAGGGCTGGGGGTGTGAGGGAGGGGGGTCAGCTGAGAGAAGTGACTTCATACAGAACAGAAAGGTGTAATGAAGAGAAAATCTATTTCTCCCTTGTGTTTTTACTGTGGATCGTGTTGTGATTTCAGACCCAGTGTACTCAGGGCTGGGAAATATACTGATATTATATCATACTGTGATATGAGACTAAGTATCAGGAGAAATGTTGTTTATTGTTATATTGTGATATGGCATCACTGTTGTCTTTTCCTGATATATCCATATTACTGATGATCATCATTATTATTATTAAAAATTCTCATTGGGTTAATATTTTGTAAAAGCACCAATAGTCATCCCTACAATATTGTTGCAAGATCAAGGTATTTGGTCAAAAATATTACGATATTTACTCATCTTATCATCTCAGCCTCTTCGACCCCTCGGAGTACAAAACATCAGTCACAACCAACATGATCAATAATTATTGATATCGACCGATATGAAACTTAACCACTGTAATAGGTTTTTCAGCTATATCACCCAGGCGTAAGTGTACTATTACATATACTATATAATAATGTTGTATTTATTATTTTGTAACAGTGTAAAACATTGAGAATTACAATTTTAGGTTAAAATACTGAGCAAAGTTTTACATTGGATCATTTCCTGCTCTGCTAAATATTGAAGGATTGTAAACATGTTGCAGCTGAAGCTTTGTTTAATCATTGCAGCTCTAGTCAAGATAATATAAGGTGCTGCAGAACTGGAAGTAAAAATGGTGAGGAACCTTCATTTATGCATACATTAAGTCTTACCAAGATTTATTAATAAGGTCTATTGTGGATTGGGTTGTGATGGTTTGTCATTCTTTGAGGGTGGTGTAAAACACTACTTACCTTTTGCAGGCAGAGCAGAGATGATGTGGTCAGCTGATACGGCTCCATCCTCCAGTTGGATCTATAAACACAGACACTTGAATGTATAATGAAAGGAGCCAAATAATAACATAAATATATAGGTGGTATATGATACATGCTGACCATCACATCATGGGTGTCAAAGGGAGAAGAAGAGGAGGAAGGAGAGCTGCTGATATGAACTGAGAGGAACTTTTTTTTTCTTTTTTTTTGGAGACTGATGGACAATGAAGAATAAACCTCGTTCCTTGTCAGAAGGTCACTGTCTAGACATAAAATCCTGGTAATCCATCCCATAGTTTTCAAGACATTTCACTAAAAGAACAAAAATGTCAACCTCATTGTTGAACCAGAGCAGGGGTTCTCATGACTGAGTGACGATTTAGGGAACTGGCACATGACTGTGGGCTGCACAGCAAAAGCCATGAAGGAGGTTTGTGAGGTTTGTGATTCATTTCTTTGAGCAGTGAATTGACCTGTTTACAAGTAACACATCACTTTATCCGTCCCCTGAGTTCTGATGAAAAGAAGTTGATCCATATTTCCTGAAATCTGCTTTTCTCTTGAACCATAAAGAGTTTTTTCCGTCTCACATCTGCATTAAAGCTGTGGTGGTAACATTTTCTTGGCATCAATGAGCAATAATTCCATATTAACCTTTCGGCATATTGTAAATCCAGTGGTCTGAGAGAAAACTAGACTTCTGCACCTCCTCTTGTCTCTGTTTTCAGGCTTTAGGAAATCTGGCCCTTGACAGTAGACTTAAACCAATCACAGGTCATCTCAAAAACCGGGTGTTCCTATTTGCTGTTCTACTAGTGCACTAATAGTCCACTAGTGCAAATGTAAGACTGAATGCAGAACAGAATGCAACAAGAGAATATGAAAATATCTCATTTTATCTGAATTTATGCAGGAGATATATGTTTGATTTGTGGTAAAAATAAATAAATAAATACAGGTTTATCTCCATTAATGCTGAACACAGTTGTATACTCATTATTTATTATTATTATTCATTATTAACTCTTTACTTTAATGTGGTGCAATGCTCAAAATGGTCAGTAGTTGTCACCATCTCACCACTGGGGGGTTGTCCATCAAGAATTTGTGTTTCCTCGTTCACTTTCTCAGAATGAGAGCAGCGAGAGAAGCTTGTGTGAGGCAAAGCAGGCAGCCTCATGAAAACATATTTGCATTTAGGGTGTCTGCTGCCTTTTTTGGTCCTCAGGTCCCAAACTCTGAGTGAGTGTTGTTAAAAGAAATGATGTGTCACAGTGGTGAACATGACTCGCAGCTTTTTTTGGAATGTGTTATGAATGCATGCGAATGCATATTTATGAAAAACAAGTTAATCACTTTGACCATTTAATATTTTGTTCTGTACTGCATTCAGTTGAATACAGGTTGATTTTTTTTTTGCAAACAATTGCATTCTGTCAACCTTTCGTGGAACTGAATACTTGCTGAAGTATTTCAATCTTGACCGAAATGGCAGACCAACCATCACTGCCACCCCTGGAGCCACAGCGCTGCCACGTCTAAAATGGTGGAACTTCAAATCTACAGCTGAGTTATCAATTTTCCATTTTGTTGTTGTCCAGAATAACACAGCATATAGTCAAGCTGAAGTAAATGTAGTTTATAGCCTCCACACTGACCTTCCAACCAGAGGCTGAAGGACTGATGTGTTTAACAGCTGCCTCTTTGTGAAGCTGCACCTTCCCACTTCGTTGGAGATACTCGGCGATGGATTCTGGAAAGGACTCCACTCCCCTACTCAGGGACCACTGGGCCCATGACTCTTTAATAGATCTCTGAGCCAGAGGGCCAGGGAGGACCACAGGAGTGGGACCTGCAGGGGTTCACACACACACACACACACACACACACACACACACACACACACACACACACACACACACACACACACACACACACACACACACAACTTCAGTTGTCCATTACAACTATGTTGGGTACTGGGTGTAATAAGGGAAGATACAGTATATTAATCAGAGACATAAGAAAAACAGTTTGGATCATCTAGATTCCCAAACCTAGGAATGTCACAGCCCAATCTGAACTCTTCTGTGGCCCACCCAAACCTTTAATTACAACTTTGATCAAAACATGAGATACAATGAGATATACAATATATTTTAGTGTTACTGTGACAGATGCCAAATACTGTTAAACAGCTGTTAAACTAGGTCAGAGAAATGAATAACATGTCATTTTAAACCAATGGCTTTGTTTTGTTAGTTCTGATCACTTTTCTAATTAAGGATAAGTGTTTTATGGTTATTTCAAATTAAAACTGAGACTTAAAAACATTTCATGTTATGGGCTGTGGCCCTGTAGTGCTATTTATCCATCTACATTTTTTTGAGAAATCAGCTGTAGACATGTCTGCCTTCTCTCCAATATAATGGAACTAGATGGCTCTCAGCTTGTGGTGCTCAGAGCACCAAAAAAATCTAAAAAACTCAACAGCAATGTCTCTTTCCAAAAATCATGACCTGGTTACTCAACATAATTCACAAACCTTGTCATGAGCTGTTTCATGTAGGAACTACTTACTTTCTAGAAGAAAAGAAAGTAGTTTGGGTAGATTCTTAAGTAATTCTGAGAGTAGTTCCTCCACAAAACTGCTCACAACAAGGTGTGTAGATTATCTTGAGTAACTGGGTCGTGATTTTTGGAGAGAGACACTGGTTTTGAATTTTTCAAATGTATTTATTCCCTTTAAGCACTATAAGCCAAGTGCCATTTAATCCCATTATATTGAAGAGAAAGCTGAGATCTCTATGGCCAACATCTCAAAAACGGGTGCAATTGGTGTGAGCTGTCCCTTTAAAGTTAAGGGTAAATCCTACTAAGGACATAAATTATTCACAAAGCATCTTAGCCCTCCTGAGAGCTCCTGAGGTAAAAAACTGTAGCAGTAGGGAGAAGGACTCTTAAGAGCCTTAAGAGTTTCTTAGACAGAAGAGAAAATGTTGGAAAGAGAAATCAGTAGAAGAAGTGTTGTCTCTGTGTGTTAGGAAATACTCCCATGAACAATGGTGCCATATTAATAAATGTTCATAGGAGCATCATCTAACATGCAGGCTATGTTTGTTACACATTGTCCATTACCTAGTATTTATCGCATTTGGATGTGTGAGCTTTTGTAAATGTTTTCACAGGAGACATACTCTCCAAACGCTGACTGACAAGTGTGTTGTTAAAACGCTTGTGCAGGAATAATGTTGGTTAATCCCAGGAGAGATGCCCTCACACCTAACACAATAACACTGTAACACATGAAAGTGATCACAACACCAAGATATTTGGCAACTGGAAAAATACAACAGTGCAGCAGTGATGACGTGGGTCTGTCCCAACTCTCCATCAGCACAATGATCACACAAACAAATTCAGTCTCCTATTCATTTAATTTCCACTGGATGTCCACACTAGAGGGGCATTCATGGACACAGCAGGCTTCTCCTATTAATATCAAATAAAATACATGAGGTACTAAAATGACCATCACGGTAAATCAGCGTAGGAAAAGGCTACTGTGATGGTAAGCTTGTGTTCCCACTCAGTTTGTAGGCTACTTCTAAAGCGACAGTTCACCTCGAAATCAAAAATGCAGCAACTCATTATAATGATGTTTTCTCACACATTTTCCATTTTTCAAAAAAGTGCGATTTGGTTCTGGTTCTGTGATTTGGATATTGCACTTGGCCATATTGTGATTTTATTGCGACTGTGAATAATTGTGCAGCCTAGTGGAAATTCTCAATATTATATTTCTTTTAGACTGAAGTTGCTTCTACCCTCTCAGACATATTAGATAGTTTGTATCCTGCCACAGGTCCTTTTACTAAGTGAAGAATCTTCCCTGAGCCTCTCCGAGCAGAAGTAACAACAGTGTAGTAAATGCTGCAGTGTACCTGAGCCCAGCAGCATGCCCAGTGTCAGGGAACCTCTGCACTGCTCTGCGTTGTACAGGACAGGAAAACAAGAACGCACACTCAGCTTCCTGCAGTCCCCTGCAAACACACCACGACACAAACTGTCCACAGCTATGTCTGCCAGCTACACACACACACACACACACACACACACACACACACACACACACACACACACACACACACACACACACACACACACACACACACACACAGGAAGAAAACAAAGAGCAAGAAATATATCACAAGACAGACTACTGATGACATTAATATAATAATGTGATCAAATAAAACCATGATCATTGTCCAGAATACACAGGATGTCCATACTGCAAGAGTATTCTGTCATACATCATGTTGAATATCACAACAGCCTGAGAAAAATCTGAAGGATGATCATTCAGACAGACAAGTTCCCCACACCTCCTTTCCCAGCCTCCGCGAAACAAATGAATGGATGGACTCATCGTCTTCCTTGCCTCTCCTAACCAGCATCTCTGTGGCAACACTAAATAGGAGGGGACGAGAGAAGGGTGGGACAGTCCGCAAAAGTCCACTGAAAGAAAGACAGAGACACAGAAAGAGAAGGAGAAGGTGACTGATAAAGTATATCAAACATCTATCTTCACAAAGGTACATTATATTGAGAAGTGTTCCTAATTTTTTGTCCATCTCATTCACATCCTGCAATGCAGTGCTTATTTAGAACATGTGTCTGTTTAGAATGGGCTGAGGTGCTGACTGCTGCGTTCTTGAGGGACACTCATCTGATTGACTTCACATACGACACTGCACTCCCTCAGCAATACACCCACCAAGTCAACCAGACCGACGGTTCTCAACATATGTGAAGGACAGGCAGACAGACAGAGATTTCACCACCAGCACTTACAGTAAACTCAGTATAAGACACAGAATTGAAGTAATGCTTCTGTGACACAGAATAACAGCTAAATGTCATGTTTTTAGTCTGAATCTTCACTGTAGATCTTTAGCTTGGAGCCATGTTCACACGCACACTGTCTGAACTGTGTGTGTGTGGTGTGACACTGTGCAAACAGCATGGTGGGACTTTGGAAGACATGGACTTCACCAGACAAGCAGTATGGAGGCAACTGCATGTTATTTTTTTTACATCTGAAAACCGGTCACCATTCACTTACATTGTTTTGGAGATTTTGCAATGCTGTTTTCTTGTGAAACTCAAGCAATGTTTTCTGGATTAAAAAACACCCCAAACTTCAATCAGCATGAGGGTGAGTAGATAATGACTGAATTTTCGTTTTGAGTGAACTATCCCTTTAAATCCCTTTGTCCTGTTCTACATCATGAGCAGTGATTCGCTGACCAACTTCAACACGGTCACTGGATTCTTAGCAGAGTAAGGACAAACTAAACACCATCAGCTGAAACTAATCATTGTGCATGCAGTAATAAACAGTATATGTATTTGTTTTTGTTAGTTTTTTGTTTTTCTCCTTGCTCAAAATGTCAAAAACTGTACCTCTGTTCCAAAGCCGAAGGTAAAGTTACACCCCTGTGCCTAGAGCATCACAGGTGCCCATCTACAGAGATGTACTGTACCTGAAACCAATTATTAATTATTATATATTTATAGAATTTTTGTTTTGTGGGCAGCATAATGGGACTGGATTTTGTATTATAGTGTTGTAGAATAACAAATCAGTGACCCCTGAAACATCTATTCTGTTGTGTGAATGGGTGCTACATAAATACAGTCTGTTTGCAGCTTGTCAGCCAAGAGTTTCCCTCATGATATCACTGCACAATGTGTCACATGTGGTACAACAGTACAGAGTGATGAGAATAAGCACAACACACCCACTTTAAGATGGACACACCCTGCTGTGGTGTGTGCCAGTACAGATGGTTAACACACCACTGCAGTGTCAGTTTACAGTCGCAACAGGGACCTTTTATTTCTCCTTGTGTCGTCCTTCTGTCTTTTTTGCTTTTCTCTCATTAAGATAATTAAAATACATATTTGATATCAAGTAATAACAACAACAACAATACTAATAATAATAATAATAAAAAATAAAAGATAAAATAAAAAATAACAGAATATTTGAACGTAACCCCTTATCAAATTATTATTATTAATTATTATTACATTTGAAGAATATGACTTGAGATCATATATTTTGCTCCTGCAGATGTATTGAAATTTGCATTTCTATTTACTACTAACCAGCCAAACAAAACCAGTTTTGTCTTCTCACCAGCCTCACCTTATTCCTGAAGGCATCCTGTGGAGCTGCTTGTTGACATACAGATATCTGTTCTTAGAGGCCACATGACTGTAGGTGACTGGTAGAACCTCTCCTCCAAGACCCAGGTCATCGAGCTACACACACATACACACACACACACACACACACACACACACACACACACACACACACACACACACACATAATTTCGAATGTCCCCAAAAGACAGAGGTTCACTGTTGGTCTTTCTTCAGACTATCCTATAATAATCCTTCAGACCTGCCACTTTTAAACAGGATGACTGAAAGTAAGCATCTCACAAACTGAAGTTGTGAAGTTTCTCTCCAGAGCAGCAGGGAAACATTGAGACAAGTTGGATGAGTTGAAGGCAGCAGTATCATTATCAACTGATTTTTCCGACTGATTGTCACTGATTGTGATGCACCTGTATAAAGCGGCAGTACTGGAGGAACTTTTAATACTTTGTTTGATTACTACGACCATTTAAATCTACTGACTCTACACACGAGGAACTCCCCAAACATTTTTATCTGTATTAATGAACATGAAAGTCATGATAAACAGTCCTCTAAGTGATTCAACAATTATCTTAAAATGTATTAATTACAAAAACCATCCGTTAACACACCACTGACTATGGCCTCAATACAGTGGTAGAACTCACCATATTGAGTGTGTTGCGTCCCACTGCCCCAGCAGGTCGAATCCCTCTGGGTCCATGTTCAAACACTGCCCCGTCTGACCTCCTGGTGGACCACAGCCAACCTCCAAAACGACTGCTGGACTCCAACACAATGACCTGAAGAACAAAACAGTTGTTTCAGCACAATTTAACAGAAGTATGGTCCACAGATGTAGAAGAATTTTATTCATAGTGCAAATAAATGATAACTTAAAATGAGAGTTAGGCTAGTCAGCTGTTTGGTCACTTAAATGGCACGTCCCCCAATTTTCAGTTTTAATTATTATTTCTAAGTGCCTTTATTTTTCAGGATTCTAATGTACGTAGTCTTGCGAGGAGGCCACATCTGCTGTTATCACAGGTATAGTTAGAAACAATGTTTATATTTCCCCCCAAATTCCCAACATTCACTATGTGAACAGTAGATACAACTGAACATCATGACTGCACTTCTTCAGCAAATAGTAGCTTAAAAACAGGATGTCTATACCATGTAACAGTCTGTGTGTGTGTGTGTGTGTGTGTGTGTGTGTGTGTGTGTGTGTGTGTGTTACCTTGGTAACCTGGGGGCTCTTGCAGAGGTAGTAAGATGCTGCCAAACCCCCAATCCCCCCTCCAAGGACTGCAACTGTCCTCATTGGCTGAAGGTAAACACAAATCACGTCCAATAACCAACAGAGCTATAACAGAGGACCAGGAGCTGCGTACGTGTGTCTGATGTACTGTGACAGGGTGTGTCTGCTAAATGAAGCCTGTGGATAATGATAAAGACAACGCCTCATTCTGTCCCCCAACAGTCTGTCTGAAGAGGAGAGGACTCGTAGGACTGTTGCAGAATCACTGGCAGGCCTTTTTATTTAAAAAAAGGGCTGCATGATATGGCAATAAAGTCATATTACAATCTTTTTGACTCTTATTATAAAAACTATTAAAATCAAGCTGAAGAGTGTAGATCTTCAATGTGCTCCTGCGCATGTTAAATCTGAGGTCTTTCATTTGCCGTTCTCACTATCACTCTAATTTGCCCATTGGACCAGAGACTCGTCGTCCCCTGTTACTGGTCTGGTGGCAGACCCTTGGAATAATTGATCAAGTTTACATGAAATTATTATTTTTTTTCCTGCAGGAGAGTTTATGTTTGAAATTCTGACACCATAAAGGCAGGCGAGCAGAGAAGATGAATATAACCCCTGGCATATTCCAAGAGCCCTTCAACACATGCTGTTCTCCACATTGTTCCTGGTACAGTTTATACGCCTCGCTGTGAATCTTGGTGCTTATAAAATATATAAAATCTTGTCAGTGTCTAAAGCTATAAATTTAAACTCATGGTGCACCTCTGTGAAGGAAAGTTAGTCAGTGATTGTCAGGAGGTGGCAGGGGTGTCAAACATATGGCCAGAACCAGCCAATCAAATCTTCCAATCTTTGCAAAACAGCAGAGGAGTAATTAATTCCAGTACAGAATACAACAAAAAAACAAAAACAACAACAACAATGAATACTTATTGTAGTCACAAACAAAAGACACTGAACCTTGTCAGGGATGGCTTGACACCAGTACAGATGTCGAAACCAATACCAATCCAATACCATCTTCTTCACTCTCTTCAGCAATTAACCTGTTCATAATACATTTGTATGGATCCAGCTTGCTTGAAATAACGTCATGCTCAAACTGTGAAACAAATATTCTACTCTCATAGAGTGGGCTGAATGATTTTGAAAAAATAACTTTTTGCAATTATTTTGACTGATATTGCAATTGCGATATGATTTGAAATATTAGAAGGAAAGCTAAATTGTACATCATTATTCTCATTTTCATTTAAACCATATCACTGTGGCGTGAAAAACAATATATACATATACATATATGATGCATAGGCCAGTCTGACACACATTTTGATTTGTTTTGGGGGGTTTTTTCTGATTATTTTCTGGGCTTTTGTCTTTATTTGGAAGGTGACAGTTGAAGATGTGAGAGGAAAGGTGGTAGAAAGATGGAGGATGGCATGCAGCAAATGGGCCACAGGTGGGAATCAAGCTGGCAGCCGCTGCAGAGGACCAACAGCCTCAGTACATGGGGTCACACTCTACCAACTGAACTACAGGGGCGTCCCTCACACATTTTACATTTAACAAATATTGCACCTCCTGCGATTTGAAAATTTCCGTGGGCCATATTGTGATTTCAATAAAATTCTGATTAATGGTTCAGCCCTACCATGAAGTAAGAAATACATTCCCACAAATATGACTCACTTCTGCAACACTGCTGCTTCTTTTTATTTGATTTTTTTTTTTTCAAAAAGGACTTTCAGCTGCATGTTTGACTGGTCAGCACCATCCCAACATTAAAAATGAAAATAAATGTCATCTGTGTTACTGTGACACATCTACAGCATGTCACTCAACATTTAGCACTCATGATAGTTTAGACTGTTGGATCATATTGGATTATATGTTCCTCCTTTCCAAAATCCAGTCCAGTGATATTGGTCGGTATCAGATCAATACCAATACTGAGTATCGTATCAGCTTGTCCCTGAACACTGTGATAAATAAATACTGTCAATTAGCAGCTTCACTACAAAATCATCTGTAGGTTATCAGTCACTTTAGATACAGAACATAAATATCACCTGCCTCGTTAGCTTCCACTTTAGTTGTGTTTGTGCTGATGCAGTGTTACTACACAAGAGTGAAAATGTGTGGAGAATTTCCAAATCTCAACAAGCTGTCTGAATTACAAAGAAGTGAAATACTCCATTGTTGTCCAGATCCAGAATTTCTGAATGTTTTGTGTTTGTAGATCCACTGTGATCTGTATAGTGTAATGCACATCTAATGACACTAGACTGACTGAATGTGGAAAAGCTGATTTTTCTTCACACATCTCACGATGCTTATTATCTGTTTTGTAAACGGATGCTTCATTCATTTTGAACGTATTTTGAAAGTACTTGTACTTCTCATCACTAAAAAGGGGAAACATTTGGAGGTTGTTATTTATCATTATCCACTGGTTTCACTGGTCCGGCCCACCTGAGGTCAAACTGGGCTGCATGTGGTCCATGAACTAAATGAGTCTGACCCTCCTGTCCTCCTTGTCTCAGTCTTCACTGTGTTTCTGAGTGGAATAACACCATTATAACGAGCAGAGACACAGAGACTGGACTGTCCTGCTAGACAGCAAGCATACACACACACACACACACAGCTCCACGGTTACCTTAAAATTGGACGGAGCACAGCACGGTCAGGTCCGTCTTCTTCCGCGTGTCCCCAGTCACTCACAAACAGATCGGCAACGTAACACTTCTTCTTCTCTTGTTTTAAACCGCAAACAGCTTCAGGGTGTATACCGCCATCTAGTGTTCACGTCCTCAACACCACGCCACTGAGAGACCATGAGCTGCATGTGTTCAGGTGGAATCAGGAAAATGCAGAACTTTTGAGGCACATTTATAGTATTCAGTGACAGACAAATAGCAGCTGAATGTCATTAAAGGACTATTGTGGGCAAGGAGCTGTGGCACTGTGTCATTTTGTGTGGCAAAAAAGGTCACGAGAATAGGCATAACAGCCATATTGATAAAAACCAGCAGGATAAACACAGGTGATAGCAATTATACTATGGTAATTAAGTTCCTGTTCCAATTAGTGTAGAAGAGTCATTCCAGAGAACCAGCGTGGGACCAAACATGAATTAGAATCATTGCTATTGTCTATGTTGTCAGCTATACTTTGAATATGTAGTTTGTAATTTACTACCAAGGCAAGGCAAAGGCAACTTTATTTACATAGCACCATTCAGACACAAGGCAATTCAAGATGCTTTACAAGAACTTAGAAATACATTAAAATAAATCAAAAGGAACATTAAAATTGCATTTGAGGTCATTAAGACAAAAGCTAAAAAGTAAGACAATACATAGTTAAAAACATTATAGAAATTACATTTAAAAAGCAAACATAAAGCAAAAGCAGACAAATATAAAAACAATAGCTACAGATTATCCTAAAAACATGTAACATATCCACTTCACTGGTAAGCTGCAGTAAATGTTTTAAGACCTGATTTAAATAAACCGACAGTTTCAGCTGACCTCAGGTGTTCTGGAAGTTTGTTCCACAGGTGAGGAGCACAGAAACTAAAGGCTGCTTCACCTGGTTTGGTTCTGATCCTGGGAACACTGAGTAAACCTGTTCCAGATGATCTGAGGGGTCTTGGTGCTTCACAACATACAAGTAAATCAGAGATATATTTAGGCCCGAGACCATTTAGTGCTTTATAGACAAGTAACAAGATTTTAAAGTCTATCCTTTGACACACAGGAAGCCAGTGCAATGATTTAAGCACTGGTGTAATGTGCTCCACTCTCTTGGTGTTGGTGAGGATTCTGGCAGCAGCGTTCTGGACAAGCTGCAGTTGTCTGATTGATTTTTTACTCAGACCTGTGAAGACACCGTTACAATAGTCCAGCCTGCTGAAAATGAAAGCATGAACAAGTTTTTCTGTATCTTCTCCAGACAGAAATCCTTTAATTCTTGCTATGTTTTAAGGTGGTAGTAGGCTGATTTAATAATTGTCTTTGTGTGACTGTTGAAATTTAGGTCTGAGTCCAGAATGATGATTTCTGGCTTGATTTGTAGGTTTCAGTGTCATGGATTCAAGGTGAATGCAAGTTTGATGCATCACTGCTCAGATGTCATTCAAAACTTTTACAAGTGCAGTCTCAGTGCTGTGATGTGCTCAAAATCCAGACTGAAAGAGTATTAAAATCACCCACTATAACAACACAGTTCAATAGTTTAGAAGTCATCAATAAAGTGTGCATTATATTTTGGTGGTCTGTAAATGGTTACTAATACTGCTTGACAGGAGGATCTCAACTGCAGTGCAATATATTCAGAAGACTCAGACTTCCCATATGATAACTGTTTGCACTGGTAAACATCCTTGAATAAAGTGGCTTCTTCACCTCCTGTCCTTTAAGTTCTTTAACTGAGCTGATAAAATGGAAGTTTTGGGGGGCTGATTCAATAAGAACTGCTGCACTGTTTCATTTAACCAAGTTTCAGTTAAAAACATAAAATCAAGGTTTTTCTTGCTAATAAAATTAATTAATAGTGACTTGCCAGCCAGAGACCTGATATTTAATAAAGCCAAGTTTAGTGTATTAACACCATTGTCTGACACAGTCGGTGACTGACGCATAACTGGAGTCAGATTAAATAACGTAGCTGGGCGTTTTGAATACACATTGTTTTTCCTGATACTGGTCAAACCAGGAATGATAGACCTTGGAGATGCCCCTGGCTGATACTTTTCAATCTCAAGATGTGTTTGACCATGCCACCGGCTATTTAAGATTGCCGGTATGTTTAAGGAAACGGCATGGGGTCTGTCTCATCTCTGACAAGCAGCTGGGTGATGGCGTCTGGGGCTGCTATTTAAGAGTTCATCGATTTGACTGAGCTTCGGTGTGGCAGCTTTAACTAACTCCTTGATTGGTGAGTGTGGTGGAGGGGGGGAAGGTTGACCCTGGCTCTGTAGGGGTTGCAGTGGTGGGGAGGGTCGATGTTGGCTCTGTAGTGGTTGTGGTGGAGGGCAGGAGGAGGGTTGTTGAATCCCTGACTAGGACAGGGTCATCCTTTAAATGAAGACTTCAGGATTTGGATTAGCTGTAGTTGTGTAGTTTTGCTGGCTACCAGCACACAGCAAAATGGATGTTACATAATGAAATTACTGCACTGATACTTCATTACAAAGGAGAAGGAAAAATAATGAAGACAAGAAAGATGATGGGGCAAAAAAGTAGGATGAGGACAAAGAAGAAAGCAACAGAAGGGACAAAATCATCACAGCAACACTTCCACACATGTGTGTGTACTGGGCAAGAGGGGCAGAGATATTTTATGAAAACTGTTAAGTTAAAGATATAATATGCAACATGTTCTTATAAAAACAATGTATAGACTCATATTAACATGTTTTTCATTATGTATTTTGGTGTCTGTATCTGCAGAGACCCTGCAGTCCTCTACCTGTGTTGTGCTGTGTAAGAACAGCCTGTACAAAACCTATTTATTCTACCTTTAAATAAAATCCCTGGATTTCCCTCAGTGTACCATCCCAGGTGCTCTCCAGCATAGTGCATTATCACCACCTACTGGTTCAGAGTGTGGTGTCATAAACCTGACCTAAAAATAGTGAAGGAAAACCCAGACTTCTTCTCTGGTGTAATCTAAGTCTCCTAAAGCCATGACATCCTGTTCACTAGCGTGTGCACACCATCACACCACACACTCAGTTTAGGCGGTGTGCATGCGCATGTGAACGTAGTTCCAAGCTAAGGATCTACAGTGAACTTTCAGTCTAAAAACATGGTGTAAATGACAAGTTGTTTCAAGTCATGGTTGTTTTTTTTATGTTTGAAAACTGGTCACCATTCACTTCCATTGTTTGGTAGATTCTTCAACACTGTTTTCCAGTGAAACTCCAGCAATGTGGGCTAAAAAAAAAAACTGACTTTCAATCATGCTTGATGGCAAGTAGATATTTTTTGGGTGAACTCCCCCTTTAATAATAACTAGCTCTGAAAGCAGAAATCTGTACAACTATCATAATTTATTTAAAAACTGTGGTCAGAACACGGTTGGGTGATGCCTTCTGCTACAGTAAAGCTGGCTTTCACTGGTTTTCACTTAGAACTCTTGTCAAACATGCTGTTGAGAAAGCAGGCTGCCTTTTTCTTGGACTTTTGTTGGCTTTCTTGGTGGCTAAGGTTAGCATAATTGTCTCCATAAACTAGACTTCCCCTGCTTCACTGAAACCTGACACAATTCCCTGGACTATTTCTCACTAAAACAAACCACACCCAAGTGATAAGATGACCATCCAATGACAGCACGGGATGTTGTTTCTTCTAAAGAAAAGACGTACACACTTGCTCCATGAAAGCCTTGCACCTACTTCACGTGCGTGTAATTACTGCTCCCCGTGTCTTTATCCATCAAACGCTACCCTGACACACTTCAACAGCTGTGTTGAGGAACAGAAGAAGATAATTATTTTATTGAAGCAGTGCATTCAATCATAACTACATCCATGGTACTACTGGACCAGCATCTGCTTTTAACGGAAGTGGCTGGCTGGAGGTGTGATTTAAGTCTGTTGGGTGAAACTGTCACTGCCTGTTCAGGCTGCCTCATCACCCAATCACAAACCAGGTTTCACTGAGCCTAACACTGCTGACGCTGGTTATCAAGTTTCTTAACTCCGGGATTTCCATCATCAGAACCATGAGTAACATGACATGAGATGAAATAGTGACATCTACAGGGAAATGCAGTTAGTGTGGCAGCAAAAAGTGATGTTCAATGAGGTAAAACATACTGGATGTTAAGAGTGAGGCTAAGGCTATGGATGGACTGCTGGATGGGTTTACTGCGCACAGGCCCTGGTACCAAGGGGTCAAAGGACCAGAGGGCCAACCACAAAGGAACACAAAACAACCACGGAGACACAAAAAGAGATTTTAAGCGATTAGAAAATGATTGACTCTTCAAAATTGCCTTTGCTGAATATTTTGTGAAGATCAGTGAATGTTTGTTTATTTGTTAGGAACACTTGTGCGCAGAGTGCTGTTTTACCATAACAGTAAAATTATTTCATTTTCATTTTCCCCGACTTTGCACAGAGGAATGACAGCAGCTTCTCGGTCTTCTCTCTTGGTGATTCTGTTGTGCGCTCTCCGTCCTGCTTGTCAGCAAATGCAGAGATACGATTTTTTCCTACTCTGCTGTTCACTGGTTTGTTACAGTGCGCAACATTCATCTCTGCTTTTTCAGTGCAGTAGGCTTTATTTGCTCCCAGCCTTCATCCCCTCATGGAGAGATACGTTTGGGGTTCTGTGACGCATCATTATGCATGACGCTGTGGTGTGACTGTTAATTGTCAACATACATAAAACAAGTAATCAATGCTGATACTGTGTGATATTAGATAAGGCATGATGATAACACAGTATATGCTTTGAATTCCTTAGATAATGACAGATGAGCCAGTGGCTAAGTTGACCCAGCCCGTTTCTAGGCAACCATTCTCATGTAACCATAAATTGAAGAAGCACCCATAATATTTCTATCTGGCTGTGCTGGAAAGCACACAGGAGAATTTTTTTTTTTCAAAGTAAATTTTCTGTATATCCAGTGTGATGAATGTTTATCTAGTTCTAAAATATGTATTATATATGTTGGTGATTTGCCAGTGTATAAAACCATGTGAATTACTTAGCTAATGATTAGCCTGAAGTGCTAAGGTAGGCAGCTTTTTCCAAAATGGTGACAATGGGGCAAAGTGAGCCAAACGCTGTGGGGTACGATGAACCCGTAGTCCAACTTCAACATTGTAAAAATGCTAGAATGTCAAGAAACTACAAGAGAAGGACAAACTGGGGCTCAACACCCCTTCTTCTTCATTGATATAATTGTATTTTTATCATTATTATTTGCACCCCAAAATGCTTTGATTATACCTGTTTCATTTTTCTTTGCCTAGAGGAGAACATAAGTAAAAATGAGCTCATCCTTCCCTCACTCTCCACAATAGTTATGCAGTGTTCTAAGTTACCACTGTGATCTAACTGGGTTATAAGTGTCACCTTCATGACATTGAAAAGTCATCATCATCAGTAGATAATCTTCTACTGTAAATCACATTCAGTGTGTTCCCAGGACGAAGAGCTCTGCTGCTGGTGTCTTTAGGTTGCAGCTGTATAGATGAACTTCTCTTTGTATTCTGGTGATTCACCAGTAAAGCTGCTGCTGTTGTCGCCCACAGTACATGAAACATTTCACACAGAAATGTGGGATTTCATATTGACAATAATGTACAACAGATGATACCAAAATCCACCAAAACAGATGGTCCCCTGTAAATAAACACCTGCATCTTTGGGTTATTCATGGATTTATAAATGTCATTCTTTTTGAGATATTACCACTCAGACCCAATTTTCATGTTTAACTAAACAATAGCATATGAAAGAAACAATCATATGAATAAAGAGACAAAAATCTGATCATCAAATTGTGAATTAATCCAACACATTTGAAAGCCCAGCTCAAGTTAATGTTCTTTCATCCTGCCTCTTTTCACAATAAGAGCGTGCTGCATGCTTTTCCACTGTCTGTCAGCTCATTTAGACCAAAGTAGCAGCCAATCACAGTTCAGTCACGATATATTTTGTGTGAATTTATTTATGTGATTACTTATATTATTTATTGATGAACTCTTTATGTCTCCATAGTATAATTAGATTATTTAGATGAACTCTGCATGCGTTCTACAGGCACTGTAAGCCAGAAGTTCCAACGGTTTTTGTTCAAGGGAGCCATTTTCTATCTACTGACTAAACTGATGACCTCTGACTGAGAGACATATTTTATATTGTAATCACTGTATAACAATAAAAGTACAGAACAACTGATAACTGCACAATTAACCCAGACAGCCAGTGAACACAATAACTGCAGGATGTTTGTGTCAACGAGTGATTTACAATTTTTGGTCTGTATAATATATTCTTTTTTATTTTAACAACTCATGCAAACTACATAAGTTTCTTTTGTTGACAAATTCAGTGTTCTTCTCCCTGAGAAGCTCCGTGTACTTTTCTAATGCAGGACGAGGGTACTAAGCAGAGAGCGAAGGCTCTGTGAATACAGCTTGTGGTCTTCACACATTTTTTATTAAATAATAATCTAAACTTTAAAAATATCCAATTTATTTAAGCTTTTTTTTACGGAGATGACTGAAATGCTGAGACAAAGGCCTACTGCATTTTTTTTTAAAACATCCCTTTAAAATCAAGAAGCCCTCGCAGCTCCCCTGAAGCTTTGGAGACCCCTAGTGGGGGTTAGGACCCCAGGTTGGGAACCAGTGCTACAGGTGGCATAAAGGCATGATAGCAGCTGAGCATCAGAGCATGTGACGTGTTGATGATCTTCATCCTGACAACACATGAGATCATGAGGTGCTAGATCAGATTAGTAGGAAGAAAAGCGGAGATCTGATGTTTGTTTGACTTTGGTGTGCAAAAGTATACTCTTTATTCTTATTATATATCCAACTTTATTTTGCCCCAACCCCTCCCCTCCACCCAGCCCCCACAACTGGTGGCATTCCCATGTCACCAGTTACTGTCACTGTTACAATAGCCAATCAGAGCTCACCTGCAGAAAGAAGGCAACCAAACAAAGAAGAGCAGAAAAAAGGGTTACTTTCAGTTTGTTTTTTCATGTTAAATAGTAATAAATACATTGAGATGCAGTGGTTCTTACTTTATCCTTTTCTCTTAAGCAGAAGGGTTAAAAAGTTTCTTTTATTTCTGTTTCTATTTCTTTTTATTTCTTTATTGATCTGTGTTGGATCTTTAGCAGCAATCCGGACCAGTTGTCATGGTGATTAGCAGCACAGAGAGGAGGAGCTGTCTGGAGGAGAAACACAACAGGAGAAGGAGGAGAGGAAGAAGAGAGCAGGGAGTTGGGGAGGATGAGGAGGAGAAGGAGATCCCTATGAGCGCCAGGAAGGCATCAGTGTCCTGTCACCTTCTCCTCCCTCCAACTCGCTCCCTCTCTCCAGACTCCGTCACAACAGAGGGAGGACACGAACTCTAAGAAAAGGTGAGTTGAACACAGACAGGAGTCCTGAATCACACGTGTGTTGGTGTTTTCTCCCTTTGAACCAGCTTTTGTCTTCTTGATGCAGCAGTATAGGTGTGTATGTGTGTGTGTGTGTGTTAAGACTGCTCGTCTCTAGGAGTTGTAAATATGACTGTACTAATGTCATGTCTAACCATTGTGAACATGAATATGTGCTCTCCTTCCACTTACAGCCACCGTGTGCAGTAAGATGGAACAGCGTGGCTCCTCTCTTTCCTCTTCATCCTCCTCCCCCTCTCCAGGCTTAAACAACAACCAAGTAGAACACACAACTCCTCAAACCCGAGAAAATCAAATAATATTAAACAACAATAATAATATTAATAAAAACAAACTTGTCACAATCATTCCTTTCCAATGACAGTTGCAACAAAAGACAACAAACTAAAACAGGATCAAAGGAGAGTTTTCCCAGCATCCTCCTCCTTCCTCCTCCTCCTCCTCTCATGCAGTACAAACTGTCTCCTCAGCACAAAGTTCACTCTTTGTCTCTGAACTCTGGCTGTCCGTGTGTAGTTGTAGTAGTTGTAGTTAAAATTGTATGGCTTTAGGGCATGGTTCAGGTTTTATCAAGAGTTGGCTGGCCCCTCATCTGAGTCCGGCCTCCCTCTGCCCCCCGCAGCGGGGTTATTGTTGTTGGAGGCAGGGTAGTAGTCCTCAGGGGGCGGGGCTTGTGGCCCTGGGGCGGTGGGGGCCGTCCGAGTCCGGAAGGCAGACAGTCCGATTGGCAGAGCAAGGGGCAGGGAGGCGGAGCCAAACTGAGACGCCTCCATGGAAGACACCGCCCCCAGGTGGTGCAGCCCTAGGGACACGCCCACATCCATGCTGTCACTCATCTGGGGCGAAGATCCCTGCTGGCCACCCCCTCCACCGATGCCCGTCTGTCCGCCCTGCCGCAGGCCACGCCCCCCATTGCCGTGGTGGGAGTAGGTTGGGTGGGGGTGGTGTGGCGGGTCCAGGAAGTGGCGCTGGTGTTGTTGGGAGGCAGCCGGCTTGTGGAGCAGCAACTGGGTGTATGCTGGGTCCTGACCCCCACCTCCACCATCACTGCCTGGCCACATCCTCATCTGCTGCTGGGAGGGAGCCTGAGGGGGGACATTCCAGGACACAGACACAGAGTGAGACAAAGGAACACCGGGACACCTGATGTAACCTTTCCTAACAGAAGACCTTTGTCTTCTGTTTCCACTGATCATTTGCACTGTCAAGGCTCAGTCAGTAACCTGGATGTGTTGCTGGGGGTACCGGAAGGTGAATGGATAACATGCTGAATATTCAATCTGAGCTGATTTCAGGATGTCTAAACCACGGAAAAGTTCAGGAAAATGTGTGGAACCTGCTAAATCTGAAGGAGCTGGTCAGGAAAGGTGAGGGAGAGGTGATATTTTGAGAAACTAAGATGTGTACAAGCTAACTCCTCCTAACTCCTGTCTTGGAATAATGATCCAACAATTTTGCCTTCCATTTGCTACCCTGACATAATGATATAGTGACATAGGCTCCTTTGTTTACAGAGTACACACACACAGGTACAGGTACAGGCACATGTGAAGACCTTAAGGTTTCCTGGATTGTGGACAGTCAGAGAGGCTTGTTTTGCTGCCGACAAATGCAATGTTCACTACATGAGAATCCATACATACCACGACCCCAGCGTCAGTTCCAAGTCTGGATATGTTGTTTACATTCAGTACATCCAAAATGTCTGACCTCTGACTGATGATGCGCTGTGAAAAACACTCTATACTGAATCACAGCTGTTGGTACTATCAGGGCTTGAAGGCAGGGACTGTGATTGGTCAAAGCAGACCACCATTACCATTTCACTGCATTTGTGTCAACTGGGACAACACATCCTTTAAAACGGTTTCAATTTCCAAAGACTGGGTCGGGACCCACAGGAGGGTCACAGGAGATTTTATTTGGGTCACCAAATAAATGAGACTTAAGTAGAAAATCTGTAAATTGAGGATTTATTTCTGCAGTACAGCAGTACAGTCTGGCTAAAATGTCCTACATTCTTAGAAATAAGGGTTCCAAAAGGGTTCTTCCTGAGGGGCTGAGGTTCTACCCAGAACCATTTGCTACTGAAGAACCCTTTTTGGAAGAAAGAGTTCTTTAAGGATTGTTGAAAATCTTTCATCAAGGGTTTGTTGTAGCATAATATAAAATGGTTCTTGAGAGAACTCCCCTGGGTTGCTTCTAAGTAAAACCTTTGGAATATAAAAGGGTTCTTGGGTGGTATCTAGATAAAACAGTTGAAATATAAAAAGGTCTTTGGTAGACCTCCCTGAATGTGTTTTAGATAAAACCCCTTAAAGTATAAAAGTGTTCTTGGGAGAACCCCTTGGATAGTATCTAGACAAAACCCTTAAAATAAAAAAAAGGTTCTCGGTAGAACCCACTAAGTGGGTTTTCAATAAGACCCATGGAATATAAAAGAGGTCCTGGGTGGGTTCTTGTTAGTGCACTTAGAGGGTGGAAAGATTCTGTGCTGAACCTCTCATAGAGTGTTCTGGGTGGAACCATTACACCACAGAAGGGTTCTCTGTTGAAGCTCTCACAGAGAGTTCTGGGTGAAACATTTCACAGATGGTTCTAGGTATGACCCTTTATGTGCGGTTCTAAGAAGAGCTCATTTATAAAAGGTTCTACCAGGAACCAAAGGTTGTTCTCCTATGGGGACAAGCCGAAGAAGGCTTTATGGTTCTAGTTAGCACCTTCACTTCTAAGAATGTGTGCTGTTTTCCTGATGAGAGGAAATAATAATACAAGGTGATGAAAGTGATGGGGAATTTAAATTTATGCATAAATTAAGAAGACCTGATGAGGCGTATTATGAATTGGGTTGTGATAGTTTGTCATTTTTAAAAAGAGGGTTCCCAGAAAAAAAAAAGTTTGGGAAACACTGCTTTAAAACACAGACCAAACAGTAAAACCTTACAAAGATCAAGGTCCACCTGTTGAAAGCCATTTCAGAAAATAAAATAAAATAAGCTAATTAGTTACCAGGAAAGAACCTTTTGCATTACTTTGAGATGTCTGCTCTCATTAATGCATATATAGTTGTATTGTCTTATAATAACTGAAATTTTAACCTACAGGCTTGTTCACACCTGGGTATGAACAAGCATCCTGTGTTATCCAGTCACAAGTGGATGGTTGTACGTACAGGTGTGAACACACTCAGACCACATTCAGAAGTGTGACTGTAGTGTGTCCCTGCTGTCACTGAAGGGCCGCCTACTGATGTCCTGTAAGTTCATCATTTGGTTCACTGTGATGCAAATGACACTTTTGGGCTCCTCAACCTGCAGAGAGTGTTTGCGAACACACTGTAGCTCCACACTCCCTTAAAACTGATCTATTTACAGCATTGTTGAGTGAAGAGAAGCTTTATAACCTTACCTTTGTTAAATGCTGTATATAACAAATTCTTCATTATTTGGACCTTCTTGCAAATTCGGCAAATGTTACACAGTAAATTATTTGTTTCTTTGTGTGAAAACATTTTGTCCACTTGTCCCAGCATGTTAATGGTTACTACTGTTAGGCTGCTGGTTAGAAATAACACATTTTGAAAACATGTTTATTTGCATACAGAGTGGGGAAGTGAAGCAGCCATGACAAATTCTTAATCATTTATTTTGTCTTGTAAATTTGGCAGAAAATGCAAAACATTAATTGTTTCTTTCCTTGTAAAAATATTGCGCTGCTGTGAAGAGCAGACAAGAGAGCAGCTATATTGTGCACTGAGATGCACACTTCTACTTTGTCTGACACTGTCCTTTAGGCTTTTCCTCATCATATGTGGAGCTTCTTTCCTGCCAGGCCTGCTAACAACGCAGGTAAAACATAAGGCTCCTACAGACTTAAGTGTGGCGCTGAATTAAAAAAAAGAAGGGACGGCCTAATGGACAGTAAAGGACATTAAACTGTCAAAACAGCCCATGTGCATTATTTGCATATAAACGAATCTGGCAAAGTACTGGATGTTAACAAGCCACCATTGCTGTGGTGGAGTCTCCCTACAGTGTGAGTGCAAGTGAACGCAAGCCATCATAATAAATTTACAATCTTCTTCTTTTATACTCACTTTTTTTGTAACGTTACTTTTAACAACCATGTCTATGAAGTCAGGAAGAACCTGTGCTGTTCAGCTGCTCCAACAGTCAAGTCAGACTTCAATTTTGGAAATAAAAAAAGAATGGAAAATACACAAACCTTTACTTGATGAAGAGAGCTGCTGTCTGAGAGCAGAGACTTACAGAGATTCACTGAGTGTACAGAGGACCACCATGTGTCACAGTGGATCAAAAATATGAACAGAAAGGAACTTTGGTCATGAAAATATTGAAAACCTGATGAAAAATGACAATTAATGTTAATTTTTTATATATCTTACACAGTACTCCATCACTTAGATGTGATGGAGGTAGTCCGTTTTCTCTCTTCTCCATTATCCATTTACAGCTCTTGATCAAATCAACATGTAACTGCTATTTAACATTTGAAGAACATTAATATCGCCATCCTAAAAGAAACCCTCACCAGTTACTGAGGGCTGCTGTTTAATGTCAATCCAGTTATCTGCGCTGACACCGGTAGGAAGCAACAGCAACATGGTGTGTAGAAGGGAACCCAAGATGTGTGAGATCTCGCGAGAGTGAACATTTTGACCCAGAACTATGAAAAAAATCTTGCAGAAGTCTCCCTTCTAGACACAACCAGTAGACGCCGAGAGTGACAGACGTATCGTCGACATAGCACACATCACTCACATACTCAAAGCTGTCCACTTGTGATTGGATCACCCAGGATACATGTTAATACCAGGTGTCAACAGAGCCAATCATTGTACCTGTTACCACTGAGAGGTGTTATTAATACACCTGACCACCAGAGGGCAGCAACAACTGGCATTCCTACCTGTAAGCTCTACTTGTATTGCGTGTGGTTTAGACAGTAGAATTTGGTAGGACACAGATAGTGTTAAATATGTTAAACAATTGTTGCTAATTAATAATTATATGATAAGATATGACCCTAAGCTGTGTGTGTGTGTGTGTGTGTGTGTGTGTGTGTGTGTGTGTGTGTGTGTGTGTGTGTGTGTGTGTCAGGCTGTTCAGAGGTACAGTGCTGTGTGTACCTGAGGGCTGGTCATCTCATAGTCTGAATGTGTAACAGCAGAGTTGTAGTAGCGGTTACTGTAGCGGTAGTTGCGGTTGTCATTGGAAGAACCACTGGAGCCACCTGAAATCAAAAACACCAATGTTAAACTCATACTACTGTTGGCTGCACTGACATGTGTTATGGAAACAATCTGTTTCATTTGACCTGCAGGCTGACAGTATGTGGAGTTGTGCTGCACTTCAGACTTGTCACGCCACAGTGTAATGAAGGGAAACCTTTTGAATTCATACGCATGTCGTGTGTATACCATCACAGGATCCTGTGATAGTCACAGCACCAGAAACACACCAGGGTCCAGTCCTGTTCAGGTGTGGACTAGATGGCTGTGGTCATCAGGCCGTCCTCCCTCAGGACTGGTCTCTGTTCTGTTTTTAGTACTATTCAAAGGTAATGGACTGAACAAGCTCCAGCAGACATGGTTAACAGTTCAAGCACTACCTTCATGTCCCAACATGGCTGTTAATGATATGTGAAGGAGACAGATTCTCCTGTCCTCCCTTTGCATGTCCCCTGTGACACTGTAGCAGATGGGCTTGTTTTCTTGCACATAAATGAGGTAAATTATCATTTAAACATCCAGGACAACTGATTCTTTTTGAGGATTCACCATTTTCATTGACTGTGTTAGAGATGATAAAGATCTGGTTTTAAACTGCACAGTGTGTGTGTGTGTGTGTGTGTGTGTGTGTGTGTGTGTGTGTGTGTGTGTGTGTGTGTGTGTCTCTATTTGTGGTCCAGAGCATGTTGTGTGTGTTTTACCAGAGCTAGAAACAGAGCTAGTAGTGGAGGTTGAATGGGAGTGGTCCATGGCAGGAGAGGTGGATGTAGATGAACTGGTGTTGGTTCCTTCATCTGTCGTCTTCTTGAAGAAATTGTGCTGCAGGGCGTAGAATGGCGTGATGCGGCTTTTAGGGTCATAGTCCAGCATGCGCAGGATCAGGTCTGGAAGAGAGAAACATGATGATGATGATGATGATGATATGTTGCCATAGGTGGCCAGCTAGTGCAGAAAAGAGGGGGCAGAGTCCAGGAACACCCTGCTGGATTTAAATATCTTGTAGTGCTTCCTAACCTCCAGCAGGTGCCACTATTTACCATCATCTCCATGGCACCATGCCTTACATGTGCAGTGTTTGCTGAGGCGTTTGGTAAAAAAAATGCATGTTTGTACTCTTTACCAGGTTAAAGCCTATCTGGGAAGTTGTGATGTTGTGATAGCAGCAATTCATGCAGTTTCAGCCAATCCAGTGAATTCTGCACAACCTTAGAATTTTGTCCAAATTCTGCAACTTTCCCTCAAATTTGACCAATTATTGTGTGTACATGTTTTGCTTTATTATTAATTTTTTTTTTGCATTTGTATATTTTTTAATTTTATCACAGGTGCTGAACAGAACACATCTGTCATTGTCATGGACATTTATTAAAGCTCTGTGCACTTCTATGTTATCGTGTGCTGTTTTGACTGAGTTTGAGCTCCAAAAAGATTCTGCTTCTTTGCGGAATACCCTGGTGCACTTCTTCATTTACAAATAAAGCAGATCTTTATCATTTTTGTAATTCTGAGCCTTTTTGATGAGGTTAGTTAGAACACTCAGAACAGTGTGTTTTTTTTTCTCCCTGGAACAAGCTGACGCTTTAATGAATTATACAAAAAAAAATTGTAACTTTCTTTTGCAATTTTCATTTGGTCGTACAATTTCATTGCAAAAAATGCCTAAAAACATTGCAACATGCATCGCAATTTCTGAGAAAAGCTACTGTGAAATCAGGCATTTAAGGCACAAAAAAGGTCCACAAAATCCTGGAGGGACTGAAAAATCATGTATTATGTTCATCATTATCCTGTTTAATGTCATGTTTTAATACACTGTGCAATATTACTTTCACTCTCACTATTAGTTTTCATTACTAGCACTGTGTAGTATAGTACTGTCAATGTCATTGTCATTACTACTTCATGTTTTTTTTTTTTTGTAATTCATATATTTTACTTCAATCGTCATTTTATTAGCCACAGTTTCTTTGCATTTACTCCTAATACACCTTATACTTCACCTTTTTGATGTTGTTATTCTTATCTTATTGTAATTTTGGAGCAATCTGTTACAAGCATTTCCATTGAGATTAATAAAGTTCTATCTTACTGTAACTTTTAAATGGCTGTATTCACATTCATGTCAATACATCTAGGAAATACAAATGAAAAATCAATAATATTTCTTGAATCAATATGTCGTCCATCCCTGCAGATCAATACAAAGTGATGGTTTACCCTTAAACTTCAGGTAGTCACAGGGGGCGTGTCCTGGCTCTCCTGCCCTCCGCCCCCCTGGACCGCCAGTCTCAACACCCAAAATCTCATGAAGACGCCGTGTAGCTGGGGGCTTATACTCCTAGAAAACACACACACACACACACACACACACACACACACACCAAAATATGAATTCAGGATCCTCTAGTAGCTCTTATTACACTATATACAAGTAGTGAGAGTCTTAACAAAGCAACTCTCATTCACACCTCCCCCCTGGTGACCCTCAAGGGTCACACAATGGAAGGGCGGGCACATGAGTCACATGCCCCTCTAGGTGTTAACGACCCCATGAGGTTTAATACCTGAACTCCCAAACCAGTCAGTCAAAACTGAAGAAGTATCTTGGATGAGAGGCGAAATGTCTTCCAGAACTCTATCAAGTCCAGTTGCCTACTACAAACCTTGCTACGAATACCATGACCTGGATGACTGAGAATATTCACACACTTACTGCTCTAACCCTGTTCAGCTGTCACTGTTCTTAATACTGTGAAGGTTTGTTTTGTTTTTAATAACATTTCTGAGGTTTGAAACAGTTGGACAATGAGACTTCTGTTGGCAGAAAAACAATAATGGTGAATTCAAATCTATAACAACCCATGTCCTCATAATCCATAGAGGTAGTAGCCTCTTATTCTTTTCCTTCAGCAGAAAATCATTCCACATGAAAACTCTACAAATATGCATAATAGGGTTTAATATTTACTTTGAAATTCAGCCTTTTGTAAAACATACTTTTCACAAAAACAGAATCTAAAACACCTTTTCACTGAGCTACTTTTCACTTTCACTTAGCAGCACTCGGCATATCAGTAGAGTAAAGTGCTTCAGTGGTGTCTTCAGTTATTGTCATGCAGCTCACTGTGGTTTCAAACACTAATAAAGCTGTATTTTGTTTACTGTTTACAATAACTGCAAACACCAGGAGGTAGTTGTAAAGGTGAGAGGTAAAATGTCCATGAAACTGACATCACACACCTTCTTGACGTCCTTGTTCTTCTTCACTGTCCACAGACCATCTGACAGCTTGTCAAAGTACTTCCTTGCTTTAGGAGCTGCATCCAGCATGTGGCTGGGTGGGACACCCAGAACCTCCACAATCTTATTCATCTGATCAACCTACACACACACACACACACACACACACACACACACACGCACACACACACACACAGTCTTTATATTATGTACATCACTGTATACTCACTGTGAGTACAATACAGTTAATGGCATTCAGGATCCTGACTTTGAGACTGCAGAGGGAAAACAGAGTCCCTGTGTGTGCTCATACACATGTAATGACACTCTCACTAGTTAAACAAGTCTTGTCTGAACCTGAACCTGTGACTCAGTGATGGCAACAAGGAAGATATAGTTTGTGTTATGTATATGTATATGTATGTGTATATGTACAGTAAATTTACACTGTTATACAAGCTGTACACTGACTACTTTACATTGTATCAAAGTGTCATTTCTTCAGTGTTGTCCCATGAAAAGATATAATTAAATATTTGCAGAAATGTGAGGGGTGTACTCACTTTTGTGAGATACTGTATATGTATATGATTGATACATTTATTGTCAGAACAAGTGTGACATTCGTAGCTCATGTCTGAGATGTTTATCAGAGATTGGTGAACAACACTACAGCCTGGAAATATGTTGTGAATCTAATGTGAATGCTGATAGAGGAGAACACTGAATCACTGTCCAGTCCCTGCTGAAGTAATACGTGGTGGTGTGGCTTTTACCTCATTGGAGCCACTGAAGAGAGGCTCTCCTGTGTGCATCTCTACCAGGATGCATCCCAGAGACCACATGTCAATGGCCAGGTCATAGGGCATTCCCAACAGGACCTCAGGAGAGCGGTAAAACCTGCTCTGGATGTACTGATAGATCTGTGATGAGGGACAGATGGAGGTGGAGACAAGTTCAGAGACTCAACACTAACATGTGAACAAGTTGTCTTAACATGCCAAGAGTTCACTGACTTTTATTCTACCTTGAAGGTTTTCTTTAGAGCTATTTGTGTCTATGCTGAAGAAAAAGTGTTGTATCATTAACACTTCCAGAGCACACTTCATTTACAGGTTGGATTAAATGACGCTTATGTCAGTGTGTCACCTGCCATTCAGGAAATTCAACCTTCATACAAAAGCTGAACTCACTCCTTTCACCACATTGTTTTTCAAACTCTAACACTGGTATAAATACACAGTTCTGAATTACATTTATAAAGTAATAATAATAATGATAAAAGCAACAATTGTTGTTATTATCATCCTTATCATTATTATTATTATTATACTTATTATTGTTGTTGTTGTTGTTGATATTAAGTGGAGTAAACTGATAACTGTAGGTAATGTGGTGGGGTTTGTGTGTGTGTGTGTGTGTGTGTGTGTGTGTGTGTGTGTGTGTGTGTGTGTGTGTGGATGCTGCTGACCCTCTGTCCGAGCTGACAAGAGGATCCAAAGTCGACTATCTTGATGGCAGATCTCTTAGGGTTACACAGCAGGATGTTCTCTGGTTTCAGGTCGCAGTGGATGATTGACAGCTCTGGAGTGGCCAGGAATAATAACGCTGTGGACCAAAAAAGATATCACCCTTACTTTTATCAGGGTCTCAACTCATTATAGTTTTTATATACATATATACGTATATATATAAAAGATGATGTACTGAACACATTACATGTTTTTTTTTTCTATTCTAGCAGGATAAATCTGCATTTTTGGCATAATGGATGCATTCTGAAGGGAATAGGCTACTGTCAAAGACTTTCTATGTGTTCTGAACACAAGACAGCCTGTACTATTCACTCTGCTTCAGACGTCTGTTTACATTCATGTTTCCAGAAGTCCCTGCACCTCTTTCCATAGGCAGCAGGCTTTGATTGGTCGGGGACCAATGTGTAGTCTGTCATGTCTCTTGGAGAGAATGCATGACTGGACTCATCTGGCACAGGGGCCACCTGAGCAGACAAAACATTGTGCAGTGTGAATCTGCACCCACCTGTACAGAGCTGCTGTGCAAATTTCCTGGTGAGGTTGAGGGAGACTCCTCTGAAGTTGGTGTTCCTCAGCAGATCATATAGGTTGTAGCTCAACAACTCAAACACCAAACAGAGATGGTTCCTAAACATAAAGTGACGCTTCAGGTGGACTGCACAGAGACAAGTTGAAAGACAGACAGACAGACACAGACAGATGGGAGACAAGGAGGAAGGTTAAGATATACACTGAAACAAGAATCAGGTCAGGCAAGAGTACTGGACAACATCCAAATCATTTCCTGTCAATTTTTCTTGTTCCATCTGACTGTACAGTGCTGGAACATTTGATACCATTATCATTGTATACAGGTTGACAATATGATAAACAGATGAATAAATACTACTACTACTACTACTACTACTACTACTACTACTACTACTACTACTACTACTAATAATAATAATAATAATGATGATAAAAATCTTAATAATAATAATAATAATAATAACAACAATAATAATGAGAATAAGAATAACACTAATAACGTGCCACTTAACAATAAGACTATCCTTATAGATTTATGAATGGTAGGGCCCGATACTGGACTTGTGGCCAATGCATATACTGAGATTTGGAAGCAAAAAAGTATTGATCTATCAGCTGATATTCTTCATACAGTATGTAATAAACAGGACAAAGAATATAAACATAAAGACACTTTTTTGCAATAACCCATCAAATGTGGTTATCAAACACTTGACAAAGACCTTAATGGAATTTTTGGGGATATCTTACAGTTCAACAAAAAACTTTATTGTCCAAAATGACATCAGGGCACTGACACAGTGAGCTCTCACCAGCATTTTAGCAATCATAAATAACTTTAAAAAAAGAGAAACTCACAAATAGAGCAAATATATGTATATATTACATTTGAATTAGGAAAAAAGATCAAATATGACAACCAGTGTAGTATAACCATATTTGTGGGGCTATACATGTGTTATATTTGACCTCAGTCCTCTGCCACCTCACCAAAGTGTGTGTGTGATCAGTCTTACCAATGTAATATTTCATCTCTGTGTCATGCTTGTTCATGAGCTCCAGCAGGCGTAGTTCAATCTGTGCCTGGTTTAGAAATGCCTTTTTGTTCTTGATGATCTTAATGGCGACCCATTCCTGCTCGTGGTGGTCGTAGGCCTTCACCACCTGTAGACACACATCAACACATGATGCAAAAAATATGCTTTGAGTGTTTAACTTTTTTCATTAGAGAGGAAATGACTTGGACACAATGTCCCAGGCTGTCTGAATGTGGCTTTGACACGTGTGTTACACGTTGAGAGAGTCCCAACAACAACACCTTCTGATTGATTAAAGCCAATGCAAATGTATGACTGTAATAAAATCCACTAAATATATCCTGACACCATACCAAAAAAATTCTTCCAGAACGAAATGTACTCCCTCTAAAGACATGAACTGTCCCTTTTTTATATCTCTGTTCATATACAGATGAAAAGAAACAACAGATAACAATTTTTTTCATCCTTATGCTCAGCTGGACTAACCATCTGTGAGGAACAGTTAATAAACCGGGAAATGAGTTTCACTTTTCTTGGTTTGTGGATCTGACCTGTCCGAAGGAGCCCTTCCCGATCAGCGAGTCTATCTCATAGCGGTCCAGCCACTTTTCTCCATTTTTGACAATGTAGTCATAGTTGTCGTCGTCATAGCCATCATTATAGACTTTTCTCTCCTTCTTGGTGCTGCTGTCCTCTGGAGGGACTTGCTGGGCCCGCCGCTTTTTCTTAGTATAGTACACCTGTGGATAAAACAACAGCTCAGGTTCCCTGCTCTGCTTCACGGTGCATCTCATCATTGCTCATCATTGCTACTAAGAAAATCAAATACAATAATCACATTTTTAACTAAATTAAATCTTATATTCATTTAACAAAAATTGAACACAATGGGAAAGTTGTTGTAATTTGCTGCAGCTGGCCTGCAGAGATATTTTCTTGACCGTCGTCTTACTGTCCTAAATGACATCATGAAGTAAACCCTGTTAAAGGGTGAATTTTCTCTTCAAACCAAACTTTCACAAGATTAAAAGCCATGACGTGTATTGGAAAGTAGCTTAACAGCAGTTTTAGTTTGACTTCACTTAAAACACTTGTTTTTCCAATATATTCTTGTTCAGTTGACAGTGCTGATCCAAACCTGATTACTTCAAGTAGACAAATGCTGATACCTAGTAGGAATTACCTTCTGCAGTTTCTATACACCCCTGCTTCAATGCCCCAACAGTAAACCCCAAAATGATTAACACTTGGTAGTTTTCCCACTGACTGACAAGTATTCCCAGCAATGCTTTATTCCAGGATCATCAAACATCATGCATGATAATGTAGACAACAGTCAAATACAAATCAGAAAAAGTCATTGAAACTAGAAAAGTCAAAAGACAAACACATGAACAGGTGTGTGTGTGTGTGTGTGTGTGTCATACCTCATTGATGTGCTTGTAAGTTTTGATGAGGTCAACAGAGAGTTTCCTCAGTGGGGCGCTGGCAGGGTCTCTGAAACTGGGGGGGATCCTCCGCTGGAGTATGGTCATATCAGACAGCACCTGCAGACAACAGTGACACTTCATACACGCGTCTGCAGTTCGAAGCGGCACATGACAATCTAGAAACCAGTAGGTGAAGTGTGTCTGTGTGATAAACAGAAACAGCTGTGCAACTGTGCAGGTTTATAAGACTGAAGTAGAGTTGAAACAATAAATATCAGGACCACATTACTGATTTTTTTTGGTAACACTTTGAATTTTCTTAGAAATTACCCTCAAAGTACATCCAAATTACCCCGGTTTAAACAACTACGGCAAATAATGACATACTTAACATGAAATTTGGGGGTGGTTTGTGGGTAAATTCAGAGAAATTTCAAATATGATGCTTTGTAATTACCACCACCTACATGAAAATAGTACTTGCTAATTATCACATACTTAAGCATGAAATTTGTGGGCAATGTCGGAGATATTTCACAAATATTACTTGTTAATTACCAACTATTAACCATGAAGTTGAATTGGAAGTTAAAGCATTACTGATTTTTTTTCAATATGTATTTTTTAAAAATAGAGCCATTGTGTGTACTCTGTATCAATTCTACCTCCTATCATGAAGTTCATCTTTGCACCGCCAGACTGCTAAATTATAATTGATAAAACGAACATGCCTCTGCATTAAGTGGTCAGATACTAGGCCTACATTACACTGGCATACATATACAATGGGCTGATTATTAAATCAATAATCAATGACATTCCACTTGCTTTTGGGTCAAAAGATAGATATGACACATATACTAATTCCATATGAGCTGGAAAATGCTGCAGATTTTCTTGTACTGTGAATTCAAACAGTTTATTTTTCTATATATTTTTCTCTTTTGGTGTTAACATAGATTTACTGTAAGTGTGTCTGATGACCTGCTGCTGTAACATAAGAATTTCCCAGTTTGAGATCAATAAAGTTCTTTTGTGTGATCACAGTTACAGTGATCAACCACTTACACGGACCAAAAAGACTGAGACAGAATCATTTTTCCACAAATGCTGCTGAAATTATTCACTTGTAGTAATCAAGTAGTAGTAGCAAGACAACAAATGGGAAAAAAAACATTTAAAACTACAGTCATTCTGTTTTTCTTCTTTTTTTTTTATTTGACTCCCATGATGCTTTGCCTCATGTGCTTCCAGCTGGCCCCCTCAGGCTGCTGCTGCGTGCAAACCGAAATCATGACGGGAAAAAGAAAGATATTTTCTCTCAATGAAAAACGTTGTCTCCTCAAACCTTCTGACAATCTGCCAAAAAAAAGCCAACAACACGCAGAAGCAAAACTATATATATGGTGCTGTACTGTATTATAGTGTATTTGAATTAAACCAAGTAAAGTAATTTAATTCATACAGTAATTTGAAAGGTGTTTGAAACACCTGTACTGTGTTTTGAAACAGCAAAATTCAGAAAAATAGCGACACTGTCCATTTCATTGCCTAATTTTCATGTAATAAATATACAAATCTCAGTTAGATGGTAATCTGCATGAGAAGTAAAGAAAAAAAAACAGTTACAATATTTATCTGCTAATGAATTCAAGTACTTCAAGTACTGATGAATTCAACCTGGACAGACTTGATCACTGTATCTCTTCTTAGTTTAAACTAACAGTCATGCGCTGCGTGTCTCTGGATTAACACTAAACGATGTGGAGGAGGTTTTCAGGACAAAGTCCAGGCTGTCCTACACCACAGTGAGGATGCTGACTCATGTCCTCAGCTGCTAAGTGGACACCAGGACTCATATTCCTTCCAGTCTCCCATGAGTAAAGCTTGGCGGTGTTTTTCAGGTGTGGTTCTCCTCAGAGTGGGGAAGAACTGCATCTCCTCACAGAGGTTACCTGCAGCTACCTGCTCACACATCATGTAGGCCACGTGCCCACATCTTCTCATTCTCTTAGTCTCTGACAAATCTAGTGAGCAGAGGTGAAAAGTAGAATGAGACTGACAGGTAAACAGAGCTCTGCTTAATAGAACAGCTTCATCTCCACCACCACAGTCCAGTCCTGAGAGTGCATCACTGGAGCCTGTTACACTAACTCACAGTGAACATCATGATCCTTTCATCTGTGAACAAGACTCAACGATTTCAGCATCAGAAGACATCATCAGTGCTGTGATTTCAGACTGTAGAGGTGCTGCTCCTCTTCAGTGTGATGAAGCAGACAGGTCAGCTCAATGTTTCCACATCTCAGTTGCAGCTCCAGTCCTGCACATATATACTGGGCAGCAGGTCACAAGCACAAGAGGTGACAAGATGAAACCTCGTTGGGGTCAAATGCTGTATTCAGCGACCCAGCAGCTCAGTTGGTAGAGCGTGTGACCCAGAGTCCTCAGCAGTGGCTGTGGGTTCCATTCCAGACAGTGTCCCTTTGCTGCCTGTCTTCCTTATTCTGTCAATTTAGGCCAAAAGTGTAAAATGTAATATTTTTTAAAAAGCTATGCTTAACTCAACCCAGAGAACCTGAACATAGATGAATGCATGTGCTCTTGCAGTACCTCTCAAAGAGTGCTTCTTCCAGATCCATTTGAAGAGGATTCCCATGAACCTTGGAATATCTTAGAGACTTCTTGAGGTACTCTGCACCCAGAAGTTCTGGTTCTTACTGGACCAGAACTATTACAGTTGGCTTCTGGACCACAGCATGAGCTTGTCCATGTCGCAGTTACCATGTTGTACTTAAAGCTAAGTGAGCTCCAGGTGATCCTCAGAGTCCTCCTTGTGGATCTTGTCAGAGTGTGTATACTCATGACTGAGTGATCACTGCACTGCACTCTTTTGCGGTATGTACAGCACTGATTCTTCTGTATGTTTAAACAAAGTGAGTTGCCTGGAGAAAATGCTCTCCGTTGTCACTGAGGTGCCCCCTGATGGACAACCCCTCACACATCTGACACAAGTGTCCACATTTCCTCAGGGTACTGACTTATGACATCACACTGACAGACCAGTGTTAACCTTGTTCATGTCAAGCTGAGAGCTTATTGGCAGTTTGCATGATTTTCAGAGAACAACTAAAACCTGGCAGGGCCTGATTGGGCAATGTTTAATGATGAGTTGATTGATCAAGCATCAATTGTCCAATCATAGCTTAGCAGCCATAACTCAACATGGCAGGTTTTTGCATGTTTAAGTGGTGTGCATGCAAAGGAACAAAAGGCTGAGGAACATCTGTGGCCAGTTACACGTGTGTGTATGTGTAAAGGTCCTTTGAGAAAGCAAGTGATTGCCGTGGCCACCTGCATATTTTCTATGTTAACATGACAGCAGCCATAGCGCCAAGGTCAGTGGCAGTGGTTGCAGTGAGGAGAGCAAGGGTGGCTGTTGCTCTCAAGATCCTGCATAGCTCTTTGCTGCTACATTCAGAGTTTATGAGAGTTCAATTTTTTTCAACTTGCCACCACAGCTCTCTGTGTGACCATGGCAACCACAGAACCAACAGCGAAGGAAACCATACAGGAGCTTGACTTAAAGACCTCTTCACCTGCAGAGAGCAGACAGATCAATAAGGAGAAACATCAGCATCAGAGTCTGATTATCTGCTCTGGGACAACAAACAACCTTTGCGATGTAAGTTAGAACTCATCATACTGCTAAGCATGTGCTCTAGTTTAGACTGCAACGTTCTCTATCTGGTTCTGAGATGAGGCGATACAGAGAAGATAATGGACAGTAGCAGCCTGTGTGGTACAGATAGGTAGAATCCAGCCAGCGACAAACCCTGCTGCTTTCGATTCAAAATCTAGAACAGTGGCGTTACCAGCTGTGACTGCTTACTGCCTGAAAGTGTTCCCAGTGTTCCCTAGAAGGGGGACAGGGTGTAGGTGGATCATTTGCATACTGAAGCTGGTACTGATTACCATGGCAATCAATATGACTTCTGACTTCTACCTTTAAAGTATCTGGTTTAGCTATTCACCTCCGTGAAGCTTGCACACAAAAACAATCACAGCAATCACTGTCAACAGATCAACTCTGCACTAATATCCAGCTTAGGGAAATATGGGTTACATTTAAAAATACCACAAAATACAAGCCAAAATCTCAAGGCTGACCTATATTCATATCTGTGCAATCCAACCTCTATAACCAAGCTACTTAACAGAGTAGTAATTAGAGCTTGAGATCTGTGCTTGAACCCAGCAGGTTTGGGCTGGGCCATATTTCTCAGATTTTTCATGGGCTTACTTTGGGTTTGGGCTGTATTATTATTATTATTATTATTATTATTATTATTATTATTATTATTATTATTTCTCTGCAATTTTGTTATTGGCAATTCAAATCCCCCCCATGTATTGACCATGCCAAGTCTTACTGTTTGGTACAAAGAGGGAAGCTTGTTAAGAAAAATGTTGGGCTGTAATGGAGTTCATGCTGAAATATGCTAATGAGGCACGGGTTTGGGTCAGGTTCAAACAGAATTTTGTCGATCTTGGGCCTTTTCGGGCTCAACTTTTCAGGCCTGAGTAAAGTTGTAGCGCTAACCAATCAGAGCAGAGTTGTTGGCGTGTCAGTGGGGAAAAAGAATGAGGCAATCGAGGCCTTCGATGTTGAGTCATTCATTCTTTCACTTTGATGGAAGGCTTTTAAAAGATTCTTTTTAGGATATAGAACTCTCCCCTGTATTGGGAAATGAGTGCGTACAAACTACTGATATAGTAAATTAAAAATTCATTCTGAACTTTTGGTATAGTTGTATATTGTAGTAATAACGTACAGTTATCACAAGATCATAATGGCACTGCCTCAGTTTACTCCTTTTTCAGTAACACCAGATATAGTTGTAATTTGTGATCTTGTGAAGCCATCTCCTCTGCAAACCTTCCGCTCACTGACATCACCAGACAGTAAAGGTGAAAATGTAAACAAAAGTATTTTTTTTATAGTGACCTCACGGCAGTAGTCTCATTTCCAGTAGCTTGACAAGACAAACGCAATTGTTTTAATCTTTATCCAGATTGGAAACATCTCATTGGTGCTGCAGTGCTGCTCTAACAATCAACAGGTGAAACATTCAGTTTAGAGCAGCAACAATAACTCAATTAATCGATTAGTAATCATTATTAAATTAATCACCAATTATTTTGATAATTAATTAATTAAATAAAGAAAAATGTTAAAATTCTCTGATTCCAGCTTCTTAAATATGAATATTTTTTGGTGACAATGATCAATATTTGTCACCATTTTCTGACAGTTTATAAACCAAACAACAATTAATTGATTAATTAAGAAAATAATTAACTAATTAATCGACCATTTAAATAATCATTAGTTGCAGCCCTACATCAGTTCATGAATCAAAGGCATGTATGACATGCCCATTGTAACGCTGTGTGTGTGTGTGTGTGTTACCTGCTGCTGCTCGGCCATGGAGTGGATGGAGCTGAAGGAGGGGTGTGTATGTGTGTGCTGGCTGGTCATGGCTGGCTCAGCGAGGGAGAAGCCCTGGGCAGTGGAGGAGGAGGAGGAGGAGGAGGAGGAGGAGGAGGAGGTGGGCGGACATCCTGAGCTGCTTACACCTGGGGAGAGAGAGGGGGAGAGAGAGAGAGAGGGAGAGAGAGAGAGGGAGAGGGAGAGGGAGAGGGAGAGGGAGAGAGAGATGATTAGAGAGGGAAACCCCAACATTCTTATCTGGTTCTTTGGTTCTACAACAACTTCTGCTGATCAGAGAGCACATGTTACCACAGTCACTGACACCACACATACTATTCATTACAAATATCCACACGTCAAAAAGTTATTCCGTACCATGTTGCAAAAACACATCAAACATCACTTTAAGAATATATGACAACAGTGTTACCTCCAGAGCTTATAAAATGAGGTGTGGCTAAACATGGGGGGGTTACAACAATACCTCCCACAAAAGTCTACAACAAACAATTTGTGAGGGGCGTGGCTAATTGGGGGCATGGTATAAGTCATTAACTACAGAGATTCATGTTTGTCACATATTTCATGGGCTTATTATTATCAGTATTATTATGTTTTCTCTGCAATTTTGTCACTGGCAATTCAAATGTCCAAAGTATTGTCTCTGTCACTCTTACTGTTTGGTACATAGAGGGAAGCTTGCTAAGACTAAGACTAATCTTGGGCTGAAATATGCTAATGAGGGACAGGTTTGGGTCGGGTTAAGACAGAATTTTGATGGGCTTGGGTTTTTTTGGGCTCAATTTTTCAGGCCCAATTTAAGTTCTAACACATACCACACACCTCTGTTTAAGAGTACTTTTGGATTTAATCCTGATGATAAAGGTGAACCAGCAAACACTGCAGACTACTGATTGGTCAGTGTAGCAGACTGTAGTGAGGGTGAGAGAGGGTGAGTAGCAGACTAATGTGTGGCAGAGTGATAATGCATGTTTGCTGAGAGGAGGAAAAGGTGAGCAGTGAAGTTGTCGGTCTGGCAGTGATTGTATAGTGTAGGTTTGAGTTTGCTAGTCAATAAAAGCTGTAACTTCTCTTGACCAAAGCAGAGTTCCTGAGTGTACGTTGTTTCCCAACAGCATCACTATGACGATCAGCGTTAACACAGTACTGTCTGCAATGGCGTAGGGTGGAGTTGAACTGTTTTACAAAGTTTTACACAATTACCACCATAATGCTGTAACCCAGGTAAAATGTCAGGAAGGTAAGAAAACATTGATACTGCCCATCAGGGGAAAAATATGGAGTGATACGTAGCTGAATGTATATGATTCATGTAGGGAAAATAAACAAATAAGAGTTTGCTGATGCTATCAGGCTGAATTTTGCTTTACTAAAATTCAGCTTTGTTCCTTTTTATATAAGTTATTTCCTCTATCATTGTTCACAATTGATTTTTTTCAGCCTCTGAAGTGGAAGAAGTTTGAGAACCACTTGTGTAAGTAATAATCTAATGAACACTGGGACATATTATAGAGCACAGATAACTGTAGACACTTCTCAGAGGCAACTTTCTCTCTGATTTAATTGCAGCACAAACAACACAGAGACCATCAGGAAGTTGTGTCACTGTATCAGCGGGTGGTAGGGCTGTATGGTTCCGGTCAAAATGGAAACCCCAAGAATCACATGAAAGGGAGGTACTTCCACTCAGGGTAAAGATCATGATTTTCTCCCACAATTCAAATACGATCAAATACAAATTACAATCCATATTGCCTCCATGCAGGCATACAAACAATACGGTCATTAGCTATTGGGAAAGGACACAAAGACAACTTAACATTCAATAATATTAAGTCTGTTGCTTACAGGTCTAACCACCTGTGGCCACTTCAGCCTAAAATGATGCATTTTTTTGCATTTCTGCCACAAATGCTGCTCTAGTCCTTAGTGCAGTCGTTCCCAAACTTTTTCTGGCATGCAACCCTTCAGAAGTCAAAAAAAAGTTCAGCCACCCTACATGTTTTTTAAATCAATCATTAACAATAATTAGGGAAGCAACCAATAAAAAAGGATTCTAAAGTTGAATTGTTGTGAAATAAAGGTCTGCATGAAAGAATCAGCAGAGTCTTGTTTGTTTATTTCCCCTACATAAATCAGAATCATCAATCACCTTAAGTGATTCTGGTTCTTCTGTATGTAAGATGTGTTATCATTTTGAATCAGCTTAGTAAAAACTCATGCTGAACTAAAAGGTGTGAAAGAATCTGGATGTTTGTGAACTGAAACATGATGGTGAAGGCTCACAGTATGGGGATAAAACTTGGTAGCCTACGGGGACTACCTACATGGAACATTTGGTGGTTATGGACCATCAAGTCATGGTTAATGTTGAACAAATGTACAAAACTGATATGTTTTCTCACAAAGTAATGTGGGTGCTTTTGACCATCATCTTTGAATCAGCTCCATCACTGTGTTTCCTTAACTGCTTTTTTGTTGTTCCTTTTGAAGCATTTTCTCTTCTTTACTTTTCTCACACATTAGATTTCTTTATACTAAGGTTGCGCCCCTCTTTCTGTGCAGTTTGTCACATGGAGTAAACCACATTTGTCATTTGTTGGTGCAGCCTCACTAGAAATCAGGTAACTCTGTCTTATTGCATCAGATCTCAAACAAAAACAGTAGAATCAGTGTCATTTAAAAAACTAGCTTGCATAATCATGCAGCCCAACTAAGAGGCAGAATAAATCTTGTAAAGATGAACATCATTTCAAAGTTTTTATCTGTTAAAAGTTGCACCTTAACACACCACAAAGGCAACCACCAACAGCTAGCTGGCTGCCAAATAAGACTATACAATCATACGCAAAATACACAAATGAGAAACAAACAAAATTACGTTTTCATGCCATGATGAGTCTATTTAAGCGGTCATAGACCTGGAAACTAAATCACCACACCTCATCATACCTTAATAATAATAGTGCAACTGATGCTGCAAAACTTTTGCTTTGATTCATGGTATTTTGATTCTTGATGCAGCTCTTCTATAGCAGCAAAATCCCTGGGAGAGTACTGCAACAATTACTGCTCATGAATCCACTCATCATGTGTTATTTTTTTCCTGTGGTCTTGTTTTGCCTTAATTGTGAAAGCAGCTTAGAGACAACACCAGCAAGGTCAGCTAATGTCACCAGAGTCCAACTCAATGAAGTTTATCTAAAATAGTTTTATTGTAACTTTAGTATAAGATGACAGTTTGAAAAAAAACAAAACACTGCAGCATCTGTGTTGTTCAGCAGCTTCATTTTGGTTTGTGAGCGAAAAAGAAAAAGATGGAGACACCATGTCAAAGCCATATCAAACTGGTGGCCTGGCCTCAGTTGGTAGTTGCCCCACAAACTGAGGCTGTGTCCTAAGCAGCGGTTCAACTCCCGCCTACTTTGTTGCATGTTAGGACTCATTCCCTCTCCCCCTTTCCTGTCATATCTTCAGCTGCCCCTCCCCTCCCCCAACCTCTGTTGTTAGTGGGCAGAAAGGAAAAACGCAGAGGTGAAAAATCTATATTAAACGGATGCATAACAGCCACTCAGGGAGCTCCCTACCAACTTCTTCTGATGCCAGTTCAGTGTGCTGAATCGGCTGTGATGTGGGCCAGCACTGGGCCGAGCAAACCATGCCAGGCACACTCCAAAAGCTACAGCTGGTGGTAAGCACAATAATATGATGGCTGACTGTTTCTGCATTTGTCAGTCTCAAACACACACAGATGCACACACTGCATCTTCCTGTGAGAAGTGGGGAAAACTCCATACACCCACCAAACTGATATTTCCTACAGCCAATCACTGCAAGTGCTTGTGATATCCAATCAGTGTTCAGTGTCAGTTGCTCTTTGATCTTTCCATGTACACAAAGGCTGGTCGACCCTGGATGTCAAACACACACCAGGACTTCTTGTCATCGTCATGGCTCAAGCCAAGTGAGTAATGCTAGGCTAACTGTTGGATTGACTCGTTGTTTTATTATGCTAGTCAAATTATCTCCCAAACTGTCACAGCTACTCTAACCTCACAGAACAAGTGAGGGAGCTATCAAAACAGACATGTGTGAGTGAGAATATAGCTGGGCTTACTGCATAATTAATGATGGTATGATTTACAGTGGACAGGGAGTGGCTCAGCTGCTGACCACGTCTCTTCTCCACTTCAGCTGCTGGACTGAGAGGAGTGATGAACTTTCTTAGGGTATGATAGGTTCTTTCAGAATCAGGAACCATTAGAAGTGTGATAACATACATTACAAGGACCACAGTGTAAGATTTATGGAGAATGTGGCAGAAACTGTGTTTTCATGAGGGTATAATTCCCTGATAATAAGAATTGCTGCATTTTCGTCAGCTTAGAACAGGGGTCTAAAATCTGCGTCATAGTCTGCATCTGGCTTGTTGCCGTTTCCTTTCAGTTTTTGAATGAGCCCCATATATCAACAGAGAATACAGGTCCTTATCCACAGAGGCGGCCATGTTGGTCCACCATGTTTCTACACTAGCTCAGAAGAGACAAACCAAACACTGGCTCTAGATGTGGACTTCTGCGGGGTTTTTTGTGAGATTTGCAGATACTATAAGCTCTATTCTGTTCTAGGGCAAGGTGTTAGCAATCTGCAAGCTAGTCATTTAAAGCGTGGTGTCTCTGTTCCATCAGTGGGAAATATCAAATACAATGCAATACCAGTATTAACAACTGCTTAAATGGAAGACAGCTCACTACGCAAATAGACGCCAAAGCCACCATTTTGATATGCAGGGGTGCGGTACTAACTGTTAAACAATCATGTGATATACATGCTCTGTAATATTGCATAGATGAACTTCATTGATCCCATTGAAATTTATGTTGCAACAGCTCAACAAAAACAGGCAGAAAGAAGGGGGTGAGTGACAATACAATACTTCTAAAATAAAGATGAAATAGAAGAAAAAAACTAAGACAATTATGAATTATAAAGTATGAAGTACTAAATTTGGTATACACCTTTCACCTATACAGATATATGGAGACATTTGGATGTATGGACAGATATGTTGATAAATATGGAGTAGTAGTGCTGCCTTGTAAAGGCAGATTGCACAAAAATCCAGATTGGATTGCACAGAATACTAGGTGCAAAAACGTCACAGAAGAAAAATATCTATTGCACAGAAAATGACACAGAAACACGTAAAAACACAATATGTTGCACAAGGTAATTGCACATTAAAGATGTGAAGGCTTCACAGTATGTATAAAAGAGTATATGGTATGTCACTGGGTAGAACTGATCACAGAATTTGTACTAGATGTACCAACACATCCAAACAAGCTTACAGTCTTTCTCCATTGTTTGGTACACTGGTGCTGAGCTTGTTCTTGAGTTTTAGCACCAGCTCACGTGTTCTAACCCTACAGCCTGTGGATATGGACATTTTGGAGTTTGTATCACCAGCACATGACCTTCATCTGTGGCCTCTCTGAAACCCCTGCAGAGAAAGTTTTCAACAAAGCCAGTCTTCTCCTCATCAGGCCAGTAATGGACAAAATTCAGTTCCTCCATGAAGTTGCGATGTTGTGATCACAACAATTCAAACAAATTAATCTAATCTCCATGAATTCTACACAATCTTGCAATATTGTCCAAACTCTGCAACTTTTACGCAAATTGAACCAATCACTGTTACTCCAGTATAATTTTGTGTGTAATCATGAGCCTTTTTGGTAGGGTTACTTGGAACTTTTAATGAATTATACAATTTTCACTTCCTTACGCAATTTTATATTTAAAAAAGGCCTCATAACATCACAACATGCATCACAATTTTTTAGAAAAGCTGCTGTAAAATCAGACATTTTAGGCCACAACATTCCCAAAGACAAGTCCGTGAAATCCTGGAGGGACTCAATATCAAAAGACCAGGTACGACATGAATGTGCTTCTTCCTACCTCTTACACACACATTCAGATGGAGGAGAAAATCAACATGTGCACACACAAATTAATCTCTGTTGACATCTGCATCACTCTGACATAAATGAATACAACACTGTGAGCTTTCCATAACAGAAGATGCATCAGTAGGTAAAAGAAATAATGGAATAGAATCAGGGGCATGATGAGATAAATGAGAATGTATGTGACTAAACATCGAAATGAATCTTCTTACAGACAAAAAATGATGCCGTTTGTATAAATGCAGCATGAGCAACAAGAATCCATATTGTGAAAAACAGTTATGTAAAACACATATGAAGTATCAACAGGCAGGCATGTCATTACACCATAAAAAACTATCTTTATATGTGTGTGTGTCCAAAGCTTTTACTTTGAAGCAGCAGCAGCAGGAAATAGTTTGCATTAGTAGCTGCAATTGAAGCTGATGAAGAGCACATCACAAAGCAGTGAGGTTTCTCATCTCAATTAGCTGAAAGTACAAACAAAATGTATGAAGTCCAAAGCACAGACACTGTTAAAGCTGCTACAGTCCGAGAGCTGAACAGTGCGACTGCTCCCTGCCGGCCACAGTAACCGTTTTCAGGGCTGCAAAATCTAGTCTATTTTTATCACTATAACATAATTCAGGGCAGACATTCTCAGTGAACACGTAAGAATAACCTTGGTAATTATAGGTTCCTCATTACTATTATCTAACACACACACACTGTAGACACTTCTCCTATTCAGTACATCTTTTTCCAAATGGCTCCCTGAGATTTTAAATAGATCTCTGGGGCTAAACCAGGTCCTATTTGTGAACTTAAAACCATTGAGCAGCTGTGAACCACCTCTGTGTTGATTGCTTGTGTGTAGTTGTTTCATGTTGTGTGATAAGGAAGAGAAAGTAATCCAATCATTGTCAGTGGGACTGTCGTGGTGCTCTGGGTCCTGGCCTGCTTACAGATATGACACTGCTGGAGAGAGAGAATATCTGCCTAGTACTGAAAAATCAGCACCGTCTCTTTAAGAGACTGAGAGGCACTCACAGCACTTCCTCAATCTGGCATCCCCCTTCTTACGCTGCCATTGGCCGAGGCCACCTCTTTCTCTGTCAGCTGATTCGCTGTTGGTATCTAAGGGCTGGCTGGCCAGCACTCTATAAATAAACCCAGTGCTGTCTCAGCAACCAGCCTACAATACTCATTAGCTACTTCTCCCTCTCCTCTTCCGCCTCTCCCCTGCTAAGCAAGTAGCTTCCAATAGCAGGCCTGGCTCTCAGCAGCAGCAGTCTGACATACTCTCCCCTAGCAACCCAACCCACCCTACCAGCCACTCTCTCCTCCCCCTTTCCTTTATCATCCTTTCTGCTTTCTCAAACCTCTCAATCTGATTCTCTCCTCTATTTATCCATCCATCACCCCTACTTCCCTCACTGCTGACTTCAATCACAGCTCAGTATGTCTCAGAAAGAGATATTTCCTGTTTCATCTCTTCATTAGTGCTGTGTTGATCACAATGATTTAACAATACAGCCATGCACACTACAGTCAGAAACTCATGCCTCCTGCTCACAACAAGTTGCTACATAATGAAAAACAATATGAAGCCACCTGTGTTCGAATCAGAGCTTCACAGTGAACCAGTTGTGCAACACTTACCTGAAGAAAAGACACACAAATCTGTGTAGACAAAACCAAGTCCATGTCTGAGCAGTTTCAAGATAGAGTCTGATGACAGCAGATAGCATTACTTTGATACTCTCACTTCAAACAAATACTCTCAGTTAGCATTTAGAGCAGCAAATCCCAAAGACCAGGTTGGGACCCAACTGTTGAGGTGGGTCACAGGAGATTTTATTTGGGTCCCCCAAAAAATAAAAGACAATGGAGGAGATTCTGCAAATATAAGATTTATACATGCAGTCCAGCTTTTATAAGTTAGTTTAAATATGTCTATTGTCTTACTAATGAGAGGTAAAAGCAAAAACCTGTTAATTCCATCTAAAAGCATTTATTTTGTCTTATTTATGAAGGAAGCTAAAATGTCCTTGATTGTTTTCCTGAGAAGAGGAAATAAAAACAATTTGATGGCCTGTTACCTTAGCCTATATGAATTTATTTCTCATTTCTAAATTTTTAATGTGTATATGATGATGCGGAAATAGCAGGAAAAATGGTCTGGAACAATCATTTATGCATTTATGAATGAACACTTCCTAGAATTTATTGTCAAGACCTATTGTGATTTGGGTCATGATGGTTTGTCATTTTTAAAAAAGTTGGTCCTTGGGGAAAAAAGTCTGTGACACCCTGATTTAGATGATCCATTATTTGCTAATATCATGATTACAACTCCATGAGAAGTACGGCATATAAACACCATGAGCAAATCTTTGACAGATCCCCTCCAGACACATTTTAACAACATCGTGCTAAAGCTACCTCAATCTACACGCTCACCCAGCAACATGGCCGGTTCAGTTACTCTCAGTTTTGAACATGACTATTCAAAGAAGTTGTTGAGGTGGTTCTAACCATTGTTCGTTTGTGTTTAAAAATGGATGTTGGTGAATTAAAAGAGTGAGCTTGAGTTTATATAAAACTTAGTAACCTAACTGGACAGCACATGCACCGCAACAGAAACACATCCGCCAATCTGATCTGACACAACATGCTTGTGTCTGCACATCACAACTGATGGAAATATAACACAATTACAACATGTCAAAGACTCAGAGACAGGTTCAAAAATTAATACATATTTAATCCACAACACATACCAAATGAGTCATATAAGAAAATTGTTATGGCTCCTTAAATTCTCAACTAATTCACAGACTAACATAATCCAAAGGCATCTACACACTGTGTTGCATGGAGAAAGTTTTTCTTTTGAGACTGCTGCTCACTGTTGAGATTCTGAGGAAATACTCCATATTGCATCAGGTAAAATCTTATCCCGGTTTTTAAAAACCTGGATATGCTACTCCAGTATTCCAAGCCACAACTGCACACAAACGATCAGAAACCAGGATACTGTTAGAGTCATGTTCATAGGTATACAAATTAGAAAGATTCTCCTGTTGCATGTGAACATGATACAAATAATAAGATCAAAACCAGGATATGGTGCATGTTAACACCACTGACATAAAAAACGATGGACACCGCGTCTCCTCTTCCTCCCACTGTACATAAATTAAGCCAAAATGTCTCAGATATGAGTGCTGCCATTTTGGTCTGGCGGCGTCATTTAGAGTCAGAGTCTGTATAATAATGATCATTGGATTGTGAGTTGGAACTGCTGTATCAAGGTCCCACCCACACAGCTGGCTGACTCAATGGCGAACAGAACTCAGCTGTCAATCGTGACATGAAACTCCCTTTTTTATAGCACCAAGTAACTACTAAAATTAAACTGATCAGAAAAATCAGTGCTGGAACAGAACTAAGATAAAAACTACCTAAAATGGCAGAAACTGTCTTTGGGAAACATTTATTTGATGTGTACTTTGATGTTTTAGTTTGGCCCATATCCTATCTATTAACATGGAGGAGGCAAGATTTATGAGCTGTACTGCAGCCACCCACCAGGGGGCAAGTTAGATGTTTTGGCTTCATTTTTGTGGAGTTGTCATGTTGTCCATCTCTATATATGTCAATGACTAACACACTGAGTGCGACAGTAACATAGAGCTTTGAACTATAAGTGTGACTAAACAATGTGACTGTAAACAGGGTCAATGCAAAGACCCAAGCACACATAGGCAGACTTCAGGCATGAACTAAGGTCAAAATATGTCTGTGTGATTTGGACACATTTTAGCTTCACCCAAAATTTCCCTCTTATACCAAAGCTGACCAACTTACTGCATAAATGCACAGAGACAAGAGGAATGAGGAAATGGTCAAAGGAAGAAACTTAAATAACTTTAATCAATGTAATTTTAAAAATATCAAACTGTTGATGCGTTTTAATACCACATGTTTAAAACCAATACATTTGATAGAATTGATTGTATTGAAGCAATGAAAAATGTTGCAAGTGCTCTTTCCAGCACTCAGCTCAGTTCAGCTCAGACTTTATTTCTTGCCTGAAATGACTTTTTCAGTGAACAAACAAAGAAGTATCAAAAGAAGTATTGAGTATTGTTGTTTTTATACTAGTTTTGTTAAGTACAATTCTGGTATTGTGACAACTCTGACTGGAACCACTGTAAGAGAGTCAGAATCGGTCACATAAACACAGTTATACTGTTTCACACGAAGATAAGTGAGTATAGACAAGTTTTTTTAAATACAGATAAACCTGCTTAAAACAGGCGATTGTTCCTTTCCCACTGCCAGTAGATTCGTTTGCCTTTCTGCCTTTTTTTCTGATGTGTCTGACTGAACTCTTGTCTATGCAGAAGCCCAGAGAGAAAGAGTTTTTTAAAAGTCTCTGTGTGTTTAGCTCTCAGTAATTTTGTAGCTTCTAACCAAATCTGGTTTGAAGTTAAGTTTCTCTACTGAGTCGCTGTTTGTACTTTCAGCTATCTGCTTTATTTTACTGGTTCATGTTCACTTTCAGCTGGAGTTGTATTAAGTTACGGCTGATGAAAACCAGATACTACCTGATTTTGTTGCTTCACTATAAAAGCTTTTAGATATCAAAATAACAGGGGACCTCTGCTGTGCAGGGCTGACATACAGAATCAAACCGGGTCAAGCCAGACAGCACTGTGTATAAGAAGCAAAAGAGTTGACAAGCCTTCATTGCCTCTGCTAAAAAGACGTGAAAATTGGCGTGCCCGCCCAGGTGTCATCTTTACATCACTGCCAGTCAGAGCTGGAGCTGATAAATACACAACTGCTGCAGAGTCACTGGACCTGGAGTGAACGCCATTTGTTCCCATTGTTTTTTTGTTTGGTTTAGTGTAAAGAGGAGCTTTAGCTGACATCTGGACAGTTGGTAGGCTACACTGGCTGTTTGTGTTAAATATACACGATACATATACACAAATATATACATGCATATACTGTCCAATTACTGAGAAACTGCATAACATCAACCTGTATTCACACAGTCAAACATATAAATATAACCCCTCCTCCCTTTGGGGGAGTTGGTGTGTCTTCCTCAGGCTCAGGTCCTCTACCAAAGGCCTGGGAGTTTGAAGGTTCTGTACTGTATCTTGGCTGTTCCTAGGATTGTGCTCTTCTGGACAGAGACCTCCGATGTTGTACCTGGAATCTGGTGGAGCCACTCTCCCAGTGCTCCGATCACTGCTGGAACCACTGATTGCTACATCTATCATCACTACCTTTTTCTACTGTTTGTCAATCAACATGCTGTATGGTAGGTTAGCCATCACCAGTTTGTCAGTCTTGATCTGGAAGTTACACAAGATCTTGGCTCGGTCATTCTCAACCACCTTACGAGGTGTCTTCCATTCTGACCGAGGGACTTCCAGCCCATACTCATTGCAGATGTTCCTGTACATTATGCCAGCCACTGCTATTATGTGCTGGACCGTCTCAGGAGCATGCTTGGCCAGCCTGCACCTAGGGTCCTGTCTGGTGCATATATACCGATTCACAGTTAAGGTTTATTGTGAAGTAGGCTTATGCTAATTTCCAGTTCTATATTTCCATGCTAGGACTCCATTTTAATTGCTTTGCATGATTCACAGTTCAAAAACATCCTTATGCATGTTATACCAACCCCTCATGCAGTCGACATATATGCCCTCTGTCTGAAACAAGCCATTTCAGCTCCTGTTTTTAAGAGCCCTACCTAAAAGCCCACTTCTTTTTTGACTGACCAACTTCCCAGAAGCCCGCTGGGGGTCATGACCCACGCCTGTGAGCTCTGCTTTACATTGACAGACAACGGTTAGACTAAGTACTTGCTGCTGATCCTCATTGAATATTTACAAAACACAACTTTATTCATTGATTTTGGTGAAACTGAATATCTTCTGGTTTTCCTTCTGATGACCTCAGCTTTCAGTGTTTTATGAACTTTCCTGATGGGCAAAGCTTTACTTGTTGTTAGCAGTTGGCTACTTTAGCTCCTAACTGCTAGTTAGCTCAGTTAGCTTTCATGCAGTGCACTCTCCCAGAACTGGGAGCTCAAATACTGATGGAATGTGTGGCTAATTAGCTGTAGCAGTTAGCTACAGTAGCAACTAGTAAAGATACCTGTCCATCGGAAACTGTGAATCAAAGAGAGGTGAGCAGTTGCAAGAAATCAGAGGGAAAACCAATGACATGAAACTCACTGACACTAATACAATCCTGAGCAGAGCAGTCAAGCAAAGACAGTGGGTGGGAGTGCTGTGGATGCTGCACTATGTCTGAAGTGGATGAACACCTCAAGAAATCCACATGTGCCATTGTCAGCTGTCATTGAAAGTAGGAAAAAAAACAATGAAAATGATGTATTTTGAGCAGTCTGAGACCTGAACATTTTTCTCACAGAAATTACTTCTACATATGTTTATTTTATTATTTGGCCATGTTTAATATGAACATCCAACATTATATACCTCAAAAAATAAGAAAAAACATATTAGGTCCCCTTTAACATAGTACAAGAAAAATATGAATAAAGAAGAAAGTAAGAATTTGAATTAATAAAAGCAAGTTATCAATAATCAGAACATGGAACACATGCACTATATAAACTTTCTTCTGCTGACAAGCACAGAACAATAATTAGAATACACCTTATCCAAAACCAGTAGACAACATGAGCTTCATATGGACACGATTTCTTCTGTATCTCCAACAAAAATAAATAAATAAATAAAAACATCAAATATTTGTTAATTTGCCAGGTCCTAGTGATATTTCATAACACAGTAGCCTATATTAGAGTCAGGCTCATATAGTGACTGACATTGCTGATACTGATATATCTTCTATGGACTAATATCAGCCAATGACATCTATTAGGCACCACTAGCTAACTCCTGATTGACTCAACTCTATGAAGATTTTGAAGCTTTGCAGTACTGTTGAAATGTATTACTTTGTATGGAGTCGTGTTTCTAATAGCTAGTCTATCCTTTCTGATATAAAGGGGATGGACAAACTATTAAGAACATTTCAAAGTATAAATCAACAGCACTGTAACTGTAGCTGCCAATAGGACCAAAAATTGACAATTGATAAAAGCTCTCTAAAACTTTCCCAACAAAACCTGAACATTAGAAGCTTCATGAAGGGAGGATTTATTGCAGCATTAGTTCTACATACTCGTATTTAAGATGTAACCTAAGTGGTAACTGATTGTATATATGAATCAAAGAGAGTGCAATGCAATACACTGATATCTGACAATATAAAAAACAAACAAAAAAAGCTGTCAGAGGAACATTCAGAACCAGCAGTAGTCTGCTTGATCCAAAAACAGTGGATGAGCATAACTGAGGAGGTGATGTTTGTGGTACTGGAAAACAGTGGCCAAGTACTTTCTCTGTGTAGCTAGCCCAAGTCTGACAGTCAACTTCAGTCTTCCTTTGCTTTTACCCATCAGTCTCTAAGCAACACCATGTTACCCATCATAAACACTTTGTGCCTCAGCTACAGGTGTCTATCTGCGTGGAGACGAGGTGCTGGGGCTTCCATCTGAGTGGACAATATGATGAATGAACTCATGTAAGAGCTAACAGGTTGGCTGCCCTGGCTAGCTAACAAGCAGCACAAATTCACTTACTTATCTGTCCATGAATGACAATCCCCATTTTTAAACGTAAGATTAACTTGACATTATTAGATTTTTGTATAAGAATGCTGTGTGATTATTTGCTGACTGATGCTTTTGACAGTCACTCCTTAGGTTTTGAGATTTGGTATGAATGAGGAGGTGTTTACAATCAAAGTAATTCAGTCGGTGCCATTAAGTATCAAAGTTTGGTGCCCAACCCTAATCACAGCTAACCAAAAAAATACAACCTGAACACTGTTTTAACTGTCCATCTTTAACTGTTCACTCACCAAAACAGACTTCAGACTGAGGCTGCTCTACACAGCATCAGCATGTACAGTTCCTGAGATATCACCCTGACCGAACCACTGATTGACCATGGTTAACAAGCATTGTCCATGACCTCTGTCCCTAATCACACCATGGCCGCCAAAGCTATTCTGTTCAAGTCCACATGAATACAAATAATAAGACTGGTCAGAAATACAGACAAATAAATATATGCAGCTGGAGAAACTTGGGAGATGGATAGGTAGCTGAAAAAAATGCCATCGTGTCCGCACAGGAGAAGGAGCTTGAGCAGCAGTTTTCCATTGTTTTTTTTTTGGTTTTTTTGTGTAGCATGAAGGGACTTAAATTTGCATTTCATTTTACAACCCTGTGTTGTAGAGCAGCAGCTTCAGTCTTCTGTCAGTGTCCACACATGATGCTTGTAAGTATGGTATTGAGTGTAAGTCACCCATGAGCCCAACACACAACCACTACGGTTACACGTGCAATGGAAGAAAAAAGACCTGGCCTGTGTAGACAGGCTGGATATAGGGTAATTGGGGTAAATCTCATGAAAATAATAATGATGTAGACATTTGAACACCTTATTACAAAAGGTTCATACAACTACTGACAAGTAACTTGCCTCTTTAAAACTAAATGGATAGCTGAAGAGATCCCAGTCACGGGACCTATTCAAATATGAATAACTGGACTATACTAATTTTCCTCTCTCAAATACAAAAAGAGACAAGAGTAATGTTCTCCCAGGACCAGCTAGACAAAAGCTTAACTGTAGTACCAGCAGTGCAGCAACATACCAAGTGATCAAACCCACAGCAGTGACAGAGCACATGGCAGAGAGGAATAATTACTCAGTGTACAGCCACTAATAGACTGAAATAACCAGTCACCATCACAGCAACAAACACACAACAATGGGTTAGACTAAAGTGAGGTTCAAATTCTGGCCAGAACTCCTCTTGACCGAACGATGATGCTATGTGAACACTGCCTCACAAGAACAGATCAAAAGGAAAAGTTTTAACATCAACAAATCAAGTCAAATCCAGACAGAAGTTTTTATTTCCCTGGGCAGGAGGATCCAGATCCAGTTTTAATCCTGAACTCTAAAACAGATGAAGACCTCTGCGCAGCCTCATATGGGGTTGAAAGGTCTGCAAGGGGTCAGAGCGTGAAGACTCACAGCTAATCAATACAATGTTCAAATCCATCCTTCTGTATACAAGAAGCTGGTGTAAAGATGCTTAAAGAAATGTCATGAGGTCACACACCTTACCTACCACAGCTCTGTACAACCTGTTAACGCTTTTTGATTGACAAAAAGTGTGCAAAGAAAAGCATGTTTGATATATGAGCACGCTTACTATGATGCCACAGGGTGCCAGTAGGCTGCCAGATCTGTTTAATAATGTTGTGTGACCACATGACAAGGAATCACCTATTTTAAAAGTAAAGATATCCAGCTTTTCCACATCAGCCATGCAATGATGTAAAGACCTCAGCATACTGATGATGGTGGGCACAGGGAGCTACACTGGCATAACAGTGAAAATAGACAGCATGACTGTGAATGATGTGACCCAGAGAAGCGTTCATTAAGCAACGCAACAGGTTCCTAAAGTGAGCCTTGAGGGACACCATACATGACACAAACAAGAAGAGACATAGCTATTGATAGGTAGGCTAAACTTGTGATCTGATGGATAAGAGAAACTACTTCATACAATGTACAATAAAACCACTCAATACTATAAATATAAAAAGGAATTCTGTGATCAGGCTGCACCAAGTCAAGCAGCACCCCTGCATCAACAGTCATTAAAAAGTTGTTGGTGACTTTAACAATGGCAGTCTCAAGATGCGAGGGTTGAAACAAAAAGTTGTCAAGGGATGTTACAGTTGGATACTATTCTTTCAAGAATTTCACAAATAAAGAAAAGTGTAGTGCTTTAAGGCAGACCAATATTCATCATGAAGGACCCATACAGCAAATATCAACCAACATAGAGACAAGACTAAGACCAGTGACAGTTAAGTGAGGATGACCAATTACGATTGAAGACAGGTACCAACATGAAGTGAGGTTTAATACTAGCGTGATTAAAAGAAGGCGAGCAAGACAAAAGGCCATCAGAGCCTGTTTTTCACAATGATTGCTAAGTATCCCACTAAAAGTGAATCTAGGAGTTGAAATGATCCAACCCCAGAGGATGACATGTGTTTTAAGTGCTCAAAAAATCTCAAAAAGTTACACATCTACAATTCTGTGGCAATATGTATACTGATGAAGATCACGTGATATGATCAACAGCTCTGGAGCAGCTACTAAATGGACCTTTGATTTTCCTGCTATTTTGATATCTTCTTTCACATGTAATGTATGTATAGAACAACAGATTAATTCATACGATGGTCTGCTGATTTTACTCACATTAAATATCACTGGTCACAAACCCTTAAAGTGATAGTTCACCCAAAAATGAAATTTCACTCAATATCTACTCACCCCTGTGCTGATGTGAGGATGGGTGAAGATCTCCAGTTCACAAAACACTCCTGGAGCTTCAGCGGAAAACAGCGTTGCAGCCAAATCCAGTACAATTGAAGTGAATGGTGACCAGTTTTAAAATGTAAAAAAAAACAAAAAAAAACACAAAAAGTCTCCATACTGTTTTTTGTGGTGTACTCCAAGTGTCCGTAAGCTGCGACATTAAAATTTGACGCAAACAACACCATTTACACCATGTTTTTAGCCTAAATGTCAACTGCAGCCTCTCAGACCTGATCCTCGTGCACACGCCTGAAGCGATTACACAGGCTCTCGCCCAAGCGGCGCAACACAAGATATACGAGATCTCGCGATACACATCTGTGTTTACGTGCTACCTGGAAGCGACTCAGACAACAGAGAGAGATCTGCTCAGAAATTGTGACTTATTACATGCAGAGTTTACTTTGCAAACTTTCAACAAAGAAGAAAATGTCAGAGGACTTCGACACAGAAGAGGGACATCATATCTTTGCTGCAGCCACACCACTTGGGCGAGAGCCTGTGTACCCACTTCAGGTGTGTGCACGTGGATCTGGTCTGAGAGGCTACAGTTGACATTTAGGCTAAACATATTTTAATGTCACAGCTTACAGACACTTGGATTACACCACACAAACAGTATGGAGACACTTTGTGTTCTGTTTTTTTTTTACATTTTAAAACTGGTCACCATTCACTTCAATTGTACTGGATTTGGCTGCAATGCTGTTTTCCACTGAAGCTCCGGGAGTGTTTTGTGAACTGGAGGTCTTCACCCATCCTCACATCAGCACAGGGGTGAGTAGATATTCAGTGAAAATCACTTTAAAAACCCTCCTTTCAATGGTGAACAATGTGCAGAAAAGAGTCAGAAAACACTGCCCTACCTTCTTTCACCTAACACTTCCCCACACACAGGATATGCAGAATATAGCAGCTGCAACACAACCTGTTAATAGACACTAGTGAAGCTAACCCTTTGTCCTGAGGAGGTAGAGAGGAAACTAAATCTGATGAAGAAATGCAATGTCTCACAGGTAACATAATGTCATGGTGACTTTTTCTGAGTCTTTTTTACACAAGCTTTCTGACAGAGGTTAAGTTCACTTATCACCTCTGACAAAATCATGACGCAGGCTCCATGTAAACAGGGCTCCCTGTAATGTTACATTTTCAGTGTGTTCTGGCCTGAGGACAGACACACCATCACCTCCAATGTGCCTAATACATGCAATAGGCACAGCTGCTCATGTGATTACTGGCACTGTACACAGATAAAAACTTAACAAGCTGCCCAAGATTGAGCAGTTCAAAGTGTCAATGAAATGTATTTATCTTTTCAATATTTCAAACTCACATAAAATGTATATCTCTTTTCAAATTCACCCTAATAAGAAATATTTTGATGGCATTATTTAAGTTAACACTTTCTGTGGTGGCTTTCATAGTAAAGGCCTACCACTGCATTCACTTAAGAGCACATTTATTGTGAAGAGGGAGAAGGAAAATGCTTCAAATTTGAATCAAAAGTTAATTTACAAACAAACTGTAGTTTACCACAGCAAATGAGTCAGGGCTCATGTTGTGATAGATCCTTCAGAGTGGCATAAGGTCCCAGTTCACATGTCCCTCCTTATGCACTAACATACTTAATCGTTCACTCCCACTACATCTATGAGGGCTCAGTATGGGGTAAGGTTACTGTCAAAAGATTAGTGCGTGCACACATAAAAAAATCATGCAAGCATCAAAAATTAAATTAGTCTATAGTTGTGCATAAATAAAAATGTTGTAAACTCTTGTTTAAGTCAAATCATGCATGTATTATGTAATGTATATTTTCTCTGTGAGAATACAACTCATAAAGTTACAACTTTACTAAATTACAAATACGGATTGCAGTTTTATGGGTGAGTTTTCTTCATTATGGTTACAAATCTGACAACTGTGAAATTACTGTCAAAACCACGTCACGAGGTGACAGGCATTATGTATCGAATGGAAGATAACGTCAAATGTGTGAAAGATTGAAAAGCTCTGGTCTTGAGCTAATTATTGTCATAGCAAGGTTGTTTATGAGCGATACAGCTTATAAACTGAGAGAAGACGTTAAAAATGAAAAGTAACTGAGCTGTATGTTCGTAAAATCACCGAACAAATCCGAATAATGCAGAAATCTAACATAGTGTCTTGTTAATCTCTCATGTTAACCGCTGTTTGGGGAAGCTTAGGCATTTTTCCCGTTTGCTTCAGGTCCACTTTAAATTTACATGGTATATAATCCTCACACTAAAATAATGATGAAGCAACTACAGACACTTTGAATACTTTTTTTTTTTTTTTTTTTACCAGTGTCCGTTTTGCATTGCATTGCTCAGCGCTGTCCCACAATGAAACTGGCAAAATGTCTGTCAAAGACTTTTTAAACCCTTTATGCACACTTTTTTGTAAGTCAGCACCTCAGCAGACTTTGCTTAAGGCAAACACCTACAATACACAGCATTATGATGTTAAAACAGTAGTGACAGTGGTATTGCAAACATTTTTTTTCTTCTCCTAAAAAAGAAAAACAACAAAACAACAAAACCTGGATGGAGTGAGCAAGATGAAGTTTTCCTTTTCATCCTACTCGCATGCTGTTAACCAGAACTAGTATATATAGTTGCTTGTCTTACAAGATCAAATATCTAACATGCTGAGATAGCAGCTTCACACTTTACTGTGCAGAGACACATGTCCAGGTAACATGACTTCATAAAGTGCTGTCCCACTCATCACGCAGTGTTCGGTGCCCTAACATGTCACAGGAAATGTTGACTGAAGTCTCTGAGGGCTTGGTACTTAGGGCTTAGTAGGGACATGGACCTCTGGCAAACAGTAATAAAATACAGTTATCTACAGCTGTGACAGGCCACATTTTTCTATACAAGTTCTGAATTTATTCATAACATACACACATTTTTTTCAAGTAGTCATTGATTTTTTTTAATTATATTTATCAGTTTTCTTCTTCAATTACATTGACTTGTTTCATTAACCTATTTTCTTTTTTCCAGCTGATACACATGCATGTATGTATGCATTTATATGAGTATGAATGTGTACCTTATTCTTTATTAACAATACTATCATTATTGGTTCAGAGTATATCGGTGGGAGGGGACAAGAGGAAAGGAAAAAGTTAAAAATCAAAATATTGTAACAAACTCAGTATGACAATGTGATGCACTGTCCAAAACAATAAAAAATGTGTTAGAAAAAAAGTAATCATTGATTTTCTATTTAAGTGTTTTTACCAGACTGTCTGAACAAACTTTCACTGTTACAGCTGGATGAAACTGATAAACAAGGAGGAAAGACAGGTACAGTACAGGTAGGGAAAGGTGGGGAAAGTCAGGGCTCATACTGGTGGATATGAGGAAACCCACCTGGACTACAGGGAACCCACAGAGCCTGGTGTGCAGTAGTCAACATTTAGGCCAGAAAAATGGAGTATATAATAACTGAATTTCCCCTCTGGGTATCAATAAAGGCTTATCTTATCTTAAAGTGGTACAGGCTACAACAACTAAGCCCTTTATGATACATTATATACATTATACAACAGACATGTGAATCTTTGAGTTCCAGCATCTAAATTTGTATTCATATTCATAAATCATGTGAGTTTTCAGCCTAAATTTGATTATTTACACACAGTCTGTGCAATAAAAACCATATGAATTCACACAGCCTGCTGTTTCAGGTCATGTGTAGTATCAATCTCTAAAATAACCCAAGCTCATACAAAACGATGCAACACAGAATGCAAGCAATTATTATCAGTGTTATTATTGTTATGGAATTTTATATCTTTATTAGATAGCAATGCAGCAGAGAGATGCCAGGAAAAAAGGGATAGAGAATTAATAAAATGTCCCCAGACAGATTTGGACCCGGGATGTTGTGGATCATGGTTGTCTTTCTAATCTCTAAGCCAGTCATTTGCAAACACTGGGTCAGGACCCACAGGTGGGTCACAGGAGATTTTATTTGGGTCACCAAAATAAATAAAAAGACTTTGGAAGAAATTTAGTAGTACCTGAATTATATTCTTATAATTCAGTAGGCTAAAATGTTGCACATGGTGAAAACGGGTGGAGTGCATTGATGTACACTCCATGGATGTGTATGTGATGTGATGTGTGTATGTGTATGGATGGGGGGGGGGGGGGGGGGGGTTATGCCTTTAATGGATAGGACAGCTGAAGATTAACAGGAAATAGGGAGAGAGAGTGGGGGAATAATAAGCAGCAAAGGGCCACAGTTGGGATTCAAACCCATGGCTGCTGCACAGCCTCCATACAGGGGGCGTGCATGGACACCAAAACATTTTTTAAATTTGCAGTCCAGGAACAAGCAGTGTATGGTCATAGAAGCAGCAAGTTGTTAAGAATCACAAACTCAGTCAGTCCAGCCTCTGATGAACCACATCAAGCATGCACAGGCCACTACAACCCTTCTTTAATCAAACTGTAATAACTACGTTAATAACAATAGACAAAATAACACACATCTGTTTTCTACTGAGGTAAATGACACGGCAGACCAAGGCTCATGGAACTAAACCAGATTCTGGGAGAACATTTACAGATGACCACTGAGCACATCCATAACCTTGGTGTTTCTTTTCATTTTTGATAGCCTTTTCTGTTTTTTTTAAAGCCTTTATTGACACGACAGCTTGTAGTTAGACAGGAAATAGGGGAAAGAGAGGGAGGGGGCATGCAGCAAAGCGCCACAGGCTGGAATCAAACCCATGGCCACCGCCAAGGACCCAGCCCCTGCACATGGGGCACATGCTCCACCAACTGAGCCACTGGGCTGCCTTGCTCTTTGCATGTTCATTCCCAAAACACACACACACACACACACACACACACACACACACACACACACACACACACACACACACAAACAATCAAAAAAACACTGACATAAAATCAACAATGACATGTCTTTAGACTAACTATTAAAGTCCAGTCCATATATCAGGTGTGCCTTGTGCTTTCTCTCACAAACCCACACATAACCACAGTCACAACATATGTCACATGAACATATGTCATCATATTATTATAGAATGTATTTTATCAGAGGAGATAAACCATAAGAATGTAACTTGGAATTGGCACTGATCAAAGTGTTGATGGCACATTCAATAAGCCCTGACATAAAGGCCAAGGTAATAAACAGCCGCTTTGCTGAAAATGATCAAGACAAGTTACAGCTAGTTTCCAGTCAGGATAGTAATTCTTTTCATAAAACGTGTTTTTCCTGGTCAGCGTGAGTAAAACTGTTAAATATATTCTGTGTAAACTTTGTTCAGTTAATTTTACGAGCAGTGTAAACTATGGAAGGATCCAAAAGAGTAGTTCTGGACATTTGCTACACTTCAGCAGACCTGCGGACAACCTGTTGGAAACCACTGATATAGATAAAAAAAAAAACAAAAAAAAAACAAAAAACAAATAAAAACACAAAAAATCCTAAAGCGATATCTAACATGTAGAAGTAAAACTGTGTCTGATCATGATCATGACTGTTCAGCTCAGACAGCATCATCACCCTCAGTTCCCTCCATGTCCCTCAGTTCAGTGTCCCAGACTGACAGACCACAACTGCTAAACTGCCCAGCTGCTTCAGGTCACAGACAGATGTGGAGCATGAGCCTGTTCAGAGCCAGCAGCATGGACTCAGTCCGTCCAGGTCCAGGCTCAGACTATACTGAATTAACGCCAAACTGTTACACAGACACGCTAAAACTTCAAACACTACCACTCACCGCCAACACATGGTGAAACACACACAGGGACTTTGGATCATATTCACCATACTGACGAACGTACACACGCCATCATTGTGGCATATTAAAAAAAACCACATTCATCATCATACTGTAGTGACAAACTGCTGCACACAGCTACAATAACACATCCATTCAAACACACATAAACACACAGACTGCCATGACAGTAGACTCACACACACACTTGTGGATGTACTATGAAGTAAGGGAGAGAAAAGTTTTTTTGGTAGGACTGTGTGTGTGTGTGTGTGTGTGTGTGTGTGTGTGTGTGTGTGTGTGTGTGTGTGTGTGTGTGTGTGTGTATGTACTGACTCTTATTCTTGCGCAGCAGGGCAGAGGTGATCCAGGGTTCTGATTGGACCATCCTGCAAGAGGGCACAGTCTTGTCCTCCACGGATGATGACGTGATCACCATGGAAATGCTTGGCAATTGTTCACTCCAGCAGGGAAACACTGTCAATCACAACACTGTGACAGACGCGTGGGGGCTTGTGGGGGGGGGTCAGGTAACTGTCATCAGACGCGTTTCCAGTCCCAGAGTTCACTTCAACTGTTTACATCCAACTAAATCAATGAATCTTGAAATGGTGGGAAACCGACCAACCAATCAAAAGGCACCGTCTTCTCTGGCTTGTTTCTTTTTTAAAATAATTTGTGACTGTGGTTTCTAAGGCAACCAACTGGTGTACAGGCAGCTTGTCTCTCTGAAGTAAAAATATAAAGGATGAAATCTGTCTTCTGTGGAGTTACATTATAGATATATATCTCTCATTCTACATATATATTCTTTTTCTCTGCAGGTCTAGGGAGTGGGGGAAATAGAATATTTGGTTAGTTAGTTTAGCTTTTTATTACGTTGTTTTCGGCAGTTTCATGCATTCTTTCTGTGTGCTGGAGGTTATACTGCTCCAGATCGCTGGTGACTGATACTTTGAGTGGTCAAAACTAGGCCTTTGTTCTATAGTAGGTTAACAACTCTGATAAAGAGTCTGAGCTGAATGTCCAAGGGGTAAAGGCATAGGATTAAACTTGCTTATACTAGTAGTCCTACAGACATCTTGGTAGTAATCCAGCACAGGGTTGATGTGTAGAGAGCAGCTAGTATTCCCAGACTACCAAGACTCCATGGTAAGATCTCATGAATAAATTCATCCAAGTTTTTCTTTTTCTTCAAGACTCCATGTAAAACACATAAACTAGCTGTAAGTCAAGTCTGTGCTAACCAGGCTCGCCCAGCATACTGCCAGGTGGGCTGAGCGAGGTAGTGTGATAGAAGGGGTGGAAGAGGAGGAGGTGGAGGGGAGTTGGGTTTCCAGCTGCCTGCTTTTACCCCATCCCTCACGCTAAAAATAGCTCCAATTACTGGCACTTTCTGGGGGGACTCGTCACTGGACAGAGTGGGACAGTGTAGAGTGATGTTATCACTCAGATTAATCCAGTGACACACACAGCCCTCCACTGGCAATGTCACAGAGGCTGGACAGCCAGAGCTTCAGCCGCCTACAGCAGAAGGTGGCTGGCCTCTGCGAGGCTGACAAGGAGTCCCTTTAAACTGCCAGACAGTACTGTAATCCCCATACACTGTACAGCAAACACATGTAAACACAGCAGTCCACTGCAACGTGTTGATCGCACACAGACGTGTAGTTCCACACAAAGTTCCTCTGACTGAATATCCAAACTCACTGCGCCTCTTTCCCCATGGACTCAAATTAGTATCTGTGCTCAGATGCCAAATCTTTCCCGGTGTTGTAGACAGAGACGGGACGAGCCGAGGACGGCCACCATTGTACTCCCAAACTCTGCTGCTGTCTTGTGTTTACCACAGCAGAACTGGATCCAGGAAGAAGTCCGCCTCTGATGTAATCACACTTAAGTTAAACCACAAACTACGTCCGAACTGCAGCCAAACCAAACTTGAGAGTCGTCTCTGAGTAAACTGAAGAAACAGATCCGGTGAAGTTCCTGAGCTTGCTGTCGGACACTCCGCTCTCGTCTTCTTCGCTCTTTCCTCTCACACCGTGTCCCCCTTCACTCGTCCCTCTCACAGCTGAGGGAGATTTTTTATTCCTTCAAGATGGAGACCTTCACAAGGGCGATTTCGACTCATGTTTCTCGCCCGTTTCCCTTTCCGTGCTTCTCCGTTAGACGGAATCTGTGCTCCCCTCCCACACGGCTCCCCCACCCTGCCATGGGGAACATACCATATGCTTGTGGCAGGGGTCGGAGCTGGTCTGTCTGGCGCAGCCTCACACGGTATTGGTGAAACCAGAACAGATCCACGCACAAGACGAAAACATGGCAGAAAGCAAATTTCAGCAGGAATTTCACAGCAGCCAGCACTCGCAGGCGGAGTGATTTTATTTAAGGTTATCAACAAGTGAATGAGCAGGACAGTAACCTTCGATCTGACCGCAGTAGTCTGTTCCGAGCAGACCTCTCCTGTCCTGTCCATTTATAGTAACAGCGGGATATATATACTGGAACTTTATATACACGCATACACAGACAACCTTTACTTAAACCCTTCATATAGTTTTGTGGGCAAAGTTGTGACAAAATAGGCTTTGATACAGGCACTTCATACGAGTTCAATAATAGGTGTTACTTTTCTAAACGTATTAGTCTTAAACGACACAGTGTCACGGTATAAAATACATGGAAATAGTCTTCTAAAAGTTGACATAAATATGTTTTAAATTGTAAATTAAATCCAGTTTAGGGTCTGAAAAGTATGTAATTTGGTCTGCTTACCCCAGGCCCATTGTGCAATGTTTATTTAGAGGGAAGGGAAGGGAGAAAGAAGAGACACCGGACTGTATTGACAAACGCCATTAAGATTCAAAAATGAACTAGTTTTCAAGACACAAACATTGTTTTTAATATTAACTTTTAAGGGTCTCTGACAAATATGTCAGACCTGCACTAAAATGAGCGGACAACTAGGTTTTCTTCTTGCTCCCATGTAACACATAAAGGCTCAGTTTGTTCATTCAGTCTTTCAGAGTGTTTCAACTTGTCTGTAGTCGGGTGAACACAGCCTCTACCCTCACTCAGCAGGCTCCCTCTACGGGCTCTGTTGCTACCCGACGCTACGGCAGCTGCAACGCTATTGGCTACATAAAGTCCCATCCCTGGCTGTAATTGGGTAGTGGACGGATGAGTGGGAGGGGCGTTCGGCTGAGTTTCTCAGTGTTTCTTCAAACGGCGCGAGGCAGGAATGACGCGGAAATAGTTTGAAGATGTCAGGTAGAAATGGAAAGAGGGAAGTGAGGGGGTGGAAGGGGGCAGAGAGAGCCGGGAGCGGGGGAGAGAGCGGGGCAAAAGGCTTCCATAAGCACATGGTCACTGAGTGACTGTGTACAGCTGAGATGTGTGACTTCTCCTCACAAGCAGCCAAAGCTAAAAGTTGTTTCTGTTGCTATCCGAGCATTCCAGCTAAATCAGGCACAATGCTGCCTGGGAACAGCTCAGCACACAAACAGTGTCATAAACCAGCTGACAGCTCCTTAAAGGAAAATTCACCCTCTAATACAGCTCACACTGCACACAGAAATGTGTGCCACTCCACTTCTCTTTCTTTAATGTGATTTCAAACCGTAACTTGTGCACATTAATCAGTTAATACTGTGTCATAAACAGTGAACAGTCAAATGATGGTTGCTTACTGTAATTACCTACTGTACAAAGGTTTGCCCTCCCTGATCATCAGAATTCATTTTGGGGGACAGGACTGAAACAGCAGCACACTGATCTTCTATTGTCTTTCCTATTGTTTACTGCTGCATTTTATTACTTCACTGCCTAATTGTCACATCGAACTACACTCTAAATAGTCCCTTTTTTGTTATGCTGAGGTGTTTAAGTAGGGCAAATAAGCCACAGTACAATAGTACTGTGTGCAAAGCCATAATGGATAAACTGCAGTAGAGAAAAAATTGGTTAAAACGGAGTCAAATGTAATTTAGAAATCTTTAATTTATTGTCATTTAGTTTGTAAAACTGAGCTAAATTCCAAGGCACACATCAGCAAGCGTATTTAGTGCTTTGTAATGACCCTTTAAGTTTAAGCTTCTGCAGCTTTTCTTGGTAGTCTACTCGAGCTCCAGGCTCCAGAACCCATGGTTCAAATCACTGCACTCCCACACACCGAAAAACAGCTGACCATAGTGTAAACTGGTCACAGCTAAAATAGGATTGCATGGCCTAATAACATGCTATAATTATAGAGCTTGCATTAAAATGACCTTTCTCAGAGATAAGTCATAAAACAAGCAGGAAGTAACAGTAATACAGCACAACAGCAATGTACACTAATGTGCTAATCAGATGCATGTGTATCATTACAGGTAAGCTATTTCAACAGCGCTCTGGATGACTGGATCTGAGTGGGAGCTAGGAGCATGTCACAAAGAAGTAGTGCATGTCACAGTTTCATAGGAAGACAAGGGACGCCATCACATTTTTAGTGACTCTTTGGCCCTGTTTACACCTGGCATTAACATGTGTCTTGGGTGATACGATCACAAGTTGACAGCTCTAGGTACATCAGTTCTCACTCATTAGATTGCGTCTCGAATGACCACTTGTGATTGTGTCTCACTGCCCCACATTATATGCAAATAACCACATACATAATTTCTGTCTGCAAAGACCACATGCATTATTTTTAACCTGACTTTGTTAATTTACCTTTAACAGGCCACAAATTAAACAAGATTTATGTTGCAAAAATGATAGACACTGCTAGAGCTTTAAAACTTGTACGAAAACAATTTTATTCAGTGATTCTGGCGAAACTGGATGATATGAAATGATATATGGAGAAATTTTTTTTGATTTTTTATCTGATGTCCTCCATCTGATCTGCCTAAACTCTCAGCAATTTGCTAAGTTTCCTGATGGACAAATAGCTTTACTTGTTGCTAAAGTAACAATGAACTGCTGCTAACTATAACAATAGCTGCTGTTTATTTAGTTTGTCATACAGTTAGCACTCCTATTAGCTTTAAAGCTTTATTAGCCTTTTTAAAAACCCCTCCTCCTGGCAGTCCAAAGCTCATGAGTGGTGTAAATGCCAACAGTCTCTTGGTACTCAGAGGACATCACACTGCATGTTTTCTATCCATTTGTATGTAGGTAGTCCTTCACTGTGGCTCAAGCATTAGAGTTTATATTATAAAATGTTGGAAAGTGGTTTCAGTGATTGGATCACAATGCGTCTTTTACAATTGTATTGAGCACTGTCTCGTGATGCAGTTTCCTAAGATGCTTGTTAATACAAGGTGTAAACAGGGTCTGTCTGTATGATTGCCACTGTAACAAAGCTGAACTTGTTGTGCTGAAAGGTTTAACTGCAGTGCTGGATGGAGATACCAGTATAGTCACTTGCTCTGGAAGTCTGTCATCCACATCAGATGCTTATTTGATAGCAGTTTACAGAGAAAAGATGGTTTGTACCATAAATCAAAGAAGGAGACAGGGTGGAGATTTTTTCTGAGAACACATGAAAAGTATGAATGAAAAGGTGCGAGTAACAACTTTCATTAAACAAAAATCTTCTTCCATCCATCGCACTGAAAAGCAATCCATCACTGTGCCAAACTTTTGCCTTCTTCATCTTGACTGTACGTGAACACATTAAGAATCATCTTGTAATTAGTATCCTTACCTAATGGACTTCCATACGCTAATCATGTTTACCAAAACATTTTAAATTTAGTTGAAACTGTTGCTTTGATGACAAAAATATGGCAATAAAATATTAGCTGCCCATCAACAGCTCACAGGGAAATTATAGGGGAACACAATGTCAACAAAGAAAGTAAAATACTCTATGTGGTTCAAAGGACACAAAGACCTAAATGCAGCACACTGGACCAGTCGCAAGAAAAGGTGTATTGATGTGTGCCAAAAAAAAGCTACGCAAACTGATCTTTGCATTCTTTGCATTTGAAGACAAATTAACAGATTATTTAGCCCAAAACAAGCCATTTCACCTGTGCATGCATACAAATTTTTATTTTATGACACATATATTTCTTCATGGGAAGGTGTGCCATCAGATACACAACCATTAGGACACAAGAAGGTGGCTGGGCACACAGAAACAAAAAAAGAGACTGGTTAACTCTATTTCACTACCGTACTGTGTAGAATACGTTCTGTTTGCACTGAGAAGAAACATGGAGTACTGAATTTCTACTCTCCCTGCCATGCATACCCCACAATTATCTCAGCTCCACAATTACAGATGGATGAGCAACAGGTGAACAAGTATGTATGTGTGTATGTGTGTGTGTGTGCGTGTGTGCTGGGGATGACAACAGATTCATATAGTAAACACACAACAGCCGATCGGCACAATTGTTCTGTAGTTCGACGGGAGGTTGTTCACTAAAATGATCAGGCTTCATTGTTAGCAAGCAAAGGACCCTCAAGACAAATTAATATTAACATGGAAATATATGCTATTAACAAATAAACAGACAAACACATATGATTAAAGATAGAATCCCCATGGTGGAAAGAAAGTGCAACATTACTGTATAGAAATAGAAAAAAAGAGTTTCAAAACACAGCAGAAAAATATTTCAAATAATCTACTGGAGTTTATACTCAAAAAGACAAACTCTAAACTTGAATAAAATATACATAGAATTTTCACTGATAAATATAGTAGTGTAAATCATAGTAATAAATATATAAATGCACATTGTTGCATATAATAAGTACTTATGTTTAAAGCTATTTTGTGCAATAAGTAGTCACAATAGAAATCATTAGCATCTAAATGTCTTTGTCCTGAGTTTTTGCTGCAGTTCTTATTCAGAGCTATGTTTGTTAAGATGCCTTTATTCATTTTTACTTATTCATATGTTTTAATGGGTCTTTGCTTTAACATTCTATATTATTTTAATAGCTTTTAAGGGTCACTCTGCTCAACTCGTGCTTCAGTCCATCGTTAAGAGGTGATACAGCACATTACAGTGACAGAGAAGCAGCTTGTTAACAGTGGACTTAAACAGGCGGTGGAATTAGATGCTGTCGTTTCCTGTTGTCTGCTCAGCCGCTTCTCTTCTCTTCTGTCTGTTGATACTTCTGAACGTGCTAAGGCTATACTGCTAAATATGTGAATAAACGTTAGTAATTCCCTTCACAGAGTTACTGACTGTCTTCCACTAAATTACGTTGAGCTGTACTAACGAGCAGACAGCGGAGATTACAGCGGCACTGCGAGGAGGCAAGCAGACTCTGAGACTCACGTGCCTTGCAGCAAAATTCCACCCGGCAACTATACACTGTACCATGGCAACAGCCCTGCCATTGGTCCCCGGTGCGTTTTCAAATGACCAATGGGATGGCCAGCCGCGGGTGATGCTTGTTGCTAGGTAAACATGATGCAGAGGAAAGATAGAGGAGCAGAATTACCATGCTGCTACTGCAGGGTGCTTTCAGCAAGGAGTGGAGGAGCACTTCACACTCCGAGATACCCTTCTCACTTGGCGGTGCCAGAGAGACAAAAACAAAAAGAAGCAGGAATGACATAGGCAAAGAGGAATCAAACACAAGACACGGTTCAAGCTTGTGGGAATACTGCCGCCGGAGCTCATGCCATAATGTTGTGCATGCACAAATGCCATTAATGTATATTAAGATGGCCAGAAGGAAAACTTAGCTTCAAAATCAAATCAGCAACCCATTTGCTATTACATTCTTCAAACAACATTTATTGATATGATTTACTGATACACTCACTTTCAATTAAAAATGGTGCCAACCTTCCAGCATCCATGCTATTACTGAACAGTTAAAAAAAATCATAACCTACTAATGTGAAAAAAAGGGACAAATAAATCAACAATAATATAAAATAGTTTAAATATTCTAAAGTACAATGATATTTCAGATCAATACATTAATAAAATACTAATAATGAAAAATAAATAAATCAAAGCAATCAACCTTAGTTACCTGTGTGTAATGACTGTTTAAATAAGAAAATAATTCTAAATTTCAGACAGGATTTTAGCCTGACAAAAAACAATACTAAATATTCTATTTTAATTGCACATTGCTATTGCTCAACCTGAACTGGCCATGACCTCATTTCAGGATTCCACCATTCACATGATCCTATCAATGAATTCTCAAATTGGCATGTTAATTTGACTATGACATATTTTTTATTTATATTGGATTGTTCCAAATGTGTATCTATCTATCAGTCTATCTGGTCTGGGATCTGTCGGGACTACGGCGGCTCACTGACATCCCTGTTTAACACAATACACATTGGCAGTGCTGGACAGTAAAAAAGTACATTTACTTGAGTACTGTATTCAAGTACATTTTTTTAAGTATCTGTACTTTAACTTGAGTATTTATTTTTTTGGAAACTTATGACTTTCACTCAACTACATTTCAAAGACAAATACATTTCTAGGAAGGTTGTTGTTACTCGTTACTTTAGGCTAAGTATAGCTTTGAAGTCAGCTGTTACTGTTTTTTCTTTTCTAAAATGCAATTGTCTACGCTGTGTTCCTCACAGAAGGAAACCAATCACAGTACCCGCTGTCAACTGGGACTGATGTAAAAGCAGAAATACGTCATCCAGATGTGTTCTGTAACAAGAACAAGCAAGCTCTCCCTCTTTCATTCAAACAAAACTCGGTAATTGTGACGGCAGAAGAAAGACAAAATTAAATCTCAAGATGTTATGATAATTACAAACAATTACAAAAAAAAGAAGTTTTTATCAGGGTGAAAAATACCCCGTAATTCATGTATATACTGCCCCTGAAGTCAGTAAGAAATCTCAATTATTTAACAGACTTGGAGAACTTCTTACAGTTGACTTCAATCAAAATTTATGCAGTGATTTTCATACAGTTGTGTCAGAAAATGATAATAGCTGTCCTTTTTAAGTTTCTACAGGTTTGTGTAGCAGAGTGGTTCTACAAGCAAGTCAGTGCATCATTAAGTGGTTGCAGAGAGTTACAAGGTTCTGTAAATGCACTGTGAAAACTACAGCAATTTGTTGGTATTAGAAAATGTACATTGTAATTTGTACTTTTATTAAGTAATTTTAAAACAAGTACTTTTGAATACTTAAGTATTTTTAAAAGCAAGTACTCTAGCACTTTAACTTGAGTAAAATTTTGACGGAGCAACTTTCACTTGTAGCTGAGTAATATTTGACCAGGAGTATCTATACTTTGACTCAAGTACTGGGGTTGAGTACTTTGTCCACCACTGCACATTTTTGAGTGTGTATACAGTATTACTCAGTATTGCTTATTGCTCCTCAGTTCCTTCTCACTGTAATGTGAACCTACACACATTATACCCTCATGTGATCAATGAAAAAAGTGGCTGGTGACTCTCTATGGATCAAAGCAGACATGTGGCTGTCTACAGTGGGAGCTGCAGCCACCAGGAGTTGAGTAGAGCGAGCTGGCCTTTCCAAACTGGGAGAAGTGTTACAACATTTGACCAACTTTGTACATACTAATCCTTAACCATGACGAACGACTTTTCTAAATGCCTGCTCTGACCCAGTAGAGTTGTCACATGACCAGAATTTTTAATTTTGATACAATGCTAGTATCAAAAACAATATACTTCACATCACGGCACACAATATAGGATTTTTTTCCTCTTTATTCATCAACAACTCACACACAGTGCTGGTACAAAAAAAGTCACTGAACACTGTCTGGTTCCGCAGGACAATAAAGACTGAACAGAACTGAAGTGAGGTCTTGATTGAGCACTTAGATAGTTTTCCTAATAGCTTTAGTACTTTCGATACAATATTTATTGGATATTGTATCATTTTAAACACATTGTTTCAAAAAACAAAATACTCACAATAACCTAACCAGCCAGTGGTAGAATGTAAATACAATTACTCAAGTACCATACTAAGTACTAGTACTGCAATTAAGTAAGTATTGTGCAGCAAGTACTAATTAAATCTTATGCCACTTGCACTCCCTTGAGTATTTCAACTTTTGCTCCATTACTCTTATTGCTACATTTCTAATGATACTATCCTTTTTAATGTTAACCCTACAGGAGCCAGTATTCTTTAAAACCATCTCTCCCATATCTCTGAGGTGCCAGACCTGGGGGTGCTGTGTACAATAATTTGTGAAACTTTTCCAAAACGGTCAATCTGCCTTCTACGCCCTCTTTATGCAGTAACTGGTCAGTTATGTGGAGGTGAGACAGTAAGCTGGATTTACATAACTACTATTCTCACTTTTCATGGAAAGAAGTGAGTGCAACACTACACAAGTCTTCCAAGAGAGACTCTCTGAAAATGTGTTTAATTACTGAGTTACTGAATAATTACTAAGTTCTGAATACTTTTTTTTACTCCAGCCAATACCAATGTGTTACTGTAATTTTGATTTAAGACATAAAATTTTGTCTCTCCAAATAATGTTTTGGTTGAAAAATCACAAAAAGTATTAAAGCAAAACCCACATTCTTCACTTTCTGTGCATTTCACAAAGGTACTTGGATCAGCAAATATGGTTAGCCCAGATTTTCTGCTAATGTGAGTGGTTTACAGATCCAAGCTTTGTGTATTTGGCACATTGGTTGGCAAATTGGGGAGGTGGTCCAGGCAGCTATGAGGAGGCTGCAGGGCAGACTGAGGACTAGGTGGAGGGATTATATTTCATCACTGGCCTGGGGATGCCTTGGGATGCCCTAGTCAGAGCTGGTTAATGTGGATGTTAATGTGGAAAGGGATGTCTGGAGCCCCCTGCTGGAACTGGCACCTCCGCTACCCGACTTTATATAAGCGGTTGAAGATGGATGGATGGATGGACAACTAATTGCTTAATCGGCAATATAATTGACAAATTAATCAATGAAAAAAACAGTCCTTGTTCATACAACCAATAGCTGGCGGTATTCAAATCCACAACCTTCTTGCTGTAAGGATAACCACTGCACCACCGTGCTGCCCATCTTCATATTTGAAAATAACTGCACAAATACCACACATTTCCCTGCGGCTACTCTTGCTGGTCAGCACCAGAAATACTAATCGAATAAACTAATCATTAATATTTCAATCATGTACAATGGTGGCCACCTGCCACTAGTGGGAGCTGCAGCGCTAGCAGATGGCAGCCAACAGCCCCTCTCTCCCTGCAGTAATGTCCGGATGTTGTTGTACTCAGCAGAGTTCTCTGGAGGATGGGGAGCCAGTGGAGTTTGTGGAGGACGGGGGTGATGTGGTCACGGGTACGGGTATGGGTGAGTAGTCGGGCAGTAGAGTTCTGGATGTACTGGAGCTAATTGAGGGTTTCTGAAGGTGAGCCATAGAGAAGACTGTTGCAGTAGTCCAGACGGGAGGTGATGAAGGCGTGGATGAGGATTTCTGCAGCTGTGGAGGAGAGGGATGGACAGAGACGGGCGATGTTCTTGAGGTGAAAGAAAGCTGCTTTGGTGATTTGTTTGATGTGGTGGTTGAGGGTTAGCGTTTGATCAAATATGATGCCAAGATTACGGAAGTGAGGGGAGGTTGATACTGAGGAGCCATCGATGTTGAGAGTGAAGTTATGGGTGGATTTGGTGAGTGATTTTGGTCCAATGATGATTATTTCGGATTTGTCACAGTTTAGTTGGAGGAAATTGATTTGAAGCCAGGATTTTATTTCAGTGATGCAGTTAGTCAGGGTAGAGTGGGTGGCAGTGGAGATTGTCTTAGTGGAGATGAGGAGCTGGATATCATTGGTGAAGCAGTGGAACTGGAGACCATGGCAGCGGATAATGTGACCAAGGGGGAACAGATACAGAATGAAGAGGAAGGTGCTGAGAACTGAACCTTGGGGGACACCTTGGGGGAGGGGAGCAGCGGGGGATTTGCAGTTGTTGATGGAGATTAATTGAAGTCTGTCAGAGACATACAGCTTAAACCAGTTTAGGACAGTGCCAGTGATGTTGAAGACTGTTTCAAGTCGGGTGAGAAGGATGGAGTGGTTGATGGTGTTGAAGGCAGCGCTGAGGTCGAGGAGGTTGAGGATGTTGAGGTTACTGGCGTCAGAGGAGAGAAGGAGGTCGTTAGTAATTTTAACGAGAGCAGTTTCAGAACTGTGGTTTGAGCGGAATCCGGATTGAAATGTTGTTCATACATGTTATTGGCAGAGAGGTGGTCTTTCAGTTGAGAGGCAACAACACGTTCCAGTACTTTTGACAGGAAGGGTAGGTTGGAAGTTGGGGATGTCTGGGTTGAGTCCAGTTTTTTTTAGAATGGGGGTGACAGCAGCGATTTTGAGAGATGGTGGGACGACACCGGTAGACAGGGAGGAGTTTATTGTTGCGGTGATTAGTGGGTAGACATGAAGGGATGGGGTCCATGGTGCAGGTGGCAGGTTTCATTCCAGTAATGATCTTGGAGAGGTCTGTAGGGGAGACTGGGGAGAACTGAGACAATGGTTGGCAGGATAAGGGGGGGCAGGTGGATAGAGGGGGAGTAGATGCAGTGGTGGTTAAGTTGCTGTAGATATCGTCTATTTTAGTTTGGAAGAATGAGAGGAAGGAGGTGCATTTGTCGGCTGTAAATGACTGAGAACTGTTGTCCAGAGGGTTGAGGAGTTTGTTGATTGTGGAGAAAAGTGCTTTTGGGTTTCCATAGCCAGAGTGAAACAGCTGAGAATAGTAGGTGGATCGGGCAGAGGAGTGGGCATCTTTGTATCGCTGCAGATGGTCCTTGAAAGCTTCTAGATGAACTGTGAGACCTGTTTTATTGCAGAGTCTTTCGAGTTGCCGGGCAGGAGTTTTCATCAAGCGGAGTTCGGGGGTGTACCAGGGGGCAGAATGGGTGAAGGAGACTGTTTTGGTTTTGAGGGGTGCAAGCTGGAGGCAGGAGGAGAGAGTGAGATTGTAGTAATCCGTGAAGTCTGAAGGGCTGTGGAGGTCAATGAAGTGAGAAGCAGATATTTTTTCAGAGAGGGAGGATGAGAGGAAGGTAGGGAAAACAGAGTTGAGATTACAGAAGGTGATCGTGCATTTTTGCTTTGGCGGTGGGGTGGGAATGTCAATGGTCATGGTAATGGTTAAGTGGTCAGAGATGGTGAGGTCGGAACCAGAGAGATGATACAAGGTGAGTCCAGTGGAGCAAACAAAGTCCAGAATGTGACCACGGTTATGAGTGGGAAAATTGACATGTTGAACAAAATTAAAGCAGTTAAGTATTTCAATGAAGTCTGTGGTTGTAGTGGAGTCTGAGGACTCAAAGTGGATATTGAAGTCACCAAGGAGGAGGATTGAGGGAGAGGAAGAACAGAGCTGGACCAGAAAGACAGAAAAGTCAGAGAGGAATGATGGGTGAGGTTTGGGAGGGGCAGTAGACAACTGCCATAACTAACTGTGTGACCAGAGAGTTTAAGTACCAGATGTTCAAATGAAAGAGCATGTGAAATGGATATGGGACAGGTTTTGATTTCCTGTCTGTGTATTACAGCAATTCCACCACCTCAGCCCTCAGTGCGTGGTTTATTGATGTATGAGTATCCATTGGGTGCAGTGAAGTTGAGTGATAAATAATCCAGTGGTTGTTGCCAGGTTTCAGTGAGACAGAGGAAGTCCAGTTTGTTATCAAGAATGAATTCATTTACAATGTGGCTTTTATTATTGAGGGACCGGGTATTGAACACAGTGAGCTTCATATTGCTTTGCATGGCATGAGTGGACTGAGGAGCTTTTTCCAGGGCTTGCAGACAATGGGCATGCACATGTGTATTGTTGTGATGACGTAGACGATGAGTAGCAGGGTGCTCTGTTGACCAGAGAGCAGTGATGGAGTGACCTGACTGAAAGTAAACAAACTTGCGACCAGAGCCTCTGTGGATGCATCTGGGTCATTGTAGAAGTCCAAGGTTTTTGATGGCAGAGATGCATGGTGGAGTGGAGTAACAGTTGAGCTGGAGAAGTTGCAAGGCAGAGTACTTCAGTGCCATGACAGTCGGGAATGACGGAGCGCAGAGCCTGGAGAAGCTGGCCGGCAGCCATAGGCTAGCTGACCAGAGCGTCCAGGACAACAGGATCCAGAGCATGGCATGTGAGGAGGACTGAATGATGAAGATGGGCAGCTTGAGAATTTGCTCGTGAGAGCAGAAGGCTTGCAGGTGGAGAAGGCAGCCGGGTAGCAGGTAACACCAGCAGTTGGCAACTTTCATGCAGCTTGATAGCTGTGACGGTGGCTACCAGGGAGCTAGCTAGCCAGCCACCCGCAGTGAGCAGGGAGCTAGCCAGCTTTCCAAGGCAACCCACTGAGGAGCAGTCCAAGACTGCGAAAGGCCAACCACGGCAGGACAGGTGGTGAGATGTCCAGAAGTGGGTTGCAAGCAGCAGTGGAAGAGTTTGGTCAAATAAAGCTGAGCCCTAACCCTCCACTGAAGAGCAGAGGAGAGCTGGTGGAGCAGCAGAACAAAGCTGGTGTTTCAGGTGTGTCAACAGAAACAGAAAATGAAAATAAGGTTGTATGCAGGCTGTGTCAGAATAAACTGGCATATAACAACACATGTGGACAGCAGGCTGCTGATGATAACACGGCTAATGTTAGCCACACTGTGAAGCAGCTAGCAGACTCTGTGATCCTGCTCAGTCTGAGTAGATAATGAGTTGCTGTCATGTTTTGTAGGATAATGTGAAATGTTCATAAAGCATGGAAGAAAGTGCCATGTACACATTACAGTGGCATTTAAAATACAATTTGGATGTGATTACCTAAATCAGATTGCTTTTGCATGCAATATTTTTTGGACGATGTTTATCCTTATTGATTAAAAAGTAGTGCTCAATTTGAACGGTTTTCTTCTCTTTTCTTTTAGAATCATCAAATTGGAATTACATGTTAAAAGTTTTTTTCTGGATTCATAAAGCCAACCTAAATGTGGTCACTATGTCAATGGACATCGGATGCAACAAACCAATCAAGGACAAATGGACAGAAACTACAATAAGAGTTTATATAGCATTTATTATTTTGCAAGCATCATGTAGGCTAACACTAGGGATGTCACCATTTCAATATCAAATCGAAGATAGATCAAAATGAGCTTTCAATCTTAATAATGAAAATCAAAATCAGGATTGTCGATTCTCCCAGTATTTTTTTCTTCGACCCCAACTGCATGTGTGCATCTGGTGTGTGTCCAAAGAAAAGAAAAAACAACACTCGTCACTACAGTTACCTAGCAGCTCCAGCTCAGTGTTTCTGCTGGTAACATTTCTGTTGCAATGCAAGAGGATGGTGCCGTAACATTACATGAACAAGAACTTTTTATTTCTCTTCTGTGACACTGAACACAATACTTGTCTTTCACTAATTATTATTCTTTGTTTATCTAGTAGCATTATGGCTGACTAAAGTATCTTAACTGGTCCTCATAGCATGAAGCACTTTTCTGTGACTGCAGCAACAGGCTGACACGGGGAATTTGAAAGTCCCTCTGGACTGGAACTGAGACGGACTGAATGTGTAAAGACTTTGCACTCCTTTGCACATGCAATTTGCACACAACTGCTGCTATTCTTACCATCTATTATCTATAACTATTGTTACTACTGCTGCTACATTTGCCATGGACTGTTTTGGCACTAAAAAACCCTTGTATCTACTATCATTGATGACTACCTTGCACATGCAATTTTGCCACACCTGCTCTATTTTTACCATTTAATATTCATTACTGCTGCTACAATTTGCCATGGACTGTCCTTGCACCAAAAAACCTTAATTCCTACCAACTACAACCTGAGGAGCTACCTCACAACACAGTACTTCTCAAATGCACACTGTGAAACACCTTACTGTACTTAAGTCTTGTCTTGTCTGGTTACATCTTGTTATGTTAGTAGCACTAGCTATGGGATAAGCCCTAAGCTACTTACAACTTATTTATTTTAATATTACCCTAGTGTTAGGATTTGTCTTGTTGTCTTGTTGTGCATCTGCACTTTACTGTTGTCTTTGTCTATGCTTGGGACAGCGAGAAATGTAATTTCGGTTCCTTTGTATGTCAAGCATGTGAAAAACTGACAAATAAAACTGACTTTGACTTTGACTAAATATACAGGTTAAATACAAGTGAAGGCACATACTGTGAGTCAAAACCAGCAATATGAATAAAAATAAGATGGATAGAAAGAGCTGTGACCATTTATTGATTATTACATCAGTTGCTGTTGTAACTGTTAATAATTGATTATTCATTGATTAATCAGTTTGAGTAATTGAAATTCTCAGATTTCAGCTCCTTACATGTGAATATTTTCTAGTCTCTTTGCTCCTTATGACAATAAACTGAATATCATTGGGTTGTGAATAAAACTAGACATTTGAGGATGTCATCTTGAGCTTTGGGAAACACTGATTTACATTTTTCACAATTTTCTGACATTTTAAAACAAACAACTGTTAATCGATCAAGAAAATAATCAACAGATTAAACAACTATGAAAATATTGTTAGCTGCTGCTCTAGTCAACATACGAAAAACAGAGAAAGAGAATTTACACACAAAACAAGACAAAACAATGACCACCAACACACCGTTGCAGCCGTTTGTAGCACCATCTTGGTTATCATGCAGAGCTGGAAGAGCTGGCAGTGTTGGAAAAAAAAATTGAAATTAAAATTGAATGAAATTGAATCGTAGATTTGAAAATCATGACCCCCGAGCCTAGACAGAACACCAGCAAACAAAATTTTTCTTTAAGCCTTAAAGTTCATTTTTGGCCTTTGCAAACTGTATCTGTAACAAAATAATCTAAGTTCATTACTAGTCTTAAAACACATCCCATGACCTTAATTCAGCCAATGGACCTGGTGATAACAGGTGGTTGTGTATATGGGGGACGAGATGGTATTCCTCGCCTCTGTTCCAAGATGGTCTCTTTGAGTGTGCATGTTTCCTTGATTGTCCACTGACTCCTGATCCATGGCTTTTGTCCTAATTGATCCTGAGACTGTGTCATGCTGATGAAACTTTAAATGTGAACTTTTCATGTCACTGTCTTGTCAAACTGTGAAAATTTTGCTTGCAGCTTAAGATCTTTAGAAACCTAATCTACACCTGGGTCACTTGGTCAAAGATGAGGTCCATGAACCTGTGAGCCTGCGTGTAGTAACTGTTCAAGTTTTTAATGTGTTGAACTGTGTAGATGTTTGTAATTTGTTTGTCTGAAAAAGAAATGTGAATTTCATCACAATAGGCAACAAAAGTCAATTCATTATGGCTTGCTGATACAAACAAATACAGACCTGATGAATGTGTACCAGTGTTTCTTCTCTCTGGGGATCGGTCTGGACACCCTTTTGTCTTAAAACAGGAAATAGTGGCAATGTGCTAGCTTACATGCAGGGTAAACCCATCCACCATCACACACTAAAGGCTAACCCAAGCCGACCACTCAGACTGAAATGGGCACTTGTATTTACAGAAACATGGCTGCATGGCAACATCCTTGGGAGAGTACCGGGTTGACAAGAACCCTGCAGCCTCTGGTCAGACCCACAGTGGTGGACTGTGAGTTTACAGAAACACTGACTGGTCTGTATACATTATGGTGATCTCAACCAACAGTTAACAGCAGCTAGAGTTTTTAGTGGTGAAGTGCAGTCCATTTTATTTACCAAGGGAATTCACTAGGCTTGGACAGTATCAATTTTTTTTCTTCTTCAAACCCTACTGACTTTTCACCAGGGTGTACGGTATATAATGATCATGCCAAACTTGCAACTTCAAGATTTCTAAATATCAACACCCAAGCATGGAGTTCAATTCCATTATGATGATGGTGGTACTAATCTCTCAAGTGCCATCAGCAGGGCAGTAGGCAGCCCCAAAAAATCTCAACCAACTGAAACTTAATGCACGCCACATGGTTGCATAAATAAAATGGGTGCTAATCAAAGTTGTCTGTCTCTTGACAAAGCTGAGCTACTGCACTCAAGAGATTCCCCATACCCTTTTGTTCCAAATCTCTAAACTTAAGTTTTAAATAAATGAAAAGTTGCAAAGATGTAATCACATATCAAGTGTTGCCCTTCATTTTAACAATGGAAAGCGGCATGGTTTTACTGCAACTTCAAGAGTTTGACCCCAAATGTTTGCCCTACTGAACAGGCAACCTCATTTCTCCCCACAACAAGCCCACCATTATCAGTTTTACCATATATATATAGAGAGGACAACATGATGTAGAACATAAGTAGGATGCAGGTTTTATATGAAATGGTGCCAAAACACTCATCTGGACAGAGATTTGGTTTTAAAACATTGTTTTTTAAAAATACCTGTGTATGTGTGGACTAGGTTTCAAATAGTTTAGCAGATGATCTCAAGGAGGCATAGCCACATTTATGATATAATATTTGATGGAGGTAAAATTATTATGGCAAGGCTTGTAATATTACAACATCATTTATTTGCCTTTATAAGTGATCAATCGATGCATGCAGCATCAATTAATACACTTTCAGCACTGTGGCGAAGGACAGCTCCAACTTACGATGTACCTTAGCAGCTCTTTGTAAGAGTACCCGCTAAGGGACAGTTTGGGAAACACTCGTAGGAAAACCTAAAAAACGTACCTTTGCTAAGGTATATCTTAGAGACCTTCGTAGAGCGCTGAGATATACTGAAACTGGGAAACGCAGGCCAGAGTGTTTTTTCCCTAAAGCAGAATGATGTGTGGAGCGAGACCTTTCTCCAGTGCTGGATGCTGTGGAGGTCTGTGACGGTCTGCCTATGCAAGACTACCTATCTCAATGTAGAAAATCAAAAGAGATGGTTGCTGACTTCAAGTGCACTCTTGCTGACCAAGCTCAACTGGTTTTCAGTGGCTCCATAGGAGGGACGTTTGGAGTAGGGTTGGGTATCATTCAGATTTGAATCATTTTTTTATTCTGATTCTTTGAGGAGCTGGTCAGAACTGGTCACATGCTTATTTCACTTTAATTGGTAACTTTTTTGATAACAGTCATTTTTCAAAAACATTTCATAGTTCCAGCTAAACAAATGTGAAGATTTTCTTCTCTTGCTTCTGATTATTTAAATAATTTTAATTTATGTCTCAATATGGATATCTACCGCTACCAATACTATACGATTATTATTATTATTGTTATTATTACCACCCTCATCATCAGTAGTAGCAGCAGTTGTAGTTTTTTTTTTTTCTCCCCAACTTTGTTGTTGACAATTCAAATTCCCCCCATGTATTGTCCCTGTCACTGCCAGCTCCTACTGTTTGGTACATAGAGAGAAGCTTGTTAAGACAAATGTCAGGCTGTAATTGGGTCAGGTTGAAATATATAGTAATGAGCGACGAGTTTGGACAGAATGTTGTTGTTGGGCTTGGGCCTTTTTGGGCTCAACTTTTCAGGCCTGATTAAAGTTCTAATACAGAGAGAAATTCTGCACCCGGAAATTCTGCACTCTGTCAAAGTGATTTCAAGTTTTCACTGTTCACACAGTTTTTTGGATGGTGGAAATGAATAAAGTGAGACACATCAAAGGCCTTTGCTGGTTGTTCCAACACTTTCAGAATCGTTACTGCTTTTGTCATTAGCATATAAGAGGCGGCTCGCTTGGTGCTCCCAAAAAATATGCATAAATAATTAAAGTAAAAATCATAAACATGTGACGAGCACTTGACTAATGGCTTGAACTTGTGGCTACTGGCTGACGAGGAAAATCTTTAGTTGGGGGTAGCCCCCAAAAAATCCCCTGTTCATGTAATGTTACTGCGGCGTCCTCCTGCATTCTTCACAGCAGAGATGTGTGAAATGCTAATTACTACTAAATAAATGTTACCAATGAACAGACTGATCTTAACTAGACAACCTTAGCAACAGTGGTCTCTTTTCCAGTTTCTTGAATATTCTGGGATTTACTTAGGCTACTCTGGTGTAACAACAGAGTAGTATCCCATCCTTCTAAAGTGTTTCCTTGTTTGGTTGGATAGGTTAAACCCTATAAGGGGAACCTCAATTAAAAGAACTTCTGTAAATATTTGTAACACAGATATTTTTAAATAATAATCCACCACCAGATGCGAAGACCCAAAAGCCACACCTAATGCTGCTACTACTTGACACAACCATCACCAGTCTAACCATGTCTTCAAGACATATTGATTCAGTCAAAACTGATGGAAACCACATTAGTCTAAAGTTTTGTAGTTATACTTAGTATAGTTACAATAGTTCAGTAAATAAATTTAATGTTATCTAAATGTGATTTTGGCAAAAATGTATAGGTTTTGTAAAGTCATATAAACAGGTGGACCTAATAAGAACATTTTTAGGTCCAACTATTTTCTGCATTACAAATCAGAACAAAACACAAATGAGTCTGACAACAGACACCCACCAGATCATTCAAGACCAGCACATGATGGAAAAAACAAAACTGTTCAAGACCAACATGTCACGTTCATTAAAGCTGAAACCTGGTGCCAACATTAGCTTCAGCCCTGTTTTAGCAAAAGGGTTCAATTGGGTCACTGTTCTGCTGTTACAGCCGGTCCATATGAGCCTATACAGCTTTGGTCCAGCTGTAGTCAAGACCGGAATAACACATGTACACACACACAGAGTGCATACATATATATACAGGCACTGTTGCCAGGCGAGACATAGTCAGGTTCAGTGTGAGACCCAGAAATAGAGTCCCAGTAAGGACAGGTGGAGGGGCCACATGCAGCAACCCCCCTTGTCCAAATCACCACCACACATACAGAGAGAGAGAAACAGATTGACGGACGTGAAGGGAGACAAATAAACTAAAGCCACACAAACTGAGAGGACTGACCACAGTCAGTCACATTACTGTGTATGTAACAGGCCTGACTGTTAATGTAGTTTGTTTTTTAGCTGTAGATGTTTGAACTAAGGTTGCAAATTGTAAGCTCTTTCCTTAATCGATCATCGGTAAAATTAACAATCAATTAATGGATTAATCAGACTTACACATTCTTAAAACTGTTGCACTTCCCAAACAACCCCTCAATCAAAGTACACTACTACATGTTGTATGTTCTCTGAGAGCATCACATACACCCTTAAAAATAAATGTCCTAACTCGTTTGTCCCCATAGGAGAACCACTGATGGTTCTTGTTAGAACTTTTTATAAACATTTACACTAAATGACACATATGTTTGTGAGACAAGAGACAGACGTGCACATCACTATTGTGTGTCGGAAAATGAATCATTCCTCATACTGTCAATTCCTGTGTGTGTTTTTGAATGAAATTATGTCAAGTTGACTTGAGACATTTTGTTGAATTTGTCAAAAAAAATGGCTGCCTTCAATTTTATTTTACTGCACCTGCTTTCAGTGTGACGTTAGAACGGTTTAGAATAACTTTAATTTTTTCTGGTTAGGACTGGCCATGCATTGGTTCATAATAAGGTTAAGTCACAAAAAACACCAGGAAACAAAAAGTAAACAAAGATATATTGAAAATAAATTTAACTCAAGGTCCACAAACAGCTTTCAACCAAGTCCACCTCAGCTATGAGTTTAGACAACTGATTGAACTTCACATCACAACATTATATTGCTGAACACAATACTCAGTCTTTTTTCTATATGCTTCAAAGCAAACGTGTAAAACCTGATAATTTTGAGGTAGGTTCACTCCAATTTACCAAACATTTTCTAACCCTAAGTCATGCAGATGGCTGTGGTGGGATATCACTCTGAGGTTTCTTCCGTTTCTGCTCATTCTGCTACTGATTCTGTCACTTGCTCTCAGCTCTACACTTCAGTTGATGTTTCAACTGATCATAGTGCTCAACAAATGTGATGTTCCCACTAGAAATATGGCTTTCATGTCATAACATAATAAGAACAGGTGCTAATATTGTATGTGCTGGCCTCAAGGGGTGGCGAGAGAACATTTTTGGTTGTCCAAATGCAAAGTCAAGTAAAAACAATACAAAAACACACAGAAATTCAAGTTGTAGATTTTTTTTAATTCCATTATTTAATTTTTATTTTAATCAAAAGGGCCTATAACAGGTGTTTTTTTAATCAAATAAAAAAGCTAACTCTAATTTGTGCAATTTCAGAGTCAAATGTGTTGCTATCGTTTCATTACATTCATTACAGTGCATTTCTCCTCTCCTCTGTGATGGGCGGGTTTCCCCCCTCGCTCCTCTCTCACCCATGAACCGGTACAGACACACCCACCCACACTCAGAGAGCAGAGAGAGAGTTTCCGACCATTACAGTAAAAAACAACAAACAAACAAAAATTGTAAATGGACAACTGGAGGTTCCACAACCATTCGCCCCACCAAGCAAAAATATCGGCGTTTTTTAAACAAACCGTACGTGGCGAGGCGGGAAGCACAGGTAGGTCTGCACCCAGTGTTAGCCAAAATGAGAGCATCTCTCCCAGCCCTGACCACAGTGCTTGCCGATCTCCTGCCCCTGTTAATGTCGCCACGACTAGACCCAAACACACCTGTTCAGCCCTCCCACCGAAGCACGCAGTAAAAAGCTGCAGACGGGTCACCACCGTCAGTCTGGCTTTGATCCAACATGGCTGTCAGACTGTAGATACTCCGCATGGCTGTACAAGAGCAAACTTGGTGAGTGAATTGATTAATGAAGATGGATGGATGGATGGATGGATGGATGGATGGATGGATGGATGCATGCATGGATGGATGGATGGATGGATGGATGGATGGATGGATGGATGGATGGATGCATGCATGGATGGATGGATGGATGGATGGATGGCAGCACGGCGCCAGGATTGTAATTTTGGGTGGGCCACGGTAACTTCGGTTGGGCCTTTTAATTACAAAAGTTAACACTGTTTCCAACTGGTAATCTCACTTTAACAAAAATCACTGGTATCATACTGTGGATGGCGACGAGCACTTCCAGTTGATTATGACACTTTTAAAATCTTTTGAACAGTTTCAGTCTGCAGTTTATATTTATTTCAAATGGCACAGGATATCTCCTTATCTATGTTTTCACTATGGATCATGTAGATCAGTATATCAATTCATTAAAAAAAAACTCACTTTATTGCTTTTATCTGGCTGGATTACTCTTTAAACTGATTGTAAGAAGAGAGAGAAACGAAGCGATCAGAATGATGGGTGAGCTACAATGACTTTTAACAGGAGAGAGAGCACGGTGCGATGCTCTGTTCATTTATAAACTTAACTATCTGTGCTGTGAAGGTAATCTGAATACAATCAAGTCAGGCAGTAATATTCAGCTCTACCTCCTGTATTGTCTACATTTTATAGACGTTCTAGTTTTGATGAAAAATGCATTTTCATGTATAAAATAAAACAATGATAAGCTTTCCTCAGTACACCGGTCATCATTTCTGCTGAACAACCGCCATAGAGTGACGTGACGTGCGCAAGCGAAACATATCTGGTGCGACGAATGATGGTCCATTGTGATTGGTCCAGACCTCACATGTGATACTAGCCGAATAAATGTTGTCTTTTTGTCAAATGGAAACTTTTTTGTCGTAAGGGTGTATTTAAATGCTGATTTTAATAATTATAAATGAAACTTAAGAAAATGTATGTTCTCCCAGTCACTTAAGGTGGGCCAGTTGTATAAGTGGGTGGGCCCAGGCCCGTTAGGCCCACCCATAACGCGGCGCCTGATGGATGGATGGATAGATGCATAAATAAATAACTGAATGAATAATTAAATAAAAACAGTGTTCCATTGCTAAAATAAAAAAATGTGAACACAGATCAGTGTAAAGTGTTTATTCAGGTCCAAATGCTCTGTAATCATGGTAATGGGGTCCTTTGGCGAGAGGGTCCTGCAAGGACCCCAATGACGGACCACGCTCATTCCAGCCCAGGTGCCCCCCTTCCCAAAGCAAAAAAGCTAGGGGAAACACTGCATCTATGCAATCTCATCTCTAAATGACAATTCACTTGCTCCTTTTTCCTATGCATTCACATCACATTGCATTCATGTGTTTATTTGCTCATCAGTCACACTCACACAATGTAAAGAAGAACACGCTGTTAATTCAGCAATCATAAATACAACTCAATCATGTTCTCTCATTTCTCTTCCTCACTCACAGGACTCTGCTGTCTATCCCTGTTTCTATGTGGAAAATGCACCACTATAGACCTCAGTTTGAACATCAGTTTGATTTCAGCTCTTTAATGCATATCTGTGACTTTGACTAACAGCATTCAAGGACTGCTGGCCTAGCCAGTTAGCTTATCACTTGGCAAAGCTAGGATTCAAGCCAGGCTGAACACTGCCTAAGGGTCTGTTATGCTTGATCAGAACAAGTCAGTGAGACATGTTGTCCAACCATGTAAGAAATCAAGTGTTTTAAGGTGTTCTGAACAGCTTCACTAGAGCACAAAGTGAAGAACCAGCTGTCATGGAGAAGGGAAGAGACATATTGTTATTATATGTAGAGATAGTGTTTAAATATGGGGATACTGGCACACATTTTCAGACAGTCTTTCCTTAAAGATATTCATAGCGTTGCACCAAGCTGTTCAAATGACAAGTGAAAAATACTTGTACTATGACATAGCTCTCGTAATACTTGTCAAGAAGGAAAGAAGTGCTGGAGGGAAGCTCAAACCCCGGCTACTTTCTGTCCACAGCAAAGCTGGCCAATCACTGTGTGAAGTGGATGTGAATGTTGGATTGTTGGACACCGAGGGAGGGGGCTCCTGAATGTATCTGACCATCTGACCAGGCTTCTGATGGGAGAATACTGGCTCCTTTACACTTCAAATACTCTGACTGGTTATGGCACTTAAAGTCAATGATTACACAAACAGGCTTAAACAGCTTTTGCACTTTTGCTTCAAATGAAAATGCAACTTCTTTTATCGCTTACATTTCACTTGACATCTCCTTTTGATACCTGCACTTCAAATGACACTCAACTGCCTTTAGCCTAACTTCAACAAACACTTCAACTCCATTAAGTGCTCCAATTGCAACTGCAATTGTCATCATTAGCAGGCGCTCTTAAAAAACATAAAAAATATGTATTCATTAGAGGATTTAATTTCAATATTAAATCAAAAATTAATCAAAATTAGCTTTCGATTCAAGAATCAAAAGGCAGAATCAATGATTCTCCCAGTATTTGTTTTTCTCTCCACCCCTGCCTACTTGCAGCAGCTGGCGCATGTCTGAAAAAAAAAGAAAACAAAAGCGTAGCTAACTGGCTGTTATAGCACACTTGATACATGTATACTAACTTTCTAAAGAACAATTGTACAATGTAAATTGTAAATGTAAAATGTAAATGAAAGTTGTCAGACTGTAAGACTATCGAATCTTGATTTGTAAAGATCAGAAGCTAACTACCTAGCTACCTCACTCACAGTAACACAGATACAGTTAGGTTGTGGGTGTGCTAACCGAGGTAAAGTAGTAGTATTTATTTTATACTGAAGCAAAACTACTTATATCCTACTTTAACTAAAGTAAATTAAAGAAAATTAAAGTTCTGTGTTCTAAATGTTAGATCATCATATGTTTGCACTACTTAACAATTTATGGCATTGGAATAAAAACCACTTGCACTTTAGACAAGCTAAAACCTGGTCAAAGCGCAAAGTCTGTGGTCTTTCAGCACAAGATAGCACCTGACGTGTTTGGCCGAAAAACACACACGTCTTCACAATCACAAAACACCTTCATTTATATCTTCTTTTCCTCACTCAGGAGTCTGGATTAGTGTCATTTGAACATATTTGCTATCAGCAATAAAGTGTAAATACTGAAGTTAAACGCGTGTGTTTAACTGTGTCTGTCTCCTGCTTAGCTGAGGTGCACACACGTCTTTGGACACACCTTGAATGAATTAAATCCATTGCGCCTTGCGCTTTGCACTTGTACTTTAGATCAGTGTAAGATAGGACCCCGGGTGTCAACCACAGCTGTGCCATATCATATCACTCAATACATCATAATAACTGTATAAATAATTTTAAAAATAATATTGTTGACAGAATGATATTGCACAGCAAAAACAGGTGTACAAATGAAACAGCCAATCATTTAACAGATGTGTTGTTGGGTTGGACAGATCAGCTCACCAATGTTGAATGTGTATCAGGGTGAGATCCTTGATTATTTATTTTTATTATTTTGTGTAAGTTTTTTCTTTGTGTGTTTTGATTGTGTTAACATCACATTTATTACTTGTATGCCTTGATTGGTACAATGGTTAAGGTGTTAAAGTCAACCTTTTCTCCTGATCTTTATGAAAAATAGGTAATTCAAAATGATCAATAATTATCAATATGAAGCAAAATGAAACATTTTATCGTGAAACATTTTACAGCTATAACACCCACCCAATATTTAATTTAAAAAGACACATTTCGCCTTTAACAAATATTGTGCATCTTGTGATTTGAAAACTGCGGTAGACCATTTTGCAATTCCGATCAAATTTCAATTAACTGTTCAATACTAATAACTGATGCTAAATCTACAAATGAACAATTGCTGTTGCACAGATATGTCGTCACCTAACTTTGCCCTAACGTATTACTTATTAGTATTTGAAAATTGTATTTCTGCATACTGGGGTCCCTAAACAGCGCTGGAATTCCACAAATTGGGTGTGACTGGAAAGCTGAGATTTGATGAGACCAGTTGTATTCATATGTGATGATGTTAGTGCCCATAGTGGCCATTTCATTGTAGTGAGAGGATTTTTTGAAACTTGACCTCACTGTATAAAATAAACTATAGTGACCTCTAGGATAATCACAGCCTCATGAAACTTCACAAACACAAAGTACAGGTCAGGCCCTTTCACAGGAGATATACTGACAGTAAGGGAGTCTGGGTGCCATCTACCAAACTGGTATATGACCATGTCCAGAGTAGAACATTTCAGACATGGATGCTCCATCCACTATGTAGCCTATACCAGTGGTTTCCAAGCTAGGGGGCACAGAGCTTTTGCAGGGCGGGCTGCAGAAGACCAGGGCAGAAATAAAGAGTTAAATAAAGTTGAATGAATATGATTTATGTAAAGGAATTAAACAAACAAGAGTTTGCTGATTCCATCCTGGTAACCATTATTTAACTAAAATTCAACTTTGAATCCTTTTTTGGTTCCATTCCCAATTATTGTTAATGACTGATAAAAAATTGTGGGGTGGAGGGGCGCAAACTTCATCAGTTTCTGGATGGGAGGCATGCCAAAAAAAGATTGGGAACAAATGGCCTATACAATCTATAATTAAAACATCACTGAGTGTGAAGGAGCTGCCCCAAACAATTGGTGCAAAAAAGTCGTTGATGTTCACTACTTACTCACCTGGAACAGAAATTCTAAAGTGCACGCTTTACCCGAAAGGTTTTGACAGTGCATCGGCTGTGCACCAGTTATTATCTCGTTGTATCATGCTACTTGACCCAGTTAGTCAAGCCCATTTAGGAGCTTTAGATTGGTTCAGTTAAACCAAGCTCAGGTCTGTTTACCCTGGTAATGTAGCTGATTTGGCCTGTATGAAAGCTGTCAATCGAACCTTTGTGTGGACAAAACAACCAAACCATCATCAATAATGAGCATATAATGACTGACTAGGAAAAAGCAAATAATAAAACAGCCAGAACAGACTGGTAAGTTCAGAAAATTACACCATCCTACTGCAGTGCAGCCTCTAAAATCAGGAAGAGACAAGACTTAACATATCATAATATAACAGTATCCAAAATTTAAGATCATATCAACTCTCATGTCATGATATTGATATAATGTGGATATATTGCACAGCCCTACACAAACACACCCTCCCTCTGTCTCACTATTTATTTGTGCAGCTCAACTTGATGGTTAGACTTATCTATGGCCTTGCCCTCTACTCCTTAATCATTTGACTACCGAAGGAAGTGTGAGCACACATTGTTGCATACACAATAGGACTTATGTCATAGGCTATAATATGAAATCTATACAGCTATAAAGATGCTTTGTCCTTCAATACAAAGACCACCATTTTTTTTTTTCAGGAAAAATGTAATCTTTTCAAGAAAATTGTTTCAACCACTCTATTATCTCTATTCAGCCCACTCTCTCTCTCTGTATCGGCATATACATATATACATATGTACATATAAATATATGTATACACACACACACACACACACACACACACACACACACACACACACACACACACACACACACAAACACACACACACACACATATATACACACAAACACAGTACTGTGCAAAAATTTTATGCAGGTGTGAAGAAATGCTGTAAAGTAAGAATGCTTTCAATAATATAAAATGTAATTGTTTATTTTTTTTAATCAATTTACAAAATGCAAAGTGAGCAAACAGAAGAAAAATCTAAATCCACTCAATATACACCCTTTGCCTTCAAAACAGCATCTCTTTTAGGTACACTTGCACACACGCACACATGCACGCACACACACACACACACAGAATTTCCATTTTGCAAAAAAAAATACAATTAATACCTTTTATTAAATTCCATCAAAGTCAATATAGTCTTCATTACATGGATGTCAAGTATAACTTGACTGGTTGGAGGAGCCAAACAACTAGGAGGCAGTAATGGCAGACAGGGGGTGACATTACACCTGTGTATCTGCTGGGTTTCACTGCGCTCCTAATGTGAATAGCCAGGCAGACACTGTCTCCCAAACCCAGTGCTACTCACACCTTATATATCCAGTCTTGTTGTGATGCTCTGCCATGTATAAGCCCTCCTTATGTCTTTTTCAGTCATAGATTTCAGGAAACTCACAAACGGGGCGGGGGGATCAGCCTCTCATCTCAGGAAAAAGTACCAAAAAGTTCAACTCTGGCTGCCAGCGGATGTGTTCATGAGACAAGCACAACCACGGGACTTTCACGGGATTATGCCTGCTTGTCGCTCTCTCTGTTTGATTGCCTGCGCCTCCTGACCTGCCTGCTCGGGTACTCTTTACAATTGAAAAAGACTTATGCTCAATTGTTCCCTATCTGAAAAACCCAAAGTTGTAATTTTTGACTGCTCTGTTTTATATAGCCATTGACAGCTGACTTCTAACTTTGCTTTTAACCAGTCACTAGGGGCCACAACTGCTTCAGTTTGAAATGTTGTTTCAGCTAGGGACATTGTATATGGGGTCATGTTAACTTTGCCAGAACTCTGCAACTCGGCATTGCAGTGGGTGCTTCACCATCTGTTGCCTGGTGGAAATTTGCCCTCTACAGCTCTTCTAGTTCTGAATGCGTCGGAACACACAGTCTGAACAGAGTCTGAACATTAGGTTAATTTATTTTAACAATGTAACCTCGTTAAAACATGGGAATAACTCCAGCAATCCAATCACATGGTACAGTTGTGAACTTCCAACTTCACAAAAACTACTTGCATACTTAACACGTGTGACATATATTTATCAACTCTCAAATGCTTCACGCCTCCCTACCTGAGCCTGCCATGTCGTCATCATCCCCAGACAGAGTCCTGTACATCACCTCAGTAATATTACTGTATTCCTTGTCATAAAGCTGGTCCCAATCGGTCTTGGAAGCTGTGTCCTAGTCTAATATGACCACAAACTAAGCTAACTAGCTAATGGCAGCTGTAGCATAGTTAGAAGCAGTGCAACGATGACTCTAGTCTTAGAGGGAAAAGATTAAGACTCTTCTCATGCTTAACTGTATAATCAACTATTAGTGGGCAGTCCTAAACTAAAGCAACGTAACTCCCCTCAGTGGTAACCAGCAGAAACTCTAAAAACTCAGATACAATGATATGGTCATATGCTGTATGATTTCAACAAGAATTTGTTGTCGACTACTGGAGGAATTGGAGGTCTCCTGTCCTGCTCATTTCATCATCCAGGGGAAGGATAGTGGAGAGGGTGGACCTGGTACTAGTGTCGCAGGGTATACCTAACATTTTTAGATACATTTTTATCAAAGGGTCCAATATTAGGATTTCTCTCACAAAGTTAAGCCGAATCCGATGTGACTTGCTGTTTATTAGTGGAAACGCTCTGGCTCTGCCCCTGGCTCTCTCCTCTAAAGCTCCCTGGAGCTCAGCAGCTGTCTGTTGGTGAGTGGTGGCTGTCCCTCCGCTTAACACTTGGCAAAGCAATACACACTAACTTAACACTGAAGCTGAATATTTTCAACTTGCACTTTGGTGCTTAATACACTGTTGCCTGTCTCACTGTATTAAGCATGAATTATTTGGGGGTATTGTTTTCTTTGCTTTTTAAAATGCTTAACAGCTAAATAGCACAGGGCTAATCAAACTAGCCACAGGTCACCTCTAAACTATAGTGTGTGTGTAGGGTCAGACAGAATGACCAGTAAAAAAAAAGGCAGACTGATTCTCACTGAAAATTTAGAGAACAGTGCCCATAATGAACACAATGCCACTGAATAAAAAAGAAAATGTGATTGGATTGCTGGAGTAATGCCTGTTGGTAGAATCATGATTTGCAGTTTTGGAACTATTCATATATCAATAATACATGGGCACTGTGCAGAGCAGGTCTATAATAAATAATGTATTAACATTTGACCCAATATATAATCACTGATTAGCAATTTGCCCTCATGTGTATGAAATTAAAATGAAATAGTTAAGATTTTATTGTATTGTATTGTATTGTATTTTGTATACACTGAGGGTCTCATGGTTTTGTCCAGGGCTAATGTCCCCTGTCAACGTTCTGTTTCTGATCTGTTAGATATTGTTAAGTACTGAACTGTTGAGTATTGAACTAGTATTGTTTCAGCCTCATGTATAGTTTTAGCATTGAGTATTATGATACTAAACTGAGTACCGGTATTGAATTCAAAATTTTGATATTGTGACAACACAACTTGGTATGGTTCCTTTGGAGTTGAATTTATCAGAAAAAAAACTGGACTAGTCTCATAACTGCCTTTTCAGGAAGGGACAGTGTAGTGTGTTCTTTCTAAGACCAAAATCCTTCAGTGGGTGCAATAGGTTCCTCATGGCCTTCTACCATCTGTAGTAGCCATTGCACTGTTGTTTGCTGGGGTGTGCTGGTATGGTGGCATCAAGGCAGGAGAAGCAAGCAGACTGAACAAGCTGGTCATAAAGGCCAGCTCTGTGGTCGAACTGGAACTGCAGATTCTGGAGTAGGACCAGACCAAAACCATACAAGAAAACCCCTCTCACCTTCTCTACAGAATGTTTCAGGTATGCCTTTGTACCTGCTGCCATCTGACTGCACAACACTTTGTTTACATTTTGGCTGTTTGATACTATTAAAAATACAATGAATTAGCTATTAGACGTTTCTGTGTGCAATGTACCAATGGATGATGGAGACAACCATCCCTGGATTAGTGAAGAAAACCTGAAAATGTGATGACTCTCAGCCAAATTCTGGAGTGTTAATCTATGACTTCTGAGCAGATTTATGGACGTTGTTGGGAAGTCAAAGTGACACTGACTCTAAAAATATGTCTATCAGGCCTGTATGGTCTGACTGGACAAATCAACAGGCCAAACTACAATGGGGTCCAGAAAACCTTTTTTTAAAGGCAAGTTTGTGGAGCAGATTGTTGTGTGACTCTTGAACTGCATGTGCACTGATTAACATATAAACCCTACAGGTTTAATATCCACATTAGACAATGTGGATGGATAGCATGTGGCTGTGGCTTAGTTACATCCATTGCATGTAACTATAGGTCACCTTTTCTGACCATGTTATTTTCACAAAAACACCAAAACAAAGCATCCAGGTGCGCCAGGTGTGTTTCTTTGTCTCATGTTCACTCTCTGTCTGAATCCTCTGAGTGGTAATGTACTTCTGGGAGCCACTTCCTGTCTTTGTCTCCTACCTGCACTCAAACATCCAATCCTCCCCACAAAGCTCTGAAGTTTGACTTTTTTTACAAATCATGGAATCATTGTGCTAGACAACAAAGGTCCTGTGAGCGTGGGATAAAAAAAGTGCTGTATTTAGAGTTTTCTTCCTCTCAAAGTGTGGCTGCTAATGCATTGCAGTAGGCTATATCCCTATCATAAGCTTTTATTTGTCACTTGTCCCTCAAGAAAGTTGTCTATTCGACCTGTGTCTGGGTCAGCCACTGACACTAGTGTGTGATGTTACATCGTAAAGATCTAATGCCATGTGATTGATCAGCCACACCATTATTATGATTTTTTTGTTGTATAATTTAACTTTCTATTTTTCTTTTAAGTCATAGGTATCCATAATTATTAAAAATACCAGTAAAAGTTTACTGTTTCAGTGCCCTAATGACCATTACGTTTATTGTTAAACTGTAAAATATCCTGCCTCCATTACACATCTTTGTCGCAAGTGTTTGATAACCACATTTGAGGGATCACTGCAATATTGGCTTTTTTTTTTTACCCCAATACTGATATTTTATTATGTTATCAGCATGGCACCAAAACCCCCCTATCTGTCTGATTCTAATTGCTACCATGCTACCAAATTGATGATTTGCAAATTTGAACTTATATTCAATTGAATACAGTACAAAGACAAAATGTTTAATTTTCAAACTGGTTAATTTTTTTAACACTCAGTGAACATTTAGGAACTGCAGAAACTAACTGCTGAAGTTTTAAAAGAGAATAATTTTTTCTCATTCTTGCTCGATATACAATTTCAGGTGCTCAACAGTCCGAGGTCTCTGTGGTCGTATTTTGTGCTTCATAATGCACCACACATTTTCAGTGGGAGACAGGTCTGGACTGCAGGCAGGTCGGTCTAGTACAGACCTGGGCATTGTACGGCCCGCGGGCCAGATAGAACCATCATGCGGGCTGGATGTCGAAGACAAACCACACCATTATACTTAGGAGGCTAAAGAGACGAATGAAATAATCTGAATTAGCTTTTATTTTGAAATGCTTGTATGGCGCAAGTGCGCTTCCTCCTGTCACAACTGACGTACGTGAGTGATGTTTGCAGTCGCTGCATCTTGTGCTGAGGTGACTGAGACACGCCCACGGCAGGTTGAGTGAATGGGGATTTTCATTTTGTTCATAGAACGCAGTTGATGGAGGAAAACATTGGAGTCACCAAATGAGCACTAAAGAGCATAAGGTTGATGCTGAATGGAGGTCAGCAATAAGACTGTGTGCTTCGTTTGCAATGAACATGTTGCTGTGTAGAAAACAGTATTATTTTTTGTTAAGATTTTTGTTTTTTGGCATTGACAATCCACACTGAATTATCCAAAAAACAAAACAAAAGTACTCCTGTTCTCATAAATTGAAAAAAGTGACCTACATGTGTTTATAGGTCAGGACAGGAGATATTGTACTGTTTTGGTTTGTTTTGTTGCTCAACAGTTCTTGTCAAAGAAGCAAACAGGAGTTCATGATGAGTTGTGTCCAAGCATCACGTGTTTGTTCTGTGTGTACAAAACAGTATTATTTTGTCATGCTATTTGTTTTTGGCACCGAGAACCCAAAACTGGATTATTCAAAAACAAACTGTTCTCATCTGAAAACAGTAATTTGTGCTTTTTTTTGGTATATTTTATACCTGGCTGTTATGCAGCTAACAGTTCTTGTCAAAGATAAAACAGGTATACAGGATGGGTTGTGTCCACAGCATCCCTGGTGTGATGCTTTAGATTACCTGTACAGTATTTTCAAAGACTCCTGCCTAATTTAATGTTCTTAATAAGATGCTGTTTGGAATGATTTCAATATAATAAATGCTGAAGACTAAGAGTAAGTGTACAGTGTGACAAAAATTTATGTGAACATTTTACTAGAGAAGAGTCAGCATTCTTTGTTTTTTGTCCTTTTTTGTTCAAAAACACACAAAGTGGTGAACCTCACCCCAATCCTGCTTGTGACTGACTTTTGCTGACTGTCATTTCCACACATCCTATACAGAACAGCACTTTACAATGCTGCATCACAGCTGCTTTTGGTTCCACATGCGACCAACTACATGAGACTGAGTTGGTTACATTAACTATATTCACTGCACAGTAGAAAAGTGTGAAGTGAATAGTTACAATATCAGTGTTTGCCCTATATGCACAGCTGCTGCTAATTTTAAAGAAAAATCTCTTTTAAAAACTAATACACATTATTTTGTGTGATGAATGTTTCATATCTGGGTCAATCTACACACCTTAGTGGGAAGCATATAAAGGAGAAACTTCGCAGTTACCTGATAATTTAATCACAATGATTATAACAACAATCAGCAGACTGACAGACAGTCAACACTGAAGCAAGCAATGATCATAGATTTGGAATAATCATTGGCTGAAGGGAAGATCCATCTTGAAGCAAAGATAGTAGGTAGAGCTTGAGCTCTGTGCCCAAATCCGACGGTTTGGGTCGGATTTGGGCACAGAGCTCAAATCATATCATATATATGTCATATTTTTCACATGTATCAGATGCTTATGTTGGGTATGGGCTGCATTATTATTAATATTATTATCAGTAGTGGTAGTAGTTGCAGAATTTGTTTTTCATGTTTCTCTCCAATTTTGTTGTTGCTTATTCATCGTTCCCCCCATGTATTGTCCCTGTCACTGAAAACTCCTACTGTTTGGTGCATAGAGGGAAGCTTGTTAAGAAAAATGGGCTGTAACAGGGTTTGGGCTGAAATATGCTAATGAGGGTCGGGTTCAGATAGAAATTTGTCAGGCCTGGGCCTTTTTGGGGTCCACTTTTCAGGCCCCATTAAAGTTCTAATAGTAGGTATTCTACATGCACAGAAGAGCTACTGTAGCAGAAATTGTTGAAAAAGTAAATACGTTAGAAAAGGTGTCAGAAAACACAGTGGCACTACATAGCCACAGATGGGTCAGACTGCCCATGCTGACCCCTGTCTATTGCCAAAAGCACCTACATCTAATAATTAGCTGATCTACAGAAAAATAACTGGCAACTATTCTGATAATCTATTCATCAACCATCAGTTTTTTGAGCAAAAATTAGGCCTGAGTGGTATAATGATATTACCGCTGGTATGGTGTTCAATACCGTCATAAATACAGACGTTCCTCTTTAGCTGACTCAGAGATGATGTATTGAGGTGGTGTATTGTAGTATCCGCTGAACTGAGAAATATGGCATCTGAGTTGTAGAGTTGACGTGTCCTGCAGCAGCAGCAGCAGCAGTGAGAAAACAGCATCGACCCGTTTATTTGTTAGATTAATCGATTAATTGAAAAAATAATCATTAGATTAATAGTTTAAAAAAAAGTTGTTAGTTCCAACCCAGTACCGTCATAATACCATATACCCTGGGGTATAAGGGTCATCAACCTTTACAATCAAAAGAGCCATTTTTGGCTGGAGTATGCCTGGAGTCACAGATATCAACTTCTTTCTTTTCCACAAAGACTTTTTTTTCTGATTTGGCATCCATAGGGAGCTTATGGAGACTCTCAAAGACAAGCCACCGTCAAAATTTAGAGGATCAGGCAATGAGCCACAAACATGGCGATGACACCCCTTTTAGCTGAAGAAATAATAAAAGTTTTTTTTTTTATTTGGTGTATAGGCTACAATCCTTTTATAGTTGGCAAATGTAAGAATCACTTTACACTGTAAAACATTAGCTGAGACAACTCAAAATTTCAAGGCAACGTACAAAGATTTTTGAGCCCAGCTCGAACAAAATTCATGTTTTGAAATAAGGTTTAAAAGGTTTTGCCAATCTATAATCTTTGGCTGAGATAATTTACTTTTCTTTTTTAGATAAACTGACTCTGAGCAAACTCAAAAAAAAAAGTATTTTAAAATTTGGTTAAAGTGAAGTGTGAACCTGATTTCTTATGATTTTCATGGAACGAAGGGCACTTCGTTACTGTGGACGGATGACTTTGGTTTTGGGAATATTGCACAATGTGGGTCAGAATTAATTGCACTTTCTAACAAACAAATGAACTATGCATAGTAATAATGGCACTTGGCACTTTGTCAGCAATATTTGCACTGTATTAGCGGAACTGGCACAGAATAATTTGCACGTTGCATATTTTGCATGTTTTGTAGCATATTTATTGCTCTATTTATTGATAGCAGGTGTCGTTTTGAACCATGAATGATTGTTTTGTCTTCTGGCAGATGCGGCAGTCCATAAGTGGCGCCACCTGAAAGAGCGGAGTGATATTAGGCTCCGACGGTATCGTGCATCGGTTTGTTCATGGTTGATGAACAATGATGTAAATTATATTTTGGAGTTCTGTGCAGTAATATAGATGTGCTAAATATATACTTATGCGCTAGTGCATAAGTTTAAATATTGTTTGCATTGTTTGTTATTTACCTGTCTTCCCTTGTGTCCGCTCCAGGGTGCACGGCCAAAAGAGTCCCCCCGGCTACAGGTGTCATATTAAATGCTCCGGGAGGGAACCAAGTAGGAAGATAAGGGGAGGGGACTTTGGAAGTTTATTGTACTTGTAAATATTTATTGATTATAATTATGCTTGGGTGTTTGTTAATGGTGTAAACAGCATTTAGTGGGATTTTGTACATATCTTGATTTCAACACTGTTTATATATGGTTTAGGTGAATTTGAGCAGTGAGGAAATTTGGATAGCACCTGTTGATGGTATCTTCTAACAAGGTCTACCAGAGACGCAGTATTTAAGGCGCCAGGTTTCATCTATCTGTGTTGCTGGTCAGACCTCACTTAGGTTGCTGCCATGCTGTTACTGATGCTGTTGATTTTGTGAATAAACACCAGGTGATTGGTATCCTTGAACTCTGTCCTGTCATCTTTACCGTAACCGCCAGCCACTAATGGTCGTCCTAACAGAGTGAAAAGATAGCAAAAATACCAATCCCTCTCTGGTTCCTGCTTCTCAAATGTAGGCAGGGTGCAAAATGTACTTTTTTATCCACTGGCCAAATGGCCATTCATCAGACTGGCTGGTGAGTGAAGCAAATTCACCAGCAACTTGCATATTTTAACCAGCACCTTGCTGGTGGTGCTAACTTTATGTGCAAGTTTTATTCAGAAGTTGACTTGTTTTTTCACTATGTTATTTATTCTACTGAACATTCCAAGGTCAGTTAGGATGATGACTACTTAATTTTAAGAATATGAAATGTCAGAGTAATAATAAAGAAAATTATTTATTTCAGATTTTCTTGCTGTCATCACATTCCTAATTGGGCAGAAGTTTACATACACAAGTATTTGGTTGCCTTTATATTGTTAAACCTGGGTCTTTAAGCTTCTGAAAGTTTGGCCCATTCCTCTTGACAGAACTGTACCGACGTCAGTACCTTGACTTTGTTGTCCATAATCCATTTTGCCACAACTTTGGAAGTGTACTTGACATAACTGTCAACATGTAAGACCCATTTGTGACCAAGCTTTAACTTCTTGATGTGTCTTGAGATGTTGCTTCAAATATGCATAATTTTCCTCCCTCATGATGCCATCTATTTTGTGAAGTGCACCAGCCCCTCTTGCAGCAAAGCACCCCCACCATATGATGCTGCCATCCTTTTGCTTCGCAGCTGGATGTTGTTTAGCTTGCAAGCACCCCCCTTTTCCTCCAAACATAGTGATGGTGATTATGGCTAAGCAATTCAATTTTCGTTTCATTAGACCAGAGGAAATTTCTCCAAAAACTAAGACCTTTGTCCCCATGTGCAATTTCTGGCTTTTTATGGCAATTCTAAAGCAGTGACTTCTTCCTCACTGAGCAGGCTTTCAGGTTATGCTGATAAAGGACTTGTTTTACTATGGATACAGATACTTTTGTACAGATATTTTTGTGATATTTTTGTGTGCTCCAGCATCTTCACATGATCCTTTGCTGTTGTTCTGGGATTTATTTGCACATTTCACACCAAAGTATGTTTATTTTAAAGAGACATTATGAATCTCCTTCCTAAGTGGTATGATGGCTGCGTGTTCTCGTGGTATTCATACTTGAATACTATTGGTTGTGTAGATCTTGACTTGTGGAGGTCTGTTTTTTTCTGAGGACATGGTTGATCTCTTGATCTTCCCATGGTGTCATGCAAAGAGGTACTGAGTTGGTAAGCTTTAAAGGTGCATTATACAACATTCAGTCTCACTAGATGTCAGCAATTTGCTGTGTAAAGATATAGTGAGGTAATGGTGTCCTCAGCAGAGACATCACACACTGTGTTGTTATCCAATCTTCTCTGTTTCTGCAGGACAGCTGCATGTGCATGTTAGTGCATGTGAGAGTACATGTAAAACCCTCTCTGTCCTCACCACATCCATTTCCAAATGATGGCCTGGTTAGTAAGTTTCTCATATTACAGCTACACTAAAATGTTTCTGAAAAAATTTTAGTTGACAATGCTCAATGTAGCAACAGAATCTTGATCCTTATTTGATCAACACTGATCAATACAACAACACATCCGAGTGTTGTGAACCTCTGTTCTGGATGCAAAACGGTGGCCTCCTGGTTACAATATTTCTTGTGTTACAGCTAAATGGTACACTAAAATATGTTTCTGAAAACATTTTAGGTGAGAAATGGGAAATGATGTCACATAATCTTGATCTGTATTTGATCACCTCTGCCTAGTTTAACAGGTTGATCTAAGTTTGGTTCAGATGTTGTTTCTTTTTTTTCCACAACTTCACTGAGTTAACAAAGCACTGATTTGTTTTGGTTTGAGATGCTGGTGTTATATGGTGCCCTCTATTGGCAGTCAATGTTGCTTAGCGCCTTTAAAATCCATTCACAGGTAGGGCTGGGCAATATATGGATTAGGCTTGGACAGTGTAAAGGTATTACAGCATGGCAGGGTATGAAGAAATCCCAGCAGTATGATTTTCAATACTGTCATAAATACCGATGCTCCTCTTTCTGTTTAACTGACAGGGAAATGCTGTATTGTAGTGTGCATCATGTGCCACCAGAGGTCAGTCTCTCTACTGGTGGACAAGGCAGTTCAGTTGAGAAACATGATGTCTGAAGGATAAAGTTACAGGGCTAACTAGTAAGAGAAATACCTCTACCCCTGTTTGGGAGTATTTTAGATTTGGTCCTGATAACAAGGGTGATCTGGCAAACACATCAGACTACTGATTGGTCAGAGTAGTGTACTGTAGTGAACGTGTAACTTCAGTTAGCATGAACCAGGGAAAGTAGCAGACTAATTACTGTCTGTGGCAGAATAAAGTTTTTGGTCTGCAATATAAGTACAGTGATAGTGCTGTAAATGTACAGTGTAAGTTTGAGTTTGTCACTGCAAGCAGCTACTCAAGACCTAAGCAGGGATCCTATGTGTGTTCTTTCCCAATTGCGGGAATAGCGTTGCTATAGCGATCAGCTCCATCTACGTTAAGGGAGTATGGTCAGCAGTGGTGTAGAGTCGAGTTTTACACAAATACGGTCACAATACCATATCACAGTAAAATACTAGGAAAGACTGAGGGTATGAAAAATTAGATATCACCCAAGCCTAATATGAATTATATGGACATTGTGATACGAGACTAGATATGGAATTAGATTAGGGTTATCATTATATGGTGATATGGTGCAAGTGTGGTCCTTTTCTAGTTTTACAGAAAAGCTGTCATTTTCTGAACTTAGACATTCTAGCTGTTACATTATCTGTCTTTTCCCACTTAGTCAAAATATCCACATTAGTGATGGTTGTCCAAAATCTTGTTAATATTTTGAGATAAAAATGCTTATACCAATCATACTAATTAAGGTTACATTCCATTCAGGTCTAACAGAGTCAGGGGGCTGCTATTGTTCTATTGGCTCAGTGGAGATGGTCCACTACAACAAATGGAATGGGACCTTAATTACTATCATTGGTAATACCTGTGTTTACCCTACTATCATATCAATATAGCTATCGTAAAAAAAGGTCTATATGCTGACTATGGTTAAGTACCTCATACAATCCCACTTGAAAAGATCCAAACTGTCTTTTTAAAGACATTCTGATCTATTCTTATTTTTCATCTAAACACCCAATGTGTAAAATTTAGGGGCATTTATTGTCAGAATATGGCAGAAATGGAATATAATATTCATAAGTATGTATTCAGTAACTGAAAATAAAGAATTGTGTTTTAATTACCTTAGAATTAGCCCTTTATATCTATACAGGGAGCAGATCCTCTTCCACGGAGGCCACCATGTTGCACTGCCATGTTTCTAGAGCAGCCCAGAATGGACAAACCAAACACTGGGTCTGGCCACAGCCTTTTTCACAGCCACCATAGGTCTTCCTACACAGGAGGGTGAGATGAGAGGTTTTCAATCTGCAAGCTCACTGCTAGATGCCACTAAATCCTACACACTGGACCTTTACGTTTTAAGAAGGCAAGAATTAATCTGTTTACAAAAACAAAATTTTTTCAGTAAAGAAATATTGATATTTTATTTCAGCACTGGAGTCTGCACAATAAGGGAAAACTGAAAGAAAAAAGAAATGTTTCAAAACATGCCTAAAAAGAAACAAATAAGCACTGTGAGACCCTACTTTGTTTTCATTCTTGGTTTGCTGAATATATCATGGGTGTATAGAACCATGTGCCTTGTACGATCTACTGAATTGACCTCTGACATCTACAGGGAGTGTTTGATCATCAAAACATGCATTTTGGGTGTTGCATTCCTTTGTAACTAAGAGCAAATGTCTGAACTTGATTGTACTGACTTCTCCACACAAACCCCAAGTTTCAGATTAGGAGGGGGCATGGATGCATGTACAGTCAATGGGCAGATGTAAGTGAATGGAAGCAAGCAGATGTAAATCTACACTCACAGCTGCAGCTGAAGCAAAGACACATCCACACAAATTCAAAAAAAGTTACAGCTTAGGTAACACTGCTGTTACCAAGTTGGCTCTATGGACGTAGAGAGACAAGAGCAGAGAGGAACTAGACCATGAGAGAAAGTAGAGAAGAAGAAATTACCATGAACTCTGGTTCATGGTAATTTTGGGACTAGTTTTGAAACTGATGTGTCAAAGCTGTCACAAACACAGTCTGAACTTGTTGTCACAGATGTACTGTCAGAAGACAATTGGCTGAGTCTACTGTGGCCAAAAGACAAACTGCAAAACCACTTTTACCACTTACACAGTTGTAAAAGTGAGCCAAAATTTGACTTAACATTATATCTGTGGGATGGAGTGCCGTCTCAGAGTGAGAGAGAACACTGATGTCTGATACTTAGAAAAAGCCACTCCTGGATACTCCACCCCCACTGTGCACCCAGTCTGGGATCTAATTGACAAAATTTGAACTTGATATTACAATCTATTTGTGAGTTGGTGATGCATATCCTTATACATATTATGGAGTAATACTTTGCAACATAGTGTTACACCACAACTTACAAGATATTAGTACCACAGTATCTTTTAACATACACACCAAGAAGTTAATTGAGTTTCCATTTATATAACATTAAGTCTTAGGGTATTGTGATAGCTTCGTTATTTTATGCCTTTTTTATCCTCTGACAGCCACAGCTGATAAAATGTAGCACAGAAATCTTAACATTCATACATGTTCTGGCTGATGGTGATGGTTAAGTGGTTGTGGCAGACTGACAATGTTGTGAAAGGGACTAATCCTCCAGCTGGGCACAGGTGCTTTTCCCACTTCTAACTACTAGTGGCTGACTAAAACTGGAACAGGTTTCATGATGAACAGAGAGCTCAGTGCCTTAACAAGCAGTCAGCACAGACTGAATGTTTTTACTTTATCATGTGTGATGGTGCAACTAAGGCTGAAGAGACCTCGACAGAAGAAACAACAAGCAACATTTAGACTTATTTCAGTCTCAGGTTTCTGTGCCAAATAAGATATTTGTCTGATAACGGAATAAACAGCACAAACAATATGGCTCAAGTCCTGTGTAGCTCAATGACACTGCAACTGCCTGGATTACACATCCAGTTCCACCGGAACGTTGCATATCCAGTACTTATGCACATCCTCAGTTCAATGTTCTTCCATCTTTCCATCATGGCCTAAGCTGTATATGGCCTTTTTGATTGAGTGGAAAATGATTAAACACTCATATATACTAGTGGTTCAATAATACCGAAAATTGATTTGAGAAGACAAAGAATTAATTAAGGAAGAAGTGGTTGGGGGAAGGTCCATTTTGAGACTGAAATATGTTGACCACAAGAAAAACAGTAACCCTTGTGTTTAATCGGCAACAATTTCACATCACAACATCTCGTGTTGAACAACGACAGAAAGAGGAGTGCAGAGAGCCATATATAGACAGAGAGGAGATGTCAAGTCATGATTCCTCCAGCTGTGCATAAGCACTGCTCTCATCATAGTCCTGTTCCTTATCTAGGGGTATCCATCTCCCAGCAACTGAGTGCCTGTGTCCCTCTACTCCAGGGCAGGGTAGGGGCTGGGGCTGATGCGGTAGCTAAGCTAACGGCTAGCGTTAGCTGCCATAGCAGATGAAATGCTGCAGATCTACAGAGGACAATCGGAGGTTGCTGGCTGGCTGCTTTCACAGCTAAAGCCATCGCTCCACGCACGAAACATCAGGAGGGAATCAACTACTGTGTAGTACAGGGTATCAACACGTTTCGATCATGCAGTAACACACCCATTCATCTCGCATCCCTCCCTCCGGTCTGCTCCGCCGGCATCCTCCTCTCCCTTTCTATTTGGTGTCATGCATTAACTTAAGGCAGGTCGCTGCCACTGAAACTTGCCTAGATACACACACTGATGGTATTGATCATTTGTCTCTTTATGGCCAACATAACACTTGGTGGACTCACCAGATGGTTAGCTGTTAGAATCGGCTCAGTCACAAGGTAAACTGGAAGGGCAGGTGGCTGATAACGGTAGACTGGAGGACATTGCATGCTACTAAAACGGGGTAACGTTAAGAAGTCAATCATCATAAAGAACGTATCAGCTTCAGTAGATGCGACAGCCAAGCCTTGATTATTAAACAGGGTCTATTATCAAAGACGTTCTCCACATATTGGATGGCCAACCTGTCCCATAAGCCGTCCACGGCAGCGGTGGAGGAATGGGGACACGAGGCCGGTGACAGGGGCGAAGAACGTAGGCAGGGGGACATTCTGCTACCCAACACTGTTCCTACTGATTCACTGTCAAGCCTTTAAAACACACATTTGACAGCAGAACCAACTAACGCTAGCCTCACATACACACATGAAGAAAAAGACGACGCCGACCGGCTCTTTCTTACCTCAGGCAGTGTGTCGAACCAAGTTCCGCGTAGCAGCCATGTTCGGAACCTCTATCTCCCCCGTCCAAACGAACCGAGCCCCCTCCCCCGGGTCAGCCGTCCCTCTTCCACAGCACAAATCCAAATTCTGTGGTATACAATTGTTTGCCGATAAAATCCCGGTGAGATTATGTTCCAGTAAAAATGCGTTATTCTCCGGAGCTCAAAGAGCGGGCTGTCGATGGGGACTGATTGCCGGCGCAGCGCAGCTAGCCGTGCCTAAGGGGAGGTGGGCTGCCCGCCGCCTCGACCACGGACACCTCCGCTCCGCTCCGACCCAGTCTTCTTTCTGTTCGAACCCAATTCACCTCTTCGACATTTATTCACAGATACACCGGAAAGCACCTTTAACTACAGCGTGGGCCAGTTGGATTAGCAATCCCGTCAGCTTGTTCAATTGATTTAAAGGCAAGAAGCTAACATTAGCTAGCTAGCCATTAGCTAGCATGCTAACAGCTAGCTGTCTAATAAAACACTGCCATTGGAATTTGGAGGAAGACAGTCCGCTCACTGCAGGCTGCTTGGCGGGCAACAGTCAGCCGAAAGGCCGCTGGACACTACAGGCAGACGCTGTGAAAAACTAAATGAGTTTTAGCAGCAGGCAGGCACAGCTACAGCTAGCTGTGTGCTGGCCAGCCCCTCCGCGATGGTAATATCGGTCAAAGGAGAGGGGCTGCATTGAGAGCGCACTCCCGACACCAGGCAAGTACGGCCCAGCGCGTTCCAGAGACATTTCCCACAAAATGGCTGCCAAAACAAATCCATCGCGGACAGTCACACAAGTTACTTCCAAAAGTTGCTCATTACATGGAAACGAGCGTGCGTCATTATATTTTATGTAGCAAAAACATTATATCTGAAGGCACGTCAAGACATTTGGCTGCAGACGCAGAGAAAAGGGGGCAGTTTGACTAAAGTTAACACTGTATGAAACCTGCTTCATTTCATCCTGTACGTTGGGACGTCTAACAGCATCTACAGCCATCACACAGTTTCTGAAATCAACATCCCGTGATAAAACAGAGGACTGCAGCCATTAATGTAGTTTTGACTGATATCTCAACAGGATATGTGGTACAGGTGATGGTCTTGAACTGACAAGGGGCCACTGTACCACCAAAGACTGAACTGTCAGCCACCTCTGGACATGTCTGCTGCATCTGGACAGTGTTCATGAATATTTGTCTAAATACTAATAGTTTGTTTCCAGTTTAAATGTTAACTTTTCATTCATATTAGGTTCTTCAGTCAAAGATTGTAGCCAATCAAGAACAAGAATCAAACATTTTATTAAAACAAAATTCTTGGTCATGTCAAAAAATACATATAAACCTTTCAAAGTATAAACTGTTAAACAGTACAACCATTCTGCTTCACACTGTCAACACAAAACATACTATGCATGTCAAACTATAAAGGAGAGGACAAAATCAGACAGTATGAAAAGTAGATGGTGGTTACATGGTGATCAGTCTCCCTGAACTTTCTTCCACACTTCATTTCTTCTGTTTGGGTGGAGGTCTGAGGAGAGGAAGAAAGGAGCATGTTAACACAATATGAAAAAGAGGAGCAACTATATATAGAGAGAGCTGACTGCAGCAGTTTGGGAGGGTCTGGATCTATGTGTCAACCTGTCACCATAACTCAACTCTAGGAACGTTAGCAGGAGGGGGAACTTCTAAACCTCCCAATCCTCATCATGTAGCTCTCGAGCAGCACCGTTAGCATTTGTTCCCGTCTGTTCACTTGTTTCAACTTCTCCACATTTCATGTGGAAACCCTGGTTTGCTCTGCCAAACTATTTCTATTGGTGTATGATGTTACAATGTTCAGTCTGATTTGGAAGAGAAAACAAATGTGATTGGTAAAAATATTACATTATTAAATGTGTTGTACACATCCACCAAATTCACAATGAGGGATTATTAGCAACACTGCAGGTGTGCTCAGGTTTATTACCAAATACAGCGCTTCAGATTATTTGGTTCGTTTCCAGCCTGTCTGAATGTCCGAGTGCTCACCTTTGAGCAGTCACTCCTTTGTAATGAAGTTAGCATTTTCTCAGTTCCCAGAAAATTACTATGAAAAACATTTGAATATTGAATGAGATCATAAATATAGTGTGTCATTAGTTATTATCTTGAACCTTCTATTAAAACCCTGAGACACAGCTGTGGGAAGGAGATGCTGAGATGGACAGGCCAACCTGACAGCACTGTGTCCTTTAATTACACTTAGCACCTATTCTATCAATCAAAAGGAGAAATTTTATTTTCTTGTGTCATATGTGGTGAACATTTAACTTTAACCGTCCACCAGATGGAGCCGTTTAACCCAGTTACTGCAGGAGCCGTCTGCAGGTGTTGGTGGTGCCACCATATTCAACTCCAGCAGTAATGTAGTTATTCCCCTTCAACCAAAACATATGGAGCTTCAGGAACTCAAACTCACTTTTGCACACTCTAGCTTCATTTTCCACCACATATGAATGACTGGGAACATTAGATTATTATCAAATTTAAAAAAAATAGAATGGGACAAATTATATAGATACACATGTGTTGGGAAAACCCTGAGGCAAGTTACAAAACTCTACAGCTAACGAAGTTCTTTCAATTCTGAAAGACTGGAAGGGAGATCAACTAAAGCCCAAGTTATGGGAAAAACACTTAATTAGAATGAGCCTGGGTTTTGCCACAAACCTCAAAGCTAGCCAGTTGGCGTTTGCATCAAATTTGCTAATGACAGCTCAACGCAAACCCGATTTTGAGAGTTTACTTAACACACACAACTTGAAATGTGAAAAGAGATGAGTGTTGGGCAAAACTTCTCCTGTGTGAAAATTAGGTGTTGTGGGACGGGCTTGGGGAGTAACAGATGAGGATACAAAATGGTAAACGTATTCCATTAGTGTTGTGGAAAAAAAATTATCTAATTAGTTATTTAGTAAAAATGGGAATTACCACCTTTTAAACACACTTTAAAATAAACAATATTACTACTATTATGTGCAGTGTGCACACATGTCAACACATGACAAGTGTCACAACACTCTGGTCTGAGTGAAACAGTCAATTCATTATCATGACCTCTATTAATAGAAAATTCTTCACCGAGTGGAAATTTAACATTAGTTTGTCTTAAATCAGACAAGAAGAAGAACACCACAGTAACAGTTCTGTCTCCAGCTGTGAAAATATTGCCATCATCCAAACTCAACGTCTAATTTAAAGAAACATTTACAGGTCAGGGCAACTGCTAATGTTAGCTACACAGACATCCAGTTATCTAGCTAACCTGCCAATACTACTGCTGCTGCTGAAAAATACTCTGGACTGTAGGAGAGCAGTTTACCTGAAGTTTGACTGTGAATATCATATGTTGCCTAACAGAGAAAATTTAAATGTGCATAATTACTGCTATTAATCTGAATGTGCATTTATTTTGCGCTACGGAATATCTGGACAAACAATTTTAATAACGATCATAAAACATTATATTAGGGTAAATAATTTCACCATTTTGTATTGAGGTAATGCAAAAGTAACTGTAAATAATCAAATTAAATTACCACAATATTGTGATACTTTGATTCTGTTACTGATTACTGTTTTTTTTTTTTTAAACAGATAATCATTAATTGTATCAGATTAAATTTTTAGAGTAACCCTCCTGGGCTTGTAATCTGAGCAATTCCAAAAGTTAAACTGGTGATGGTTGACACATAACTCTCACATACTAGGAAAAACAAAGTTGACAGGTTGTTCTTTGTTTGCATACAGATCTTATTTTTAACTGGCTAACATATCCACTGGAACTCTGTCTGGAAAAAATGTAAACGGACTCATTTCATCTGATTTCAAGGAGAATCTGATTTGGTGGCAGAGATTAAAAACAACACAGAAACAGCCAATCTTCTTGTGGATGGTCTCATTTTCCTATGTAGGTCATATAGAGGCATCAGCATAAAAATGAGCCTGTTTCATAACCAGTTAAAACTCCTTATATTAGCTTTAATTGAGCTGGCCAGGGAGAGCAGTCTGATATTGGTGTACCTGTATACGCCCACGACCACAGCATGGTCTCTCTCGTATGGCTCCAGTGTGAGCTGCTCCTGTGGCTTCATGTTCTCAGCACTCATCTTCTTCACTTCTGAGGCAAACACTGCCTCTGGAGCTGCTGTCGAGTCTATACAGTTAGCCTGAAGTAAAGAAAATACACAGTTAATAATACATTCAGTATGACCAAACACCAACTGATAAACAGCCATAAGCAGCCATGGATGTGATCAGAGGTCAGAGTACTGTTCTGTGCATTAGACTTGAGCGGTGTCAAGGTATTACGGTATACCAGGGTATTTAAAAATCCCCAAAGTATGATACAATACCTTCATAATAAATGTTATCTGAAACACTGAAGTTGTAACTGTTGTATTGATGGAAAATATAAAATGAAATGAATTTATAACTAATAAATTACTAAATACTTAATTCATTAAAAGGGAACTTAAGTAGCCGAAGAATTATTTGGAGGTAGGAAAGAGGTGACTGACCTGTCACTTCTGCTCTATAGCCTAGGTCTCTTTGCTAATTAATCCAATATAATTAGAATCATGAAAATATTACCACATAACTAATTTGACACGACTTCTTTCAAGTATAAAAGCACAGTCGTCTCTGTTCAGCCAAATACATATGTTGGTTATCTGCCACAGCAAATGTCATCTGGTTCTTTAGCATCAAGCTACAGAATAATGGTGCTCATTTTCTATGTATTCATTAATCCATAGGCCATTAAGTATTTAAAATCAGCATGATTTACCTAAGAAAGCTAATCACACATAAGTCGAGGCATTGTAAGGTAGACAATATAATATATACTACAATGACTTCTATCACCAGTTTTCAATCACTGTTTTTTCACACAAATGCCTTCATATACCATACACCCAGTGAAATGTCAGAAGGAATGAGAACAGATACCACCCAGGCCTACTGCACATTCATTTATAATGTAAGCAACAACATCCCAGTTTTTGGCTCCCAGTTCCATTCAGTCCATAACTCAGTGATAGAGTGGAGTCCAATCTGATGGTTAGTGTCAAAAACACTTAAAAAAAGTGGATGTATGTGTTAAAAACATCTGAAAACAGATTTGGATATTTATCCAGCAGATAATCAATTCATTAAAATAGCTGTGTCAACATACGTGTCCCAGTCAGACTGATCACAGCTCGATTTCACTGTCACATATCATAGCCACACAGTAACTGAAGTCAGTAATTTATGTGTTACAGCCTGGAAGAGGCAGTGTACCTTGATGGAGATAACAAAGTGTCCTCCGTTCTTCAGGAAGTTGTGAGCGTTCAAAGCAACAATCCTCGTCTGGTCAGGCTGGGCAACATCAGCGAAAATCACATCCACCATACCTGAGGGACGGACGCACTGTTACTGTCTGGACACACAGCAGCTATGTGCATATTATGTTGATGTGGATCTAGTCTGACTTAAGATGTTGGAGACAATTCATGCTTTAATCCACTGTCCATTTTCAATGAGAACAATAAGCAGATCTATCAATCTACAGGACCATGTTGACAATAAGTGTGTCCTGTGTTCCACATACAAGATATTACTCCAACCCATCACACTGCTGCACTGGATTCAGAAAGAAAACTCGCCAACTGGTCCAGTTTAGGCACACCCTCAACTATTCTGTTTGCTCAGACACAAACAATGATGACAAACATTTATTATTGATCGTTTCACAAATAATAAAATACTCTAAAGATATCTCTTCTTCAGAAGCTGATTTTGCTGCCAGTTGTGTTTGCTAATGTTACTGGTTCAGGGAATGAATGGATTTGACCAAATTCATCAAAAGTCCCAGTAAAGATCAGACAAAAGGGTTCAATATCCTGAGTTTGTGAACATGGTTACAAAACAACAAAGGGTTAAACTTAATTGGCTGTGTAATTATATAGTGAATAGTGGATTTTTCAGTTGCTAGTTGATTGCTGAGTTTCATTTGTTTTGGGTTGGTAAAGCATGCCAAACATCAAGACATTAAGAAGTTATGGGCAGAGGACGGGGTATTTGCACATGCAGCCACAAACTTCTGGTGGGTTGTGGGTGATGATTGAGAGGGACTATTTTTGTACAAATCTATACATTTTGGGGTTTTTTTGGTTCACAGGTTCAGTATGTACAACAATGACAACAGACTTAACAAGTATGACTCTACTGGGGTCATGGTACACATATATACATATTAAAAGTCCACATACATCTGATAAAACTTGATCCAACACTCATCCTGGCTAACAATATGGTCAAAGTGTATTTGTGGTTCAGTTGTTGGCTCGAGAACATACTGGTACAGGAACCATGACAACAATACTAAGTGTCTGATCTCTGCAGTGTTCCTGCTGTAGGCCAGGACCACTTACCAACCAGCATGCGGTATTTGTGTGGGTGCCGGGCGTCCTCAATGATAGGAATGATGTTAGTGCGCTTCTTTGCCACATTAAGAAGGTCACGACCTGATCGATGGGAAAACTCCACAGCATAGACCAGCCCTTCCTGTAACACACGGGACACACATTACTTCAGTGGACCCTTTAAACTTAAAGGTCACTTTGAGGAAAACACCAAGTTATTATTAAATTAATGTGAGAGTCAGCTTAATGTTATATTTAGGTTCAACTGTGCCTTAGAATTTATCTTCAGTCTCATTTAAAGGGTTCAGCACAGACCCAAGAAGTTATTTCAACACTGAACCCTTGCTAACATCCACCACTACCACCACCGACCCACCCACCCATGAAGCTTTGGTGACTCCTCGTGGGGGTCAGGATCCCTAGGTTGCAAAGCAGTAATTAAAATCTAAGGAACCAGAGTGTGTAGTACTCACCGGTCCAACTATGTCAGAAACGTGGGACACTGTGGTGCCAGAGGCAGCTCCCAGGTACATGACCTTTGCTCCAGGCTTGATATGGATCTGGTCTACTCCTCCCAGGATCGCTGCTGCCAGCTTGGAACGGAACGGATTCCAGGCTCTGTATTCAATCTTAGTCTCTCCTTCCTGACAGACAAAGAAGTAGAAAACATTAAAACCCTGATCCAGAGACAACAGCTGCCAATTTCACAAGATCACAACTCTTACAGACTTCAGCTCTGATGTGGAGCTTCATATCTGACATAAATAAACATTCTGACTGTAATGCAGTATGGATGTGCTGCTGCCGACACTGTCTGACCACTGTGCTACTGTCAAGTACAATCTCACCTCCACACTGATCCTCTTCTCTCCATATACAGACTCTCCCACCACCATGTTCCTGGTCACCAGGGCATCCTCCTTCCCTCTGGAGATGAACACTCCTGAGTGCACACACACACACATACCGTGAGTGTCTAGCGGACACACTATTTGAGTAAATTAAGCGGTGTCCGAGCAGCCCAAGAGGAGTGATACAAACCTTCATGTCTGTGTGGCTCAACCAGCACCTTCTTCCCTGCTCCAAAGCCTCCTCTGCCGCCACCCCTCCCTCCTCTGCCTCCTCTCCCTCTTGGGGTGCCTCTGCCACCTCCCCGGCCTCGAAATCCTCCACCATCTGGGGACTTAAATCCTCCACCTGAAAAACATTATAATAGAGCCACTCAGGTCAAAACTATAAAAACATCTCATGTCCTGCAACTGCTTGAAAAAGCTGTTCATTTGATCAGTTACAATGATGTACATGTGATGTTTAACACTTTATACTCTGATCCACGTCCTCCAGTCTCACCTCGTCCTCCTCTGAACCCTCCTCGTCCTCCCCGATCACCAAATCCTCCTCTGCCTCCGCCTCCACCTCGTCCGCCACGAGGACTGAACCCTGAAAAACGAACACAGTTGGATTTAAATATGTGCATCATAGAGATTGTCTTCTTGTACCCAGAGTTTTCAGTATTGTCACATAAGTCTATAATATATTTATCGCATAATTAAAAGAAAAGGCGTGAAAACATGTACCTTATTAAATAATAAAACTTATGTGTACAATGTATGTGTATGTAACACAGTGAAGTCACTGCTTCCACACATCTTCCAGCTGACACTCGAGAGTACAAGAGGAGGTGAGAAGAGGGGACAAAGATATCACCAATCACTAAACAATGGGCGGACGATGGTCGGTTGGAAAATTTTAGCATACTGCCCAACCCTACCACAATCTGATACAGTGTTGAGGAGGGCTGCATGTCATGGCAAAAATTACATAGACCGATATTGTGATATGACAATTAGTGACAATTATTTTTCGGGATGACACCTTCTGATTGGGTGGTCCAATGGTTGGTTGTCATGTTCTTCTCTGACCCAAGTTCTTACTGTTGGTTGGTACGACAGACCCCAAAAAACGGAACATCTGAAGAGCAAGATGTGTCAGAAGATGCTAGGGCATCTCTGTCATACAGTACATCATTATAATGCTGTTTTCTCACAAAAAATTGCAGCTTCTGTGATTGGGATATTGTATATTATTACAATTGTAATAATTTTTGATTAATTGTGCAGCCCTAGTATGGAGAAAATTTTTGCCACCATATTCAATACATTGTTATATCCCTAGTGCATTAGCTGACTTTGGCTCTGTCAGCACCATATTCTGCACCTTGTAGGCCCGTGCGGTTTCCCGATTCGTACATTTTCGTTATGATATGAAGTTTTCATATACCGGCGAATAGCCCAAACAACGCCTGGAACACGCGCGGTGGGAAAGTGTTTCAGTGGGGACCCATTTCACTGCTGCACACCAACACCACAGGCGTGCTTCCTGGAGCGCGTGCACTAGGGATGTTCATGGCGACTAATTTCCCTGTTGATTTAGACCAGTTGACTAGTCTAACACTAAGAAAACACTCCGAAAGCAATTAAAATTTAGCAGAATCTGTTCATTTATAATGTTACACACTGTCCGAAAAAAAATACTGTGTATTAAGAGCCAATTGAAGACGTTAATCACAGTCTACAATCACCAAATCGTACTTTAAATGGCGCTGAAATGCATTAACGAAAAACCACTCTCCCACCTGAAACTGGTCCAAAATGCAGCAGCTAGGCTTCTTACTGGTTTTAAGAAATGACATCACCCCAATCCCGGCTTCCCTCCTTTGGCTTCTTGTGTGTTTTAGAATTGATTTTAAGATTTTACTGATCACCTGTCCGAGGAGATGAGGCTGCAGAATTAATGGCCTCTTTTAAATTATTTCTTAAAACCCATTCTCATAGACTTGCTTTTATGTTATGTCATTGTCTCTTTTCAATATAGTTAATTTTATTATTTTATTTGTACTTACTTACATTGACGTTACATGATGTCTTATTCCATTCCTTTTACTATCTATATTGACTTGGGAATATCATGTTAAGTCTCTGTGTTCCCCTGCCTCTATATTTTAATTTATTCTTATGGTCTTGTTTATTTTGTTTACCGTTTTGTATTGTTTTACTATCTTTTGGTGTTTTGTGCTTGTGTCTTAGTTTTACTTCAATTTAAGCTTAATTTCATCTTGCTCCTGTCTGGCCTTTTGTTGTAGCTTTGCCTCCTGGGTATCCTGCTCTTCACTCAGATTTTAAAAGTGCTATATAAATAAAGTTGTTATTAATATGGTTACAAACTGATCATGTTTTAACCAGGTTTAGGGACAGAAGATACTTGTTAGAGTTTGGGAAAGACCATAGGTTCTGTAAAAGTGATCTCTCTGATCCCTGCACAGGGTGTAGTACCTTTCAAAAGTACAATGCATACTGTGCAGTGCAAACGAGACTTAAGCTCTTCAATGCAACCATCCGTTTCCTGCACAGAGGATGAGACAGTGGGTCTGCTTTATTTCGGTGCACCACTTAACACATGGACAGGAGCAGGAAAACTGTTTAAATGAAGTGTAATCTGTCAGTCAGCCGCAGCAACCATGTGGCCATCAGCTGACAAAACAATGTCAGCCTCCAGGGAAAATGTCATGGGACAAATCATTTCAAACGTCATGGACTTCAGGGCTGCAGCTTACTTTCACTGTTGATTGAGCTGACATTTACTTTCTCAATCAATCAGTTGTCTAATCTATAAAATGTTGATCAGTGTTTCCTAAAGCCTGTGAGGTTCTCAAATCTCTTGTTTTGTCCACAACTCAAATATATTCAGTTCACTGTCAGAGAGCAGTAAAGAAACCAGAAAATATTCACATTTAAGAAGATATAATCAGAGAATTTCGATTTTTTTCCTTAAAAAACACTGATTCACCAGTTATGAAAATGGTAGGCAGTTAATGTAATAGCTGATGCTTAATCATTGCACCTCTAGTGAATGTTCAATTTGATGAAGCTGGAGTGTCTTCAAACAGTTGTGTGTCCTGTGTTTGTGTTGGGAGGTAGGGGGCGGGGTGTCAGCTGAATGGAGGGTCGTCGCATTATATATGACGTGCAGACTCCGCCCACTCGGTGATGGTGCTGACCCAGCGGCAACGCGGCTGCAGTTTACTCTTACCGTTTCTACATCACACTAACGCGTACACGCGGGTTTTTAAACAATAGACACACTGAAAACAAGAGACCGACCCCTTTCCCACTGCCAGTAGACCCATTCACGCTCCGAGCCTCAGAAATAGTTTTTTTTACTGTGTCAGTGTTAAAGTGTTGAGCTTAGAGAACCAGAGCTGAAGACCATAAATAAATGTGACCACTGCAGGGCAGTAGACTCGAGAGGGACGCTGGTTGGACCCTCTCCCACTGATGAAAAAAGACAGAAGTTAGCGGGTGTTAGTGGACTTTTTGTCCAGCGTAAAAGAGGCTTCAGCTTTTATATTAAGTGCTAGTACATCCCCGAAAGAACACAGGATGTAACAAACAACATTAAACCAGTTACACAGTTCTGTAGTCGCACCCAGGATCTGTTTAGAACAATGTAGACGTAGACCAACAAACACACAAGGCTCAGACCAGGAATAATGCTCACACAGTTTATCATTTTCCTCAAGTTGTAACCTCGCGGTAGCTGATCCACACAGATCTGTGAGAGAACGTGTCTATGGTTCTCTTGTTGTTTGTTCTGCTACTTGGAGCTTAACACGTGTGTGTGCACAGTGTGCTGCTGGAGGACGTTCATCGGTTCACGCTGAACATCATTAAACTAACGTTAAAACAACATTAGACGTGAGCTGTAGCCTGAAGAAAAACAGACTTGGTATCAGTTTGCTCTGTATCGTTAACAGTTTAACAGTTGAGCTGAAGTTGAGGTGAGCAGGGCGGCGTGGCGGTGTAGGCCGAACACGCAGCACCTTTAACTTCAAACACCGACCATACACCCTGACAGAGTTAGTTTAACTCTACTGCATATCACTCACACAGATAACACGTTGTGTCTGTACTGTACCTGGCCGCATGTTGTCTGTTGTGAAGCGTTAAATGGACGCTGCCAGCTGTATTCTTCTCTTCTCTTCGCTGTGACTGCACGCAGCAGGCGGACCGACGCACTTTAGCACATGTGCAGCTCCGACAGCAGCACTTCTACTGCCGCTGCTGCTCCATGTGCGACTACAGAGGCCTCTACCGCCACCAGCTGGTGTGGAGGTCAACGTCAACACAACAACACAGGGGACATGGCTGCTCTCTGAATCCACTGGTAGTTCACTGTGAAGTGGACTGCAGTGTGGAGGATCCCAAACTGTATCATTTAACTTTTTTTTCTGATAACGATTAAATTGACTGTAAAAGACTTGGAGAGATTTATATTTTACATAAGAATATGAAATTTAAAAACAGAATTGTATGTAGTTGGGAATATGTGAAATGCTGAGATGAAGACCTACTGTATATTTTTCACAAAGTTTTTTTATGCCCCTTAAAATCAATAGGCCTTGCAGCCACCAGTGAAGTTTGGTGACCCCTACTGGGGGTCATCACCCTCAAGTTGGGAACCAGTGGATGAAAAAATATTGTACAGCAATTAAACAATAAAAAAATTGTAAAGGCTTTAATATTTTTTACATGGTACCCTTATGTAGGGGAGACCAGGGATGATGACTTTATCAGTATCTCAGTGGTTGTTGGTACTAGATCTCTCACACTTTGATACGTGGAGTCTGTGTTTGTCTATGACAAATGAAACTCAAGTGGACGTCTGCTACACAATCACAGATTATGTGAGGTAATGCCAAATACAAAGAGGCTCATTGTTATGACCTACCCCATTACTGTGACGTGTTGTACAACTAACTGGGGACAGATGTAACAATAAGAGAACATTTGCTGAATCATGATCCACACTATTCAATTAATGAAAGAACATTATTGAAGAACTACAAGATGTCACTCAGTGGAGTGCACATCTCCACCAGGAAACCCAAAAAGAGCATCTGTATGTAACCTCTTTGTAATCACATTGATTAGTTACTTTAATTTAATAACATCTTTTTGCAGTAACTGGGATGGATAACATTTACATTTATATTGTAATTTGATCACATGTAACTAGTTACATGTTTTACTCTCCAGCTCTTATAGTATCCTGTTAGATATTTGTGTGAAATTTTGTCAGAATTAGCATGAATTCTGGAGGTCACAGTGACTTTGACCTTTGACCTACAAAAATCTGAGCAGTAAAAAAAAGTAATATTGAAAAAAAAAAAAGTTAATTTCTTACCTTAAATCAGTTTTTTGGTCAAAACCCACACTGTTTCTCACTGACACATGCCACTTCTCCTGCAAGCTCAAAAAGTAAATCAGAACGTACCCACAGATATATTATATTGAACTAGATCAGGTTCCCAAACCTTTTCAGGTAAAAACGGATTCAGAAGTTGAATTTTAGTGAAGTGAAGGTTAGCAGGATACAACCAAACTCTTGTTTGTTTATATTACCTAAATAGATAATAGTCATTCGACTTTGTTTCATTCTGTGTTTCTCCCCTAGTCCCCGCTGTGCTTGCCTGATGTGTAAGGCCAAAACTTTTTTCCAGGGGCAGCTGTTTAGCTCAGTTGGTAGAGCGTCTGCCCCATGTATGGAGCCTGTCAGTCCTCTGCAGCTGCTGCTGGTTTGACTCCTGCCTGTGGCCCTTTGCTGCGTGTCATCCCCTCTCTCTTCACCTCCCTGTCTACTCTTTGGCTGTCCTTTCAATAAAGGCAAGGAAAGCCCAAAACCATAACTAAAAAAAAGCTTCCCAGCTGCCAGTGTTTCCTCTGTTGCTCCTGCCTGTGAGTTCCCACTCAGCCCACAGACTTTATACTGGGATGACATCGCGAGTTTTAAGTCACTTTCTTTGGCTTGAGGAAAGTTTTACAAATGTAAAATCTCCATTAATCAAACATTTATAATAAAAAGCATCATTACTGACCTAGCTTGCAGTTTGAGACGTCCTGTCAACAGTCTGACAGACGTCTCTGTCATAATGGTGGCTTATGGGGGAAAATGTTTTTTGGGACTATGTAAAGTAACTAAGTACTTTACATAGTGTAATGCATACTTAGGTACATGTAAAAGTACAGATTTTGAAATCTACTCATAAAAGTACAAGTACCCAAAACAACTATTTAATAGTAATTTGATTATTTGTAATTGGACAAATACTTTGTGCTTTTACTTGAGCATTTTTGTAACACCAGAACTTTTACTTCTACTTGAGTAATATGTTAGTAATGTAGAAGTACTTGATTACAGGTTGTCAGTATTCTTTCCACCACTGGTTTGTGTGCAGTCTGCCTGGATTCTTGGTCCTGATGACTTGAACATGAAAAACAACCAAGGAAAGGCAGCAGCGCCATCTCGCGCCTCTCTGCAGCATCTGTCCCACAGCTGCCGACGGAAGTGTGTCAGTGCCACGTCACTGAGGTCAAACGGGAGGAAAGATGGCGAACACATATGAGAGTTTCAACTTGTAAGTGCTTTGAATCAACACCACACATCACAGCTTCATTTTATCCGCACAGTGAGTCAAGAAGAGAGGAGAGTGTGTGAGGACAGCTAACGATCAGGCAGATAACACGGAGCGGTGCATGACGGCAGAGAGCGCAGGGACCGTGTCAGTGATCCTGCAGCACAGACACACACACACACACACACACACACACACACACACACACACACACACACACACACACACACATCAGCACTTTACATCGAGCTGAGTTTGAAAGCATGAAATGATTGTTGTGATTTGATGTAACAGACTGGAGAGAGAGGCTGGATCATGACGCTGTAACTGTAACAGCTGTTCAGTTCGTTACTCGGTACCTGCTTTATTTCCAGTCAGTGTCTGTTACACTGGAGATGAGAGAGCTGACAGCTGCTGGTTGCCTCTGTCGTTCTGACTTTATCACACACGGATCTGTCTATCTGCCTGCTGCCACTGGTGGAAAGTAACTAACTACATTAACTCAAGTACACTACTTCAAACAAATTTGCGTAACTTGTACTCAGTGGTGGAAGTAAATCATTGAAAATACTCAAACTATTGTAATTAAGTAGCTTTTCTGGGAACTCCAACACACTTTTACAAGTAGATTTTTAAGTCTGTATTTTAGTTGTACTTAAGTAGGCATTACACTATGTTATCTACTTAGTTACTTTTAAAATCATAATTGAGTATTATTTGAATTTATATACAAATCTGTCATCCACATTCTGTGGCCAGTAAGGTGATCTGATCACAAACAGGCCAATGAAAAGAATGATGTATAAAAAACAAAACACTGCAGCGTTACAGGTTTGAAATTAACTATTAATCATTAACTGCCTCTAAGAATTGAATCAGTTCAAATGTATGAATCAATATTAAGCAATAGTCTAGAAATGGCAGCAATATCTGGCAGAGCCATTTGTTGAATAACACAATTTAAACTTAAAATGACGAAGTAAAAACAAACAAACAAACAGAAAAAATGTGTGTTTTGTATCTTAACAGTTGATAATGATGAATTGTTTGTTAGTGTTTTATGCAGCTCTAGTTTGGAGAGGTGACTGTTAGCACTGAGTGACAGAACAGCAGAGTTTGGAAGATTTTAGGTCGAAGATTTGGACAAACAGAAACGCCCTGGATTGAATGCTGCTACTGATTATGTATGCAGCAGTTAAAAAGTAACTAAGTTGTTTTTGACAAGAGTACTTTGTACTTATGCTTAAGTGTTTTTCTAACACCAGTACATTTTCTTGTAATTGAGTAATATTTTGTAATGTAACAGTTCTTGTACTTGAGTAGAAATTTTCAGTACTCTTTCCACCACTGGCTGTACTCCACTTGAGCAGTGTCTTTTTATGCAACTTTATACTTTGACTCAGAGGCAAGTTTTGTACGTTTTGCTCCACTTCATTTGTCTGACAGCTTTAGTTGCTTAATACTTTGACTTGTTACTTTTCAGATTACTTTTTTAAATTTGACATCCATAGCTAGCTTCTGGAGACTCAAGAAGACAAGCCACTGTCAGAATTTAGCAACAGTGATAAATGAAAATTCAAATGTTAAAGAAATAACCATTATTATTTTCCATATAATTTTTTGCCAAAGTCACAGGGAGCCACTGGAGAGGAGTTAAAGAGTCACATGCAGCTCCAGAGCTGAAACATACACAGTAATGCAGGAGTAATATTAATCCATAAACATCAGATTTAACAGTAAAACTCTGATTTTGATTATAATACATACCTTTACTTAAGTAAAGTTTTGAATGCAGGACTTTAACTCACAGCGGAGTATTTCCACAGTGTGGTATGATTACTTTTACTGAAGTAAAGGATGCAAAGACTTCTTCCAGTGATGGTGATGTCAATGTGTCCGCTCCACCAGGCGAACCACACCAGAGAAGTTTTACATTGAGGCGTGTGATGATGGCTCTGAGGACGTCCTGGCCATTGACAGAGTGTCAACTGAGATGACTCTCACAGGTAAGCACAGGTCAGGTGACTGAGCTCCTGCACATGTGTAGTTGAATGAGAACAGGCCGATCAGAGACTGCTGCATCCTCAAAGGTTTGACTGTAGCAGTAGTCAGTTTAGCTGCATGTGAATAAAGCGGAGCATGGAGGTACTTCTGTTCCTCCACGTGATGTAGAGCAGTGCTGTGTGGGACAGGAGCTCGGTTGGATGAAGCGTTTTGGAGTAGTTCTGATATTACCTTGTCCCATTCTGTATGTCAATTCAACCTGAGCCCAATAAGGAACATGCAGCCTGTCATGATGGAAGGACAAGAACAGCTGAAACAGTGAAGGTATTAGAACTAGAATTTGGCATTTAGTCTGGGTTAGGGCTGCTCAATTTGGTAAAAAAAAAATGTCATATTGCGATTTTTAAAAAAATACTTTCTATTTATTGACAGATTTCGTCTAAGCACATACTTTGCTCACTGTAAGTTCATATCATTGTGTAATATAAATCACATCATGACAAAGAACATGCCGAAACATAAACAACCTATATAGATTCAAACTCAAAAATGTTTAAAAAAAAAGAAACAAGAGGAAGAAAAAAAAGACTTAGATAAAAACCAAAACACAAAATATTAGCATTATAACTACCATCACCATCAATAATAATAACAATAATGTTAAAAACAACACCAATATCCATAACAGTAATAACTGAGACAATAGCAAAATTCAAATTCAAAGTAATGATGGTCATTACAAAGGACAGTAAAAGAACTATTGTAAATTAAACGCTTACTAATTAGAAAATAAATACAAACTGATTGTGGAAAAGTTGTGATTATTACTATTTGTTATTATTATTTTAAATGTTGTATGTAGGATTTTACCAATTTTCAAAATACAAAAACAAGCAAAAAAAAAAAAAGACCCTAAGAGACCCTAAGTCCACACTGTCACTAACCTTTGTTGTCTCCTCAGTGCGGAGGGACATCCCTGCATCTGCAGAGACCAGGCCAATATGTGGACTCATGGGGACCATACGTTTGGTGGCAGGTAAGTTCAGTGGACAGATGGACGGATGGTGACAGTGTGTCCACCACAACTACTACAGAGAGCTGTCACTATGACAGAGTACAGTAATTTTATGTAATTTTATGGAACTCACAATATGATCGACTGCAACGTGCAAATCACAGGAGGTACAATACTTGATAAACCCCAAAACATTTGTGTAGGACTGCAACTAGTAATTATTTTCATTATCAATTAACCTGTTTAGTCATTTTTATATGATTTATCAATTCATCTTTTTTCTAAATTGTTTAGCCCTAACAGGCAGTGGAGTTTGTGCAAAGGTGTGCACAAGCTATCTGTGGGGTTCTAGCAGTGTGTGGTGTCATGTTCTGTGGTGCATGCTCATCTCCATCCACCCGTCTGTGTAGGCATGTATCTGGTTGTCATCACAAAGAAGAAGAAGGTGGGAGACTTGCTGGGCCATGCTGTTTGGAAGGCTGTGGACTTTGACATCATCTCCTATAAGAAAACAATACTACACCTGACAGACAACCAGGTAGGATCTGATGTCTTTTCATGGTGTAACTTCTGATTGTGCTTCTGAATATAAACTACCTCTCAGAGGTCTCCAAGTTATCTCCCTGATGATAGTGGCTCAGGATGCCAAATTGGTCTGTCCATCAGATGGAATTTTCTAGTTTAGAGGCAAATTATTCTCTGTAATGACATACTGAAAGCAAAATCCATGCATGGGCTGTCCCTGTGTGCTGAGACAGTGTTTCCAAACAGTTATCAAACCAAAATCACTACAGGCCGTATCAGTAAATTCTAGTAAGAGTTCATTTGTGCATAAATGAACATTCCTAACCATTTTTACTGCCATTTTCACATCACTCTTTATTAGCTTGATGCTTTATTGAAACCATGTAAACATGTCAAAACTGTATACAGGAGAAATAGATTTGTTCAGCCTGAGTTAACAGGCCACCTTATTGTTTTTATTCTCATCAGGAAACAACATAGGCAGACATTTTATCATAAATCAGACAAAATAAGCGCATTTAGACAAAATTAACAGGGTCTTGTTTGTTCCTCTCATCAGTAAAACAATATACAGATTTTAAATACTTTATAAAAGCTGTACTGCAGATGTAAGTCTTGAATTTAAAGAATCTCCTTCATAGTATTTTTAAATTTTATTTATTTTTATACATTTATATGTATTATAGAATGAAATACATAGAAAAGCAAAAAGAAGAGGGAAAAAAGCACAGACAATCATAGAAAAACAAATTGTTCCAAAAAGAAAAGATCAGGTCAATGAGTCACATATGCATCGAGAAGGGGTTCAGTTTTGAAGTTGTTTCATTCCAGTCTGTTTCTCATTTACGTGTTTCCCTGTTGGACTGATTTGTGTCCTTATAGTTAGGAAATAAATCCACTTGTATGATCATACAATGAGCACTGAAAGTGCATTTCCATTAAAAGTCCAAAGCATAGGTCCAAGGTCTGTTTGTTGTTGTTATATATGGTGCTCACTAGAGGGGGCTGTTTTACTCCAAAAACCCACATTAAAAGTTACTTACTTTTGTTTGTAGATACATGCATATATACACACACAGAAATGTAAAAACATACACAACTACTTTACATATCTTACTTAACATGTATATCTGTACACTCACACACACACACACACACACACACACTCATATATAAATTCATACATATATACATACATATATATATATATATATATACATATATATATATATATATATATATATATATATATATATATATATATATATATATATATATATATATATATATATATACATATATATATATATATATATATATATATATTCCATTTCTTTTTTCTCATTAGCTTCACCAGGGCCGACAATTTCATCAGCTCCCCCGTCGCCATTTTCTTGATTTTCTTGCTGTTTTGGTTTACTGTGGTCTTTGTTTATATTTCCTCACAAGATTTATTTTGAAATAAGCGTGAAGAATCCTCTAAACTGGGGAAAATGTCGGACCTTTCTGGGAATTTGCTTCCTCCGGTATTTTATTTATTTGGTGACCTAAATAAAGTCTCCTTTGACCCGCCTGTGGGTCCTGACCCAGACTTTGGGAGTGACTGTGCTAAGATGCATGTTCAAGGAGAAATGAGAGATAATAAAGACTCTTATTAAGAAATAAAAGAGGGAACATTCTTGTCATTTAGACTCATGTATCTAACCAACCACCTGAGCGTCCTGAGCACTGTCAGTGCTTGTGTCTCTCACCTGAGGTGCTGTGTCTGTATTTTGTTTCAGATGCAGGACAACAAGACTTTCCTGTCCATGATCAATGGTGTGCTTCATACAGATGGTTTCTACTTTGCAACAGACTATGACCTGACCCACACTCTGCAGCGCCTGGCCAACACCAGCCCTGAGTTTCAGGAGATGAGCCTCCTGGAGAGGGTAATACATATTTTTATATATCACATAAAAAATGTGGACTGGTAGGCTTGCGGTGGCCACAATTAAATATCCAATCAGAACTGTTGTTGTCCTTAAAATTACAGTTGAATTCAGATAAACAAAAAAGCTATTTGGATGGTTAAGCATGTAAAAGTGAAAACATCTTCTGACTCAGTAATACCAATTGTATCACACATTTTTAGAGACAATGGGCCACATACAAGAACATTTTCATATTCTTATCTTAAATTTCTCTTACTTTTTTTCTTACGTAGGGCATGTGCAAACACGCCACGTCAGATTCATCAAACGCTTGTAACTAAATGATCCACCTGTGCTTATTTGACTGCACATGCATGAGACTTTAAATTAGTATAATTAACACCTCGATAATACCATGTAAGACTGCGCTTCCTGCTCCATATGTCAGGAAGTGTTCATTCATGAAAATGGTATCAAAGAGAAAAAAGAAGAACTTCATGAGTTTGGAGTTTGATGTCCTGCTTTCAGAGATTCATAAAGGAAAATCTGTCATTTAACACCATCAACAGTGGAATTAAAATACTGCTAAAGCAAAGAAATGGGAAAAACAAATGCTATTAATGCCGAGTTACCTGAAGATCACTGTCACTGAAATAAGGAGAACATGTTTCAATATGAAAACGACTTCAAAGAAAAAAATGACTCACCACAGCCACAGGAAGCGGTGATCAGTGACTGGAGCAGGAGGAGGGCGTCAGGGGGAAGTTTCCATCACAGAGATAGAGGACAGAACAAGTGAGGATGTTTACCTGGACAGAGTCTTCATAAACCTGCATGTGCAGATAAACTGCCAATACACCTGACAGCAGGTAATAATACATCATTGAATAAATGATGAGAGGCTTTATATGCAAATGTACAATTTGAAATTCAGTCAAACAGGATGATGTCAGCAAGTGTAATTTATTTTTCAAACTTAAAATGTCTTCAAAGTGATGAAATATACAGTCATTAGTGAAAAACCTCAGTTTGGATACCAGCAAACTGAATATGAGAAAATTGGTGAACGCCACAAATTCTCTTAAATCCCTTGTATGCACCACTTAAGAACAAAACTGTTTATGTGAGCGGTTCTTACATGAGGCCCAATGTATAAGATATTTTTTTGGGTCATGTTGCTTCCAGTTGGCCTCATCTTCAGGCGTTGACCACATCTGTCACTGCCTGTGTATTTGGCCTTTTTTAAAAAAATGTGGTATCTGTCCTTGTTCCAGGCAGATCAGCGTTTTGTCTGGAATGGCCACCTGTTAAGGGAATTCATGGCACAGCCAGAGGTGAGACTAAATGACTCTTTTCTCTCATAGCATTTGTTTAGATTTTTTTACTGTGTGATAGATTCCCTTGAGGATGATGGTCTGAAAACTGTGTTCTCTGATGTCTTTAAATGTCTCATTTGACAGGCAAAAACCCAAAGATATTCAATGTAATGTGATGATAAACAGAGAAAAGTCGGATATCTCCATATTATAGAGGCCGAAAATATAATTTTCTGCCATTTTGCATGAATTGCTTTTACAATTAGGCCAACTGATTGTCAAAGTAGAGTAATAATTTAATTCTTTTTTTTTTACCACTTGTGAGTGAGTGAGCTGAAGATTTATTTGTCCAACATGACATTATACTTTCCCTGGGCAAGTTGGCAAGCCTTGTTGTTGAGCCCTGCCTTGATTTCCTTTAGTTGAGGCCTCTTCAAACTTCTGGTCTATTCTTTCTCAGTACTGTCAGTAATATTTGGACCAACATCAGATAATAAAAACAGATTTAAGAATAAAGACTTTGATCTGATGCACATACAAGCTGATCCAAATGGGTCAGTCTGCTTCAAGCTAATGCCGTGTTTCCACTGCATGGTACCACCCAGTTTGAATAGCATCTGTTTGATCTGTTTTGGTTTTCCCTGGCCAAAAGTTGTAGATAGTACCAGGTACTTTCTTTGGTATCACTTTGGTTTAGGTTCCAAGTGAGCTGATTCTGGAGTAAAAACACTGCAGAGGACACAGATATCTTGCACACGGGCTGCAAATTGTGGCGTTCCTCTGTTCGGTTGCTGATGAAAGGATCTAAGAAAAAAAGGATATTCTTCATGTGTCTGTGTGTTTGTGCTGATACCAAAAGCATGATGAGTCAAGTTGAGTAGAGCAGAGCAGTACCATGCAGCACTGACACACCCTCCTCCCACAGTTTCAACTTAAAAGTATAGCTGCAAGCAGCAATGAACGGTGTCCAAACAGACTGCAAGTATTTGGATGCTTGTAGGAAACAAGCATTGATAAGAGAGACACCACACAGTCATGCAGAAGTTGTCGCATTGTTGCCAAGTGGGACAAACCCTTGAGCTATGGATCTCCAGAGAAGGTGACAGACTGTACCACTGGGGAGATGTCATTCCTCCCCATTTAATATTACTGCAGTATCACTGTCTTTCTTAATTGATTTTTCATATTTTGAAAAACATAGAGTGATGGACCTTTGAATTGACCGCAGGTTGCCTTAAGACAAACTTTTGTCACAATTCAGCAAATGTGCTGAAAAAAATTTCAGCTCTGTAGGACGTACAGCTGATTTTTAGAAGTTTGGATTGTGAAAGGTTGAGAAATGTATTTGTTGTAATTTGACAAATTTGATTTGTTGTAATAAGTCATGCTCACTTTAAAGAATTATTGCCTGAATTCATTCAACTGACTTATGACTCAAGATCATGCAAAATGATTTTTCATAAAAAAAGAAAGAAAGAAAGAAAGAAAGAAAGAAAGAAAGAAAGAAAGAAAGAAAGAAAGAAAGAAAGAAAGAAAGAAAGAAAAAAAAAAAAGAAAGAAAGAAAGAAAGGGGTCCGCAGTGAGTGATGTGGCTTGGACCCATAAAAAAAGATGGAGGTGTGAAAGTTGGTGAAGTTGGAACGTCTCAAGATCTCTGCTGATTCATTCAGAACACTGAAAGATGGCTTAAGGTTTCCTCTGTAAGAAGGTTCTTTGTTCAGTATCATGTCATGTCTCATTTGAATGGCTCTCGTCCAGGGGAGTAACTTGTGCTTGGGATGGGTGTTACCTGATGGTGTGACATCTCATTTTATTCAGAGATCCAAGGTTGCATAGGTAACCTTAGGTTTATTTTTAGAGGAATGAACAGAGAATGATTGTAACCAGCATTTCATGGCCTAACACTGCTTTTCTCTTCCAGTTACACAAGTTTGTCTATCCTGTTGTTCACGGATGTATCCTTTCATGTCACACGTCACACTTTATTCCTGCCCTCATGAAGTGTAAAGTGGACAATACTAGCTCAGGTTGTAAGTGTGACACCTTTCATGTCAGAGCCATCTCCCCATGTCATCTGAGTGAAGCGATAAATAAAGGGTGTCAGTTTATTGGAGCCTTTATGACTTTATTCTTTGATTCATGATGTCTAAAACTGTTTTATGTGCTTTTTGTGTAGATAGACAGGGTTTTGTCTTGTCCTTAACTATAATGACTACTAACAAAATATCAGTAATTTAGAATACAGTGCCTAAAAGGTTGCTCTTATATTGAAAAAGCTAATAAAAAAGTTCCTCTCCCACTTGAAATGGTTATGGATCAGGTCTGGTCAGTATTATGTTACTCCTGCTGTTTCATGTCAGTGCTACTACTTTCTTAGCACATTTGTTGACCAGTCATCACCATGAAGTCCAGCTGCATCAACGGAAAGGTGTTTGAGTGGAGTATTATCTCCAGGAGGAGCTGTTTCAGAGCTGGTGTCCGCTACTATGTCCGAGGTAACACTGTTGTCCACTGAAGCCTCATGTCCACTGCATGTGCTCTCTGTCTCTCATTTTTTATGTTTTATAAACATACTGAACACATTTTATGACTGGAAAAACAAAAGACAAGACCAGTACCGAGTGAAATGCATCATTACGTATTAGTTTTAATGTCAGCTGTCAGTAAATATATGCTTCTATATACAAGTGAATTTCATGTTATCTGCTCCAGCACTATTTGTGCCGTAGACATGAAGTCAATGAAAAGCTAAAAATCTCTGCATCACTGGGACCTTGACACCATTAGATGTGTAACTTCTTTTCTTTTTTGTGTTTCTGTCTGCAGGCATTGACTCAGAAGGCCATGCTGCAAACTATGTGGAAACAGAGCAGATAGTGCAGCACAACAGTGCCAAGGCTTCGTTTGTTCAGGTGAGCCCAAACACTAATGTGTCTGTCATTCAGGCCTGCTGCAAGGAACAAATGAAAGATCATTCAAGCAGAATTCAGTAGAGGAACAGCAAGCATTAGCCCTCCAAATACAGTAACAGCAATTTGAGCTCATCTTCAGTTTGTCTGTTTATATTCTTATAAAATGACTTTTAGAGGAATATAAACAGTTAAGTCCACTTCTCTGCACAGATTCCACACAGTCCACATTCCTGTTGTGTCCCAGTGGTAAATGACTCTTCAGAGGTGCAAACTGGGGCGTTAATATGTTTCATACAGTATGTTGTGATGGTGGAATGAGTTAATTAAAGCAGGATGATGGTACGTTTATACATTATGTCCTTTTCCTTCCCAGACAAGAGGCTCCATCCCATTCTACTGGTCCCAAAGGCCCAATCTCAAGTACAAGCCAAAACCACAGATCAGCAAGACAATCAACCACGTAAGCTGTCTCTATACTTTTGTTATATAAAATGAGGCATTCTGTGTGTTGGTAATCTGATTTGTCCTTGTGTCCTCTTCTCTCTGTTTGTCTCTTCAGTTGGATGGATTCCAGAGACACTTTGACTCACAGATTATTCTCTATGGAAGACAAACTATTCTAAACTTGGTAAGAAGCAAAATGTGTAACTATAAGAGATCCTTGCCAGGCAACAGGTGGTGAAGCACTTACTGCAATGTCACCTCAACTGTCAGATTGTTCAACCAACATTAATGTGATCCCCGTGTACATTGTCCCAAGATCTCAAACTGAGCTACTGTTGCAGTTGTTGATCACTTGCAGCCCCTAATGGCCAGTTAAGAAGAGTGAGACGTCAGCTGTCAATGGTCATATTAAACAGAGCAGTCAAAAAATAAAATCACTGCCTCACTTTTGTTTGTCTTCACCAACCAGTTACAGTTTACATCCATGTCTGTCCACACTCAGACTCAGACTATTAAGTGAATTTTTGCCAAAACAGACATTCTCACTCTACATGTGTGATTCCAGTGAATCATTTCCAGGTAGAAACATGCTGTCTTCTCTTAGAGACTGTTTTAACAGAGGAGGACAAAAGACTGATAGAGAGCTGAACATTACAGTATGATGTCACAGTGTAGTTGACCTTTTGGATATAAAACATCATCACCTCATCATTTTATCCTGGTTCTCAACAAGAACCGGTTTTCGATTCCCATCCCTAGTTAGCTCACTGTGACCCTCAAAATCAAATCAGTTCATCTTTGGTCTTACAAGTGAACGTTTGTTTTGAGCTTGAAGAGATTCCCTCAAGGTGTTCTTGAGATATTGTGTTCACAAAAATGGGATAACCTGAAAACATAATGCCACAAAAACAAAAAGATAAAAAAAATATTTTTACAAAAAGGTTTATCAAGAAAACTGAATCTCAGAGGTCTTTCAGCATACAGTCATGAATGTACCCCCCAAAGAATCAGGCTGATCAGTCCATTGGTATTTGACATTAGCTGCAGACAAGCTGTAGTGCCAGGCATCATGCATGCACACACACACGCACACACACTCAGACACAAAAGCTACCCCCTCCTGGCTTACGCCTGGTGGAGATAATTATGATCTGTTGATTCTATCATCTGTATTCATTTCATTGTGAAATCAATGTGCCAGTTAAATATTGACTTCGCACATCTAATCTATGATATGATCCTGACAGTCAAAGGAAATGATACAGCGATAATAAACCCATTATTTATGGTTGTTTGCATTAGATTTTGATAAGAATGATGAGTTCTTGTCCTCCCCTTTTCACAGATCAACCAGAAGGGTTCAGAGAAACCACTGGAGCTGGCTTTTGACAAGATGGTGACCAGTCTGGCTAATGGCATGATAAAGTAAGGTCACCAGCCCTCACATGTGGCCGACTTCTTATCATGCTTCATATTTACTCCACCTTGACTGAGGTCATTATAGTTAAGCTAAATGTTTGCTTCTCTGCAGGTACATCGCCTTTGACTTCCATAAGGAGTGCAGTCGGATGAGGTGGCACCGCCTGCAAATCTTATTGGACATGGTCGCTGAGATGCAGGAAGAATTTGGGTCAGTGTGCTGCATTGTGCCACTAGGTACATGTACATACTAGGTGTATGTACTTTCCATATGAAGTAATCGTGTGTGTGTGTGTGTGTGTGTGTATATTCAGGTATTTCTTGGTGGATGCAGATGGGAAGGTGCTGTTGACCCAGGAGGGGACATTTCGGAGCAACTGCATGGACTGTCTGGACCGTACCAATGTGATCCAGAGCCTGCTGGCTCGGCGCTCACTGCAGTCCCAGCTGCAGGTAGGAGCCCTCAGTCATACAGCTGAACATAGAGAGCAGTGGCTGTGTCCAGCTGGAAATCATGGAGCTTACATTAATTATAATCTCAAATCACAGTTTGGGCTCTGATGCAAAGCTGGGTATTAAAATGTCTCACATGATAAATTCAACATCATATCCACTTCCAAGTCTTACATACCTGCATGCAAACTATTCACTTTTTGGTTTTCCTTCTAAAACACGGATGTGTACAATGGATGCCAATTATGAACAGTCATAGAAAGAAGAAAGTCTCATTTGCTGCTGACTACGTAATACACAGTTGTAGTATGTCTGGCTACAGAAAAAGTACCCAGATCCTTTACTTCAGTAAAAAGATTAATACCACAATGTAAAAACACTTAATTACAAGTTAAAAAAATAATCCTGCACATAATGTCCTACATAAAGAGCTAAAGTAAAAGTACTAAGTAAATTGAAGTAACTTTTACTGTAGTACATTACTCAGTGCTTTTTACTTTATTGTACCTTAATAAGTTTACTTTAGTAACTTACTTAGTACTCCTTATTTAAAGTGATAGTTCACCCAAAAATGAAATTTCACTCAATATCTCCTCACCCCTGTACTGATGTGAGGATGGGTGAAGATCTCCAGTTCACAAAACACTCCTGGAGCTTCAGCGGAAAAAGAACACAAAAAACACAAAAAACCCCACAAAATGTCTCCATACTGCTTGTGTGGTGTAATCCAAGTGTCCGTAAACCGCACCATTAAAATTTGACCCAAAAAGACGCCATTTACACCATGTTTTTAGCCTTAATGTCAACTGTAGCCCCATCAGACCTGATCCTCGTGCACACGCCTGAAGCGGTTACATGGGCTTACCTTTTGAAACTGGAAACAGGGAGGCTTCTTACTAAACTCGTATGTATGTGTGTGTGTGTGTGTGTGTGTGTGTGTGTCTGCAGCGAATGGGAGTTCTTCATGTGGGCCAGCAGATTGAAGAGCAGGCAGACTTTGAGAAGATGTACAAGAATGGTGAGCTCTCCCTGACACTACACTAGTGTTCTTGAAACTTATATGAAGGTCAAGTTTGATCATCTGATCTGTTTCTGTCTTGGTTTTGTCCTCTGTGCCCCTCCCTGTCTACACATGCAGCCTGGGCAGACAACGCCGATGCATGTGCCAAGCAGTATGCTGGTACCGGTGCCTTGAAGACCGACTTCACCAGGTCAGTTTTTACACAGCACATAGCCAATATCCAGCTGAGGTGAGATCTTCTTGGAGGCAGGTCGGGCTCACTTTGGTTCTACTCCAGAGTCAGTCAGTCTCATGCACAGCTCGGTTTAGCTCATCCCAATAAAAGCGGTAATGGAAATGCAAATCAGTGTGACACGGTTTGACTCGGCGCAGCCAAAAGTGCCAGTGTAGAAGCCATGGAAAAGAGAGAGTAATTACCTTACTGTACGCAGCGCAGTTGGCTCCTCAGTGGTCGCTGCTGCACACAGGTTTACAAGCAATTGTAAAGATAAATCTACTTTTTTAAAAAACAAACAAACAATGTCCTCTCATGTGGCTGATTCATGGGTCCGCAGCTTCTCTGTAGATTGCTGCTACAGAGGGGTTGGGAAGCAGGAGTGAAAATAAATCCACTTTTTCATTCCAAAGTTTGAAACAAACACGGTGAGCTTCCCTCCTGCCAATACAGGAATTGGCATCAGAGCGAATCTGGTATTTCTTCCTCCAGAAGCTCCAGTCTGCCACTAACCCTCTCATCCAGGGCTCCATGGCTGTGAGTAGCTGTCTGTCAGCTTGTATCTCAGCTACGCCTGGTCCTCTTGGTCCTCTGCTAAAGCCCCGCGATAGACAGGAATGATCACAACTGAAGGTGAAGTCAAAAGTAACTGAGCTGAAAAACTCCTGAGCTGAGCATGTTGCTCATTAGTTGGACTCTTTTTAAGATTCTCTATCTGATAATTTCGTTTTATAGCAACTTTTGTTTCAGTCACTGATTCAGGGTCTCACTGAAGGAACTTGCACATGCAGCTGCACTAGTAGAACAGTGAATAGGAACGCCCAGTCTGAGATGACCTGTGATTGGTGTAAATTTAATGTCATGGGCCATATTTCCTAAAGCCTGAAAACAGAGGCAAGAGTAGGTGCAGAAGTCATGTTCCTGATTTAGAATATGCTGAAAGATTATTCTGGAATTATTTCTTAATGGTGCCCAAAAATGTTGCCTACCACAGCGCAAAATAGAGCGGGTTTATTCTCTGGAAGCATGGATATCCTCAGTAAACTAAGTGAGTCAGATTTAGATATTTCTGAATGTTCGAGTGTCAGGTGTAAATGGTGATGCTAGATGACAGTTGAGATTCCAGGTTTGTCCTCAGTGGACAGTGTAACAGCAATTTTCTGCACTGTGCTGAACGGCGTGCTGATTTTTCAGAACAGGGAAGAGGACTCAGTGGGGCCTGCTGATGGATGGATGGAACTCCATGATCCGATATTACAAGAACAACTTCTCTGATGGTTTTAGACAGGTAGGTCCAAGCTTTCACCATTGTCTGACTCTTTAGTGAAACGATGGGGCTGCTGCCACTTTACCTTTAGAAAATAGTCCTAGTGGGAACTAAACTACAAATGAAGCCTCCATATTTACTAAACAACGGTCATTTTAGCAGGGCTAGACAGCATTAAAAACAATATTTGAAGTCTGTAGGCAGATAAGCCTTTTTCACGTATGAACTCTGGAATCTACCAAGAATCAGGGTGGTTCCCACATGTTAGAAATACTTTTCATGGTTTAGGCAAGGGGTGGTGCTGGTGTAGAGTGTGTACAGGAGTAAGAGGGTGACTCAGCCTGGCAGACTAACTCTCAGCCCTGCAGAAGAGACGCTTCATGGTGCAGTGATCTTCTAACTGAACTAACTTTGAAAATCTGGTGTAAGCAATAAATAGATAAAAGCAATATACAGACAAGCAGAAAAGAGTACACATTGGGCAACATCATCAACACACCCACATGGTCACTGTGGTTTCCCCCAAAAAACGACCCGCTCTGTTCACACATGGACTCACAGAGTTTAAACCAGGGAGCTGGCAGGTTAAAATCTGTTTAATGTCTGTCCAACTGATTCAGGCATTTGTGCTCTCACAGTCAGCTCCTGCAGGTAGTGTCTAGATAAGTTTGGGGTTGCAGTACATGGGTGAACTGCAGCAACTGTGACCGACCATGGTGGATTTTCTATGCACTGCACAATTACACTGATGATTTCAGGTTTATCTACTTTTATTTTCCTTCCTAAATAATAGACTGTCCATATAATGCCCAACAGAGCTGCTGCACCCCACATCTTAACAACAATATTACTATAATGTTACTGTAGCCTGAAAAGATGATGGCCAAAACACAAAATAAGACTAATGCATCATTATGTATGAAAAACAGTGCCTGTCTAAAATGCATTAACACCAGTCTGGTAAATGATGAAGATAAAAGGGACAGTTCAGATTATTTGAAGTGTTGTTGTATGAGGTGCTTCTCCATAGTCAGTGTATTACCTACAGTAGATGGAGGTCAACACACCCCCAGTTTGGAGAAGCAGCAGGAGTACTGGTGCTGGAAACTAAACAGTGTAAAACCTAAAAATATCAATATATCAGTATCAGTTTAAGTTTATGCTTTATTTACAATATTGTCACTGCTTTATGTTGTTGTCAGACAGCCTTTTCTGATGGGAAACCACAGTGACACAAGCCAGTATTACTCCATCCAAAGCAATCCAACTCAGTACTATGTTTTACTGCAGGACTCCATCGATCTGTTCCTGGGGAACTATGCTGTGGATGAAGCTGATTGGACAACCCCACTGCGCGACCCCAAAGACTGGAAGTTTCTGACGGTAAGAAGGCCTCAGGATGACTGATTGACTGTTTTTCTTTTTCAAAGTCTATTATTTGACTCAGCTCTTCTTTTCGTTTTCTAGTTACCGATCATCATGGTGGTAGCGTTCTCCATGTGCATCATCTGCCTGCTAATGGCTGGTAAGAGTAACTGCAGTAAACTCCTGCCCACAAATATAACAGTTTATTAATCTGAAAAATGTATTAATTCATTAATATTTTGACAAAATGTGTTTCAAATGATGACTGACTCAGTTTGTCCTGCTGCCCCCTCAGGCGACACATGGACAGAGACTCTAGCCTATGTCTTGTTCTGGGGGACGGCCAGCGTGGCGACAGGCGGTGTCATCCTCTTTAACGGACTGGACTTTGTTGATGCTCCCAAGCTGGTCCAGAAGGAGAAGCTGGACTGAATGTGTGTGTGTGGAAAGCAGCTTGGCCCTGGCGAGCTCACCTCTTCATCCTCCAACTCTTCCTCACTTTACCCCCAGCATCAGCCCCCGCAGGCCTGGAGCCTTTACTAACAGGGTAGACTGGAGGAGGGTGGTGGGCACTGGTGCCGGCCTCGTGCACTGTGACGGTGGAAAGACAGAGACTGGGAGTGCACGGGCCTGCTGCTGTCCACACTGCAGCGACTGTCACGTGGACAGGACTGTCTGTCCACAGGTTCAACTGGACACTGGACCTCTGGAGTTTGTTCATATGGATGTCATTGTTCCTGGTTTCAGATGTGGGACCTACATTAACTAGCTCGGGATCACAACAGAACAAATGAAATGAATTATTGTATGTACTGTTAATTTGCCTTTTTTCTTTTTGCTGTTGCCAACATCTGTTTATCATGTTAAGATGCTCTGTCACAGGGTAAACACTGCCCGTCTCAAAATCAAGTTTGCATTCAAGGCCAGTAACGGGTCTATAAGGCTGCAGGAAATCCACACTTTAAATCACACAGCCAGTGTATCATTGGAAGGCCTCAATATCCAACATGTCCATTGATTGGTGCATTAGTGCAGTCATTATAACTTAATATAGTTTGGAAATATATCAGGTATGTATTAAATGTGTTTGTGATGAGGTCACTGGTAATTATTAACAGTTAAAATCCTCACATGAAGCTGATGCATGAAGCACATGAAAGGAATTAGGTTTCAGGAGTTTTTTGTCAGAAATTATAGTCTAGTATAGCATGAATCTATAGTGAATCTGAATTAGCGTAGTGTGAAGAGTGAGACCACATTAGGAGCAGGCTGTGGTGGATGAATGGGTTAAAGGGATAGTTCATCCCAAAATGAAAATTCATTAATTATCTACTCACCTTCATTTTTTCTTTAGGTTTCACAGGAAAACGGAGCTGCAGAATGTGACCCAACATATTCCTCATTAGCATATTTCAGGCCAAACCTGATTACAGCCTGACATTTTTTTTAACAAGCCTCCCTGTATGTACCAAACAGTAGGAGTTGGAAGTGACAGGGACATGGGAGGAATTTGAATTGGTAACAGCAAAACTTGGGAGAATTATAAAAATAAATAAATACTACTGTTACTACTAGCACTACTATTATAAATAATAATAATAATAATACAGCCCTAACCCAATGTAAACCCATGAAATATGTAAAAAGTACGGCCCGACCCGACCCAAACCCACTGGGTTTGGGCGCAGATCTCAAGCTCTATTCCATGCCGCTCATCTGGTGTAATCCAATTCTAATCCTAAAAGCCCCTGCATTCTGTTGCACCACACATCCAGTTCAGATGGCTCCAAGTGAAGGATCTACAGTGAAGATTTAGAGTAAAATGACTTCTTTCAAGTCAGCTTGGAATGTTGGGACTTAAGGAGACTTGGATTACACCAGACGAGCAGTATGGAGGCATTTTATGTTGTTTTTGGGTTGTTTTTTCTGTTTATTAACTGGTCACCATTCACTTACATTGTTGGAAAATCTGCTGTGCTCTTTTCCTGTGAAACTCCAGCAGTTTTCTGTGGATTAAAAAACAAAACCTGACCTTCGATCAGTATGTGGGTGTGTAGATAATGACTTCTGAACTATCCCTTTAAGTATCAAACTGGGGTTTGACTCCCATGTCAACTTATTATTGACTTATTATCTTCAGTTTTTCTGTGTTATTATTATTTTCTGTTTCTGTCTACTTGTTTATATTAAAAAGATCATGATGTGTGTTCAAAATAGACACTTATCCATGTGTGAGAAAGCCCATTCTGACAGAAAGATTTGAAGGCTAACTTCTCTCATGTGCATCAGTAGAAAAAGCCACCACAAAATGTAATAAGTACTGTAGATGACAGGCATAAAGTCAGTGGTTTGTTCCTGTTAATACCCTGTTCAGCACTACAGAGAAACTGAAGGAGTTTGCTGTCTTCCTCTAAAACCCGGTTTCACTTTTTGCGAGTAAATTGTCATGTACAAGTGTGCCATTACAGCTGACTGTAAATGTAGGGGCCATGGAACTTGTCACTTCGATTTTATTTACCACAAAATGTATTTGTTTGCAGAAATAAGTCTGTTATGCTCTCTGTTTGCTTAATTATTGCTCTAAATGAGTAGCCTGTGAACAGGAATAAACAGAACATATCATTAAACAGTATTGTTTAACATGAACACTGTAAATGCTGTCAGAGACACTGTGTTGCTTTAGATGCTAAATGTGCAGCAGTGTAGAAGTAGCAGTAGGAACTGAAGTTCCAGCTTATTTCAGTTCTAGAGAAGCACACAGAGCTCTGGTGGAAGGCCAGCAGCTGTGTGTTATTTCCGAGTTCATTCCTTCTGAATATTGTTGCTGTCCTTGTGCCCTCCGCTCTTGTTTTGTTTTTGAATATGCAGTATGTTTGAGTAGTACTGCTCAGATTGGTGAGTTAGCTGATCTGAGCTCAGTTTAAAGGGACTGTTCACCCAGAAATGAAAATTCAGTCATTATAACACTGCTGGATTTTCCCAGGAAAATCTCCCAAACAGTGGCTGTGAATGGTGACCAGTTTTCAAATGCAAAAAACAACTGGGAAAAAAATTAAATGGCTCCATACTGCTTGTCTGGTGTAATTCAAGTCTCCTAAAGCCAAGTCTCCTAAATGTTTGCACACTGTCACACCATCACATCACACGCACCCAGTTCAGACAGTGTTCATGTGCATGTGAGCGTGAAGATTCAGGCTAAAACCATGGCATAAATAACAGTTTTTAGTCAACTTGTCATGTTTGGGCTTTAGGAGACGAACAGTATGGTGGCATTTCTTTTTTTATTCTGTTTGAAAACTGGTCACCATTCACTTCCATTGTTTGGGAGATTCTGCAATGCTTTTTTTCCTCTGAAACTTCTGCTGTGCTTTGTGGACACAAAACTAAACTTGATCTTCAGTTGTCAGGAGGCTGAGTAGATAATGACAGAATTTTCATTTTTGGGTAAACTATCCCTTTAATGGAGTGTAGGTTTAATTTTGGATGCAGATGCATGGATATACACCAGATTTTGCCTGTTAAACAACATTGCATAATTTCTGACATTCTGTAATTATACAGTATGTTAAATGATGACTATAATGTTTATGTTATGTTCCTTAAAGGGCATTTTTCAAACTGGACCCTATTTTCCCATCTTTCTAAACAGCTGTCAACAGGCTGCAATGTAATCTTAAGGGGAAACTGCACTACCATCAGTCTGTCCATTACAAGTACTTACTTTGCCACTGACAGGCTCAGATTGTTATTCTAAGTGTCTGACAACATTGGATCGCTACAGAGATGGAACTTTTTGTTAAAGAGTAAGATCCTTTTTGTTAAACCAGAAACAGATTATTTTTTGCTCCCACCAAACTAACCAGACAGTCAAATGCACCAAAAACTAAATAAAACTCACCAAAAACAGCTTGGTTTGTATTTCCACTGTTCCAACAATCACCAACTCTGGTTTGGTCAAACTCTTAAATTCATCCTGTTAGATGTTAAAATATTAGGAGAGGAGTGGGAGGGAGGTCAGACATCAGAAAAGTATCGGGGAGGATCCGGGTGTAGAGCCAGAATATTTTATGATTACATTGCAGCTCAGTTCGGCTTCTGCCAGCTGCTGCAGTCTCCCTTAATGCCAGAGCATTTTCAAAACTGTTGTGTCCATTAGTCACTTAAGGCATGTTCTCACCTGCCTCGTTTGGTTTGCCCGTTTACTCCGATTCATTTGAGCTGGTATGAAAGCTGTCAATTGATTCCTGGTGTGGACCAAAGAACCGGACCGAGTGCACCTGAAAAGGTGGGTCTCTGTGTGGTTCCAAACAAACTCCTGTGCGGTTTGTTTGTGATGAGAAAGCAAATGAACCAGCCACAGGATTTTATGATGGAAGGTGAATAGCTCAAAAGCTAAACTGCTAATAAATCCATCTGCTGACAGCTGCAGCATGCTGTCTCTGTGTGAACATGACACATGTCCTGTGGGTTACAAGGCTCCTTCTTTTTGCCCTGTCTCTGTCAGTCATTATTCGTAACATGCTGCAGTTTGCTAAATAATGCATTGGTGCAGGGGCCTGGTGGCATGACTTTATGGAGTCACATGATTCCAGGTGGGTATCCAACTGCCTGGGGAGTGATCTTAAGACTGCATTGTATGTGGCAGATAAATTGTGTTAGACCACCTCTTCTGTTGAGAGATGGCTGTTCCAGGTTAACAAAAATGGCCTCTTTCACTCCTCTCTCAAACCATCTGTCTTCCCTGGCCAAAATATGGTAGTCTGTAAAGTGTTTATGAAATTGGGTTCATATATCTAGGGTGCCTGTCACAACAGGATTGCCTGTATGGAGTCCCACAGCCAATGGTAGAGGGCCACACAACACAGAAGCTGGGTAGATTGGTGCACATGCCTGCGGTTCCATCAGGGCCCAGAGTGGGCCTTCCCCATTCGCAAAATTATCATACCATATAGTTATTTTGTGAATGTTGGCTGCCCAGTAATAATACAAAAAGTTTGGTAGTGCAAGACCACCATATGCCTTGCGCCTCTCCAAAACAGCCTTGTGTACATGGGTTATGTTTTTATTCCAAATGAATATACTAAAGCATTTATCTAACTTTTTAAAGAATGGTTTTGGAAAAAAAAGAAAAAAGAAAAAGAGAACCGTCTGAAATAGGTATAAAAATTTAGGCGGAATAATCATCTTTATTGAATCAATCTGACCAGCTAAAGACAATGGGAGAGTTGACCAATGTCTAAGGTCTTCCCTAGCTTGGTCCATAATTGGTCGAAAATTGTGTATGAACAGCTCTTTGCATCATTTTGTTACCTTGACTCCAAAATATGTTAGGGGACCAGTCATAACTTTGAATGGGTATGAATTAAAGGACATTGACAATGTTTTATCATTAACTGGGAATAATACATTGATTTTGTAACCCAAGGCTGCACCAAATTTAAATATTGTGTCCATACACTTTGGGATTGAGACCTCAGGATCAGACATGAACAACAACAGATCATCTGCATACAGCGAGACTTTATGGACATGGCCACCCCTGTTAATACCCACTATTTCATTGTTTTGTCGCAAAGTCATGGCTAATGGCTCAATTGCAAGATCAAAAAGGATAGGGGAGAGGATAGGGAACAACCCTGTCTTATGCCACTTTGAAGGGTGAAATAATCAGAATGTACATTATTGGTCCTCACTGATGCCTATGGTAAAGTATACAATGTATGAATCCAAGAAATGAAGATTGGCCCAAATCCAAATTTCCTTAGCGATTTAAAAAGATGTTTATATGTGCATCCAATGAAATGACTATCTCTGGGGACTGAGAGAAATGTTTTGAATAAATTACATTAAAGAGGTGGCACAGATTGTAAAATGACTGCCTTCTTACAGAGGTCCGCAGACAGGGAAGTGGAGTGTTGTGAATAAGCTTGGTTAGTTCAGTGAGGTGTTTTGATCTGCTCTTGTTGAGGCAGACTGTGTATTCTATTATCTGACCTAGCCAAACAGCTGCTTAAAGAAATGGGGGTTATCCCAATTAGGGGCATAGATGTTAACTAGAACAGCCTATCCTGGACAATAACAAAGCATCCATTTATATCAGCCACTACCTTTGACGATGTGAAATGCACATATTTCCCAATTAGGATGGCTGTTCCTCAACACCTATACTTAAATTTGGAGTGGAACACTTGTGACACAACCACTTTGCAACCTGGCAATGTCTGATGTGTGTAGAATTGTGTTTCCTGTAGGAATATTACATCTGCCCTAAGTTTCATCAGTACTTCTCTTAATGGAGTGATTAAGTCCCCTCACATTCCAGCTTACAAATTTTTTTATGGTCCTGCTCATTCCTTCTACGGGGGCCAAAACTTAAAAAGGAATGTTGAAGGGCGACTAGGTAAATTCACCTGGTAGTAGATCCACATGTCTAACCCTAGAGTTAAGAGGAAAGGAGGAGAAGAGAAAGGGAGAGCAAGTAACAAATAGAGACTAACAATAATGCAAAGTATACAAAAATCCCCATATGTAACATGAAACACCCCTTGCTGGCCTCTCCCCAACTGATAAGGCTGCACCCTCCCCCTATCCCAAGCCATTTAAGAATAGAAAGTTCAAAATCTTACCTGTAGCAGCTGAGGCCCTGTAGAACCTTTAGAGAACAGTTTAGTTTAACGGCTACAACAGTTGAGACTAGTTCAATGTGTGTTTGGGTGTCTGTGCCCATGCATGTGTGTGTGTCTGCATAGAAATATGACAACAGCATGTGTTTATGTCAAAGTGTGTGTCTGCATCTGTGAAAAAAAACCCCAAAAAAACTAGCTCTTGATATAATTCTGACCCTGAAGTATAGACTTATAAAATTATTGTTATGTTATTGTTATTGTTATGGATGAGCTACATAGACACCTCCGTTCAAAAAGTCAAGATTGTTTGACAAAAAGAGAAATGTGTTCATATTTTCAGCAGGGCGTCTGGTTGACAATTTTTAATCAGCAGGCAGTCAGATCTTGGTTTGTTCTACTTGTGTATTGTTAGTATAACGTAGTGGGTGAAAACACATTTGTCCTCATCGTTCAGACTGCCATATTGTTGAACCCTGCTTTAACTGATGCTTTAGCCATAATTAATTCATTAATTTCTGTAACTTCCAAATGCATGCTATCCTGGGTTTGTTTGTGTTTTGCTTTAAATCTGGTTACAGTTCATATCAACATTATGATTAAAATAACACACAGACATGTATGATTAAGTTTAACTATTGTTTATTGGACCTACATTGCCTAAATTCATTCCTTTATAACATTTGTTTGTTGCTCACCATACCTACCATCTGCTCAGAGACAAAAGGAGGAAGTGCTCAATCACCTCCTCTTGTTATACTCTGAGTGACATCATCACTGACATTATCGGCCAAACCAAGTATGGAGGGGATGTAAATTAAATAAAACGTGTCTGTTTTGATTTGTTTATGTATGTTAAGTATATTTATGTAGTCATTTACAGAAATGTGTATGAGGTTTAGTGAAAAATGATTTAACTTTACAACATCTCAGGTACTGTATTTAACTTTATCTGTTGAATGGTACAGCCCAATGTACTGTGATAGGACGCTTGGTGGTTGTTGTGTGGAGACATGAGTGTGTACACATGAAGTGAAGGTATGTTTTTTGAGTTTGAATGTCAGTGTATAGCTGTGTGTACCAGATGTTCAGTTAGTTTCATTTGAATCAGTTCCTGTTTAGTTTTTTTCCTCCTGGACAAACTTTGAGTCTGCCTCCTACCTCACCTTCTGGCAACTACTATCTTACAGTTAGTGTTACCCTTTACAAGGTTGGCCTAATGTATCTATGAACAATTCCTCACAACTAATACTCTGACCTGGTGATGATAATTGACTGTGAATACTCTAATGTAGTATTAGTCCACTGTGGTGTTAATTCTTGCACTTATGTAAAGGATTTTGGCATTACCATAATGTTTTTCTGTCTTATTTGCTGCGATAGAGACCAGAAGATGAGGAAACAACAAGCTTAAAATGCCAGTAGAGATTAGCCTCAGTGAGCAGGAGGAGACACAAATCACCAAGGAATTTCACTCCATTCAATACAACTATGCAACCAAATGTCTTCATTACAGGACAGGATTAGCACGAAGACGACCTTTATTAACATAAATGTTTTTTCTTTAATAAAAAATTCAGAGCCATCCGTTACTCAGTATGAAAATAAAAGCTGATACAATTACAAAATGGTTAGATCACTACTCATTACATGTTAAATGTTAATGTCACCAAACCAGTTTTCATGGTAGTTCATTGTCTAATTTAGCAACTAAGATTAAACCAGTGGTACTAAAAAGAAAAAAGGCATATTTGTAGACATTACAATCATCAGATCATCCAATCATCTCACACATATCTACAGTATGTACACATTTTACATATATGAGGATGTACAAATGAAATTTTTCAGTATTGAAATTCTATTTGGCACAATAGATCTTATTACTGGGTCATAAAAAGGACCTCGTGTGCTCTCTGTTTAACATGCATCTCTTATAGAGACCATATCATAGCAGATGCCAGACCCTTTAAAACATATAAAAGTTATCAAAAATACTTAATATGTAGGAAAAACAGAAAATTTGTACAATCCTCTTGCCAAGAACACACATCACCAGACAATTTCATACAATAATTATCAACAATTATTATATAACTAGACTGTTAAAACAACTTCACCATAATTAGTCTTTTACTGTGTCCCATCTTATAGTCTTAAAACAAATGACAAAGATGAGCCAATGTGATATTTTTTAGTTTAGTTAGTTCAGTTATTTTTTTAGTGTCTAGCACTACATTAAAACACTGTAGTTCCACATCATGTTTTCATACTGGTGATGTGAACTTCCCCTCTGCTCATATTTCAAAATACAGACCCTTCAAGAAAATTCCTGAAACAAGGGAAGAACAAACTGTACTTGTAGCAGCAGTGCTAGACCTTCTCTAATCCTATTGCTGGACTATAATCCCACTGTGGGATTTTGTTTTGCTCCAAACAAACTTGATTTGACCCTGAATTAGTTCACCCTAGTGACAAGAGAAATGAACATTTTATGGCTGACTATGAAAGTCATGACTTAAGACATGTCTGCAGTGTATAAGATATGAAAAAAACTACATTTACATACATTCATTCCTACATACATTCATCATATTATGACGATTTAACAAACTACCATCAAATGGAATACTGATTTACAACTAAATTTGCTGTAAATGTTTGGCAATTAAACACACTGTATCTACACTAATGACATGTTCCACATTCCACCGTGTAATTATTCTCACTCTACATGGAACGTGATGAACTTCAATCTCTGTCAGTGTACAGAGTATTGATTGGAGTCTGGTCTGGCTCAGAAGTCTGACTTTAATACTGAGAGAAATTATTTGACAATATATTTGCTGGAACATACATTTTTTATGGAGTAAAAATGTTTAACACAATTTTTAATTTGATTTTATGTCTCATTTTTTTGTATTTTCTGCTTCAAGAAATAGATAATCACTGATAAAGAGGTCCTCTTGCAAGAACAACAACTCAAAAATGTTTTAAATAATGTGAGTGAAAAGAAAACACAAATGACCACTGATCATGTGCCTCTGTCCCTCCATGAGATAGAAAATCAATGATGTAATATGTGTAGAAGGCAGGTGATGGTGGGAGGACGGTCCCTGTCATTGTCTGCTCACTAAGCAGAGATTGTGCTGACAGTGCGCTGCCTCTTCTCATGGTTTCCATGTTTCCTCTTCTTGCAGTAGGCATACAGAGCTGCAAGGGGAACACAGCTGACTGATGACACCAACAGGAGCCCGATGAAGAGCTGACCAAAGACAGGATACTCCGTCACCACTGACTGACCCTGAGGAAACAACAGGTACAGTTAACACCTTAGTTAATTAGAAGGTCCAGGCTTACACCCACAGTCTACATTAGGGATGTGTGCGATTAGTTGACTACACCATTAAATGTCACCACTCTCCCCAGTTGGTACCAGAAACACTATTCGGTTAAACTACCAGTGAACTGTTGCCTCTAAACTGTTACATAGCCACCCGCCTCAGGCTGGTGCTGTAGCTCCATCAGCCCCTCTCACAAAGTGCAAATGCCCCGATGGCCCAGATGTTGTAATCAGAAAAATGGAACAGATGACAGCTTGTAAACAGCGCAGTTTGTTAGCATTTCGATGTAGAAAATGAAAATAAGGTTGTATATTAACTGTGTCAGAATAAACCGGTATATAACCACTCGACTAGAGCAACATGTGACCATATTCAGTACAGACAGACATTAACCTGCGAGCAGAGCAGCAGCTGCTAGGACTGCTAACATTAGTCACACTGTGTGTCAGGCTGACAGCTAACATCAGCTCCAGAAGAACCGTGCTGTTTACCCACAGACACGGTGATCCTATTCACTCTGAAAACTCGAAGCATGTAGTGAATTGTTGGCATATTTTGAAAGAAAATATATAATGTTCATAATGCATGGCGCAAAGTAGGACACATTTCTGTGGCATTTCAGTGTTATCCAGTCCTGAGAGTGGGTCTGATAAGCTCCTGCCTTTAAATGTAATAGTGATATAAGGTAAGTTGTTAAGGAGCGCTTTGTAGATAAATATATACCAATGTTGGTCTTGTCTCACAGAGAGAGACGGCCAGCAAACTTTATTGTACAGAATATGGTGATGGGTACTGAAGGTATGACCAGTGATAAACCTAAGAGCAGAGTGGTATATTGCATCCAGGAGCTTAAGGGTGGTAACAGCAGCATGTCATAAATTATGTCACCATAATCAAAAACAGGGAGTTAAACAGATTTAACAATTCTTTTCCTACTAAACATTGGGAAGCAAGATTGGTTTCTGTAGAGAAAGCCAAGTTTCATCCCCAATTGTTTGGCCAGATTATTAACATGAACTTTGTAGGTGAGTTTCTCATCAATCCAGATGCCCAGGTATTTGTAGTGTGGGACTCTTCTGATTACTGTGGCTGATAAAGTGCTGATGTGACATATACTGTAATCGTTTTTCCTGTGAATATCATATATCATATTTTTTCTGCATTTAACATTTGAGGCCAATGAGTGCCTTCTGAAGAATATTAAATGAAAACTGAGGCTTGTCAATGACCAGCTGTATTGAATCTGCACAACAGTATAAAATGGTATCATCAGCATATAAATGAACTGTACAAGTACTTAGGGACTGGACAATATCATTAATGTAGATTGTAAAAAGGATAGGCCCTAAAATTGAACCTTGAAGACATTACCTGCTTTTACACACTGCTGTCTACCTGAGAGGTAACTGTGGAACCATCTTTGAGCGTTAGCATCACATCCAACAATTGACAGTCTGTGTAAAAGCAGGGAATGATCGACTGTGTCAAAAGCCTTTGAAAGGTCAACAAACAGAGCAGCAAAATATTTATTATCATCTACTGCAACCACAATGATACACATAAATTTAGAGATGTTGTGGAGATGGTACTGTGATTAGATCTGAAACCGGACCACTGGTGTGGACTCAGTACAGAATATGTAGTTAAAAAAGATTTCAATTGATCATTTACTAACAATTCAAGTATTTTAGACAGACAGGATAATTTAGATATAGGTCTGTAGTTATTAAGATCATTCATATCTCTTCCTTTATGCAATGGAATAACATGCGCAACCTTCCATACTTTGGGAATTGTACCTGATAGAATGGTTAAATTAAAAATATATTTAACATATTCTGAAATCATCAAAGCAGAAAGCCAGAGAAAGAAAGGGTCTAGACTGTCCTCTCCAGTTGCTTTCTTGGAGTTGATGGCAAGAAGTGCTCCAGTAACTTGATCAGGGGTGAAAAGTTGGAGAGTAAACTGAGGAATGTGTCTTACAGTACATACTGAGACATCAGATTCTGGACTATTTAGAGATTCCCCAGAACCCATACTCCCATATTTGAGAAGATGACCTGCTGCTGCAAAAGCTGTGCATATTTCCCAGTGATCTGTTATCACACGCTGGCTGGAGGTTACATGTGAGGGCAAAGAAACAGTACGTTTATTTTTAGTGGAATTCACTACCTTCCAGAATTTAGCTGGGTTTGAAAAACAGCTTGAGATAGTATTTAAAGAATAATCAGATTTAGCTTTCTTCACGAATGATGTAAATTTATTTCTTAGCTGCCTAAAAGAAAGCCAATGGGAAGGATCCCCAGATTTTCTAGCTAAAGCCCAAGCTTTATTCTTCAATTGGTACAAAGATGAGAGTTCTGAGGTGAAGCAAGGACTCGATCTGTCTTTAATTCTTTGCTTCTTAAAAGGGCCATGTTTGTTAACAACTATGTTGAAGGTATTTATAAAATGATCCAATGCTTATTCAATGTCATGGCAGCACAAGAACAGGCCTTAAGCACCAGATCCATCAAGGCAAGGTCTACCAGCAGACAGAACCCAAGGTGCAGGCCGTGCAAAATAGAGGTGCACAGAGATGTCACGATTTGCATCTGTTCAGCCAACAAAATAATCTGTCTCTGTATTCTGATGGAATACCAGAAGTGGCCATGATTTGTTTAAATCTAATATTCATTGGCAATGCAACTGTTATGAAAAGCAGCAAAATGATTTAATACTGGCATGTAATTAATTAATTCATTCATTCATTTTCTGTAACCGCTTATTCCGTAAGAGTCGCGGGCTGCTGGAGTCTATCCCAGCTGACATTGGGTGAGAGGCGGGGTTCATCGGCGCCAGTTCATCGCATAGAGACAGACAACCACTCACACTCACATTCACACCTACAGGCATGCTAATTAACATAGCATGCATGTCTTTGGACTGTGGGAGAACCCGGAGAGAACCCACGCAGACATGGGGAAAACACGCAAACTCCGCCTGAGCAAGCCGGGGATTGAACTCAGGACCTTCTTGCTGTGTGCCGCCCATGTAATTAATCATTAAATATATTTCCACATCCTCAGGCTACTACTTGTCATGTCTCTCTTTCTTGCACTCTATTTGTAGCTAAACTAAGTTTTATGACCTGTTTGAAGCCTACTACTACCTCCATGGGGGATACTGAAAAATCAGACACTGAGAAAAATGTTTTATAAATAAAACAAGATTCTACTTTGCACTAGAAACCCTACAGTAAAGATATACAACTAAATGTCACCTATTTAACTATGCCAAGGTAATCATGTAGCTGAATTTTTCTTAATAATATAGAGCAACCTCAGATAGAAGAAATATCTGTTTCCATTGCATTAGTTGTGCTTTCCTGATGTATTTGGATTTGGGTGCATCTCTAGTGCAAGTCTGGCCCTGAGACTGTCCAGTACATTGTAAGAGGGTTCAAGATGCAGCCTGGGACAGTGTACACTGAGAGGCATAAAGAGGTAGCTGGGACAGTGTACAGTAACATCTGTGCCCAGTCTTGATTAGAAGGCCCCAAGTCCAGAAGGGACACACCACTGAAAATGGTTGAGAACAACAGAGCTAGCTGTCAATGATACTGAAGGAGATGAAACTGAGTGATTGTGAGTTTGAACATCAGTAGACAGAACTTACTGACTGGCTCAGGCCCAATTTTACCCTTGTGCATAAACATAGTTGCACCAGGTTGGAAAGTGAAAAGCAGTCACTGACAAATAAAAAGCCACAGCTCACCAGCTCCTTGTTCCATGCTTGGTAGGTGGGTACCCCTCCTTTGATGTAGTTGACAATGTAGATAATGAAGAGGGCGATAAGGAGAATGGGACTGGCTACTGTCCACATGAGCTTCCAGTACCAATTGGGACGATGACCGAGCATGTCTTCTATGTCTTTTTCAAACCTAAAATGAGTAGATAATGCATTAAAATCCAATATAAATTGGGGTGCATTGCTGGTTATTTTGTACTTCACACATGCAGTATTAGCTACTAGTTGAGTCAAAACAAAAACTGAGCTGACAGCATACAAACACAATACACCAACCTTTTGATTCCATAGATGTAACTGACAGTTATGACCTCGATGAGGACGATGAACAGCAGAGAGAACGTGGCTCCGTAGTCGTTAAATATGGTAAACCAGTAATTCCCTGATGTGGTGGTGAAGCCCAGGCCCAGCAGCAGACAGAATAAACACACTAAACCTGCAAGCAACACACACACACACACACACATATATGTATATATATATAGACATTGGTCCCACTGAAGAAAAAAGCCAGATGTTAGTAGGTGTTTTTGTCCAGTGTAAAAGGGGCTTAATAAATGAAGTGTTATTATCCTGTTCTAGTCACTGTGGGTGTATGTGCAGTAATCTCTCAGCAAAACTGCATTTGCTAGTAATGTAAAAGTGCCACAAGATGGCAGTAGTTTCATTTAAAGTATCGTAATGGAACAAAACAAGTCACAAAATTTTTGTCACAATGTTCCTGCCAATATTTTACAAGTACTTTACAAGTACCAGTGTAGGAAGCTAATCTTTGTAGTGCTGTGGACAGGGTCAGCAGCAAAATGTGTTTCAGCCACCTACAAAAAGGCCCACCTAAAAAAAATAATCAATTTAAGTGTACACTATATTTAGAATATTTTCACCACTTTTCCTTGCAGTAGCAGATCATGGGAGCTACTGTTCTGCTGCTGCCTTGGTAGGTTAATTTGTTTGCGTTGTCTGACTTTAGTCGCTAACCCTGAAAACACGGAAGTTGCACAGTAACAATATTTGGCTTATATAATGGCAGTTACCTGTCAGAAAATGCTGTCTGATGGCAAAAAGCGCTGTGGAATCATTGTAAATATAGCATACAGTTATGCTCATAATGATATTTTTAGGTGGGCCTTTCTTTTTAGGTGTCTAAAACACATTTTGCTGCTCACTCTGTTGACAGCAGTACATCACTCAGCTTCCTCCACTGGCTCTTCTGCTGTGTAGAGTGTCTAAACTGGATACTTATCTGATTTTGTTTGGAAAGACAAAAAGTATGTATAGCACCGATATGACAATAGTTTACTGGGATGATACAAACCACCAGCACAGGCTGATGGCCACAAGGATTATGATTGCAACATTTCCCATCAGTATCAGCCTGGATCTTACCGTTGAACATCTCATTGCTCATGCGGGACACAACCTTGAAGTCTCGTAGCGGGGTGATGATAGCAGTGACATTGCCCAGCATGCTGCCCATTCCCAACAGCAAGAGCATGGTGAAGTAGAGCACTGACCACAGCTGAGGCAATGGCATATTCTTAATAGCTTCACTGTACACTATGAAGGCCAGACCTGTCCCCTCCACTGCCTGAGACAGATGAAAGACAGAGACAAAGAGTTTATGACTAGAATGGAAACTGAATTAGACTTTGACTCATGTTAACTTGGCCTTTTGAAAATCCTAAGAGGACAGGAATTAATTTGCTATTATAGGTGATCAGGTGAGGGAGAGTCATTCAAAATACATTTGGATATTACATTCTGTCCTCTGAGACTACTGTCAAGGGGACAAATAATGGTATCTCTACCATAAAACTGTTGCTAATTTAATGTCACAATATCCAGTAGAATTTTTCTGTAGAGAATCACACCAAGCCATGTGATGAGCAACCACAATTATATTCCATAATGTGCACACAGTGTAAGTGGACAAACCTTTGTGACAAAGTCATTTCATTTTCTGTAGTTGTTTCACAAACCCAATAATGACATTACTGACCTGTATATTTACGGTCACTTGTCAGTTGACATTGAACAACTGGTCAGGCTCTTGCAATCAAATGTATTGACAGTCACACATCTTTATTGTTTTTTATTAGAGGGAGGCACTCATTCACCAACTATTGTTCATATCCAATGAGCTACTAAAACAAGTTTCACTTTGCAAAAAAGCAAAAATGTTGTTTGGATACGTGAGATGTAACAGTACCTTCAAGCACACACCTCAAAGGCAATAATAAAGCAACTGCAACCAATATTGTGAACGGGGTCACATGTACTGATTAACCTAAATAGAATTATCAGCCACATCTGCAGCTCCCCTCTGCTATATGGAGAATTACCAAGTTTTAGCTCATTGTTTAGTGCGTCATTCATTCAAAACAAAATATTGTTTTGGCTGAACTAGGCAGCTGTATTCTCTAATAACCCTCTGTACACCACCTGCTCAGCATCAAACAGGAGACAGACACAGTTTGAGAAGGACCTGGATGAGACCAAAGACAGAGCTAGTTGAATGCTGAACTTACATTAATCAGGTAGTCAACCTGAAACAAAACTGTTCCAATACACAGAGATGACCTGAACTGCTTGATTCATTCATCTGTCTCCCTACTTCTATTTGTTCTACTTGAAATTGAAGTGACTTCTTTATATATGTTTGTTTGGAAAGCCACCTGTATGGTTAATGTTTGGTTTGGGCCACTTAAACTACTTGGTTCAGACTTGGTTACATGAGTTTGTAAACTCAAGACTTATGTATGTTATCTCCTCTAGATTTTCATTTTTTTTAAACAATGTTTTGGTTAATTATTAATTGTATACAAGTTGGATCGATACTGTACTAACCCGTTTATCTCTCCTTTGTCCACTTCTGACCTTTCAGACTTTTTGTTGCATGTTATCTTACAACTATCGTTTCCGTCTTTCTTGTCATGACAAATGAAGTGCTTATTCTGACAAAACAATTAACCCAGTTTGGTTTGGTTTTGTTTCCTTAAAACACATTGTAATTTTTGGTTGGTTTGTCCTCTAAAAAACAAATGTCCTTTCCTCCAAAAACCAAATACAACAAATACCAAATATACCACAGTACCAATCCTCATTGCTTTTGTTTTTACAGACTGCATCAAAATGCTATTGCATTAAAAAAAAACAGCATAAGAGGGCAGCCTTGTCTAGATTCGTTCTTGTCTAGTTTACCTACATACTTCTTTATAAGAGGCAACATGAATTTTTATACCTTGCTTTTTAAATCACAACTGATCAGCTTATACTGCGAGTACTGTGCGGATTTTCCACTGGCGTTTTGAGCCGCGTCAAGTCAAACCGTATTGCACTGATTTGCAGCCACACCCAAGATGGACCTACTCTAGAGTGGGGCCAAAGTGAGCCTGACAAGCCTCCAAGCAGGCTGTGGTGATGTCTTGCCAACCGCGGCCAACCTGTGACGAACAAGCGAGTGTTGTGACACTCAACTCGTGTGTGAGTGCAGGACAGCAGAGAGAAAGGGGTTTCCAAAAGAAAAGATTTCCTGTTTATGCTGCTTCACAATAAAAGTGCTTAAATAATGAAACAGCAAGTTATGTTTATTGTGAAGACATTAAGGAAACAGCATGTTTTTTCCCAGAGACGTGGATGAACAGTTTATACACCACTATACAGCCACTCTCCACGAGCCTCCTTGAACTTCGTCAAGCTCGTTTTCACTTAAAAGACACAACTCCAAGCAAGTCGCCCTGCTGTAACAGAAATACAACCCCCTGCTGCTCTGGACTGATGGGCAGAGTCAAACCAGGCCAGCTCTGTGTGTGGAAAAGCCCTACTAGATTTAGGTGGTGCTGCATTATTGTTTATTGCACTGTTCATAACTCTGTGGCAACCAACTATATACTCTATCTCTATCTATATATCTATATTAATAATAGTAAATATTAGTGTGTATCACTGTAAGAGGAGTGTAATGTTGAGGAACATACCGTGTCTAGCTCACTCTCCAGGCTACAGTTATCCACTTTGTGGGCGATTTCAGCAAACTGCTGCGGGTATGTGGTGTTCAGCTTCTCAACCCAGTCAAGGACATTGTCCATAGTGATACTGTCCTCTGCTATACTAAAGGTATTCAGCAGCAGTATGCGTATCCTAGACAAGGAAAAAAAAGGACTGTTACATGAAAAATACACTACCTGAACCCTAACCTTCAGCCAGTATATTAAGTATAGCATAGTTCGGTATCACGTCAGTACCCAGCAGAGACACTGTCCTCTCTGCATATATAGAAGACTAGGCTAATACTGTACATTCTGAAGTAAACAACATACCAAAGAAGTCTCAACTTGAGGTCCACTTACTAGTATTTATCAATGGCACAAATTTTTTTTTGTTCTGGAGATAATTTTCAGAATTTCGAAATGTGAGCAAGTTTTCATTTAGAGGAGGAACAGCTGTTTTAGACAAAGCTAAATTTGTGTTTTTCTGTTTCATCTCAGTGTGAAGTGAATATAGACCTTTTTGGTATTTGGTAAAACAAATACTTTAAATACATTGCATTGGACTAATAATAATAATAATAATAATAATAATAATAAAATAATTTTCCATTCAGGCTGACACAGTGACATGTGTGGAAGCCCATTTCCACCACTGAAAGAAAAAACATATCTCCATGGTAAGTCAAAGTTATGACATAAAAAAGTCAAAATTATGAGATAAAAAGACATAATGATGTGAAAAAAGTCAAAATTATGAGATAAAACATCATCATTTTGACTTTTTTTCTATCTCATAATTATGAATTACCATGGGGATATTTTTTGTTTCAGTGGCAGAAATGGGCTTCTATAAACATGGGTAAAAGAGAGACAGAGAATCTGCTTAGAGAGTGTGCAAATGTTAGTGGTCAAGACCAGAGCCCTTTACAACCTCATGGTGTCACTGACACTGTACTGTGTTAGTGTATTTGCATTAAGGTCATCTATCTGTCTTGTGTTGTTATGTCTCTGTGTCTTTTGGTCTTATGTTATATTTCAATTGCACCAATAAAAAGAAACAAAACAAACAAACTAACAAATAAAAATACCCTAAATGTATACACATTTACATGCATGCACACAGGAGTGTGAGTGCTGTCAAATACATGCAGAAGACACACCTCTCCAGACAGTTCTCGTAGTTGACGGTGGCCTTGAACCCATAGATGGAAAAGGTGACGATACTGGCAAAGATGGATGTTCCACTGTTGATCATGGAGACAATGATGGCCTGCCGCTCAAAGTTGTTGTTGTAGTGGTTGTAGCTGGAAAAAGCTATGAGTGACCCAAAACCCAAACCCAGAGAGAAAAAGATCTGAGTGGCCGCATTGATCCATGTATTGGGGTTGGCAAGCTCTTCCATCTAAAAGCAGACAAACACACATGCACATATGGGTGCAGATGCAGACACGCACGCACACACACACACACGCACACACACACACACACATACACAAATATTACATTAAAAGAAATTGTGATTACCCTCCCCCTCCAAGCACATAGGAATAACTACAGTGGGCACTATGTGTTTTGAGCTCCACTCAAACGAGTTTTACCAACGATTAAACCTTTATTAAGATAATTTACTTTTGTTCTTTGAGTTTTAGAAACCCCCAAAATTGTTTTTTTCTTTTTAAACCAAGTGATTCACGTGACAGTGAATGATGGTTAAATTTTCAATTAAAACCATTTAATTTTCACACACGCATGCACGCACGCACCCGTTCAACTACTTGTCAAATCAACCAATCACACAATCACATGGCAGTAACTCAATGCATTTACCCATGTAGACATGGTCAAGACGACCTGCTGAAGTTCAAACCGAGCATCAGAATGGGGAAGAAAGGTGATTTAAGAGACTTTGAATGTGACATGGTTGTTGGTACCAGGCAGGCTGGTCTGAGTATTTCAGAAACTGCTGATCTGCTGGGATTTTCACACACAACCATCTCTAGGGTTTACAGAGAATTGTCCGAAAAAGAGAAAATATCCAGTGGGTGGCAGTTCTCTGGGCACAAATGCCTTGTTGATGCCAGAGGTCAGAGGAGAATGGCCAGAATGGTTTGAGATGACAGACAGGCAACAGTAACTCAAATAACCAATCGTTACAACCAAGGTATGCAGAAGACCATCTCCGAATACACAACACCTTGAAGCAGCTAAGCCACTCCTGTCAGCTAAGAACAGGAAACTAAGGCTACAATTCACACAGGCTCACCAAAATTGGACAACAGAAGATTGGAAAAACATTGCCTGGTCTGATGAGTCTTGATTTCTGCTGCGCCATTCAGATTTTAGGGTCAGTATTTGGCATAAACAACATCAAAAGCATGGATCTGCCTTGTATCAACGCAGGGAGGTGGTATAATGGTGTGGGGATTCTTTTCTTGGCACACTTTGGACTCCTTAGTACCAACTGAACATCGTCTAAACACCACAGCCTCCCTGAGTATTGTTGCTGACCATGTCCACCTCTTCATGACCACGGTGTACCCATCTTCTGATGGCTACTTCCAGCAGAACACACCATGTCACAAAGCTCAAATCATCTCAAACTGGTTTCTTGTACATGACAATGAGTTCACTGTACTCCAATGGCCTCCACAGTCACCAGATCTCAATTCAATAGAGCACCTTTGGGATGTGGTGGACAGTCAACAAATCTGCAGCAACTGTGTGATGCTATCATGTCAATATCTCTGAGGAATGTTTCCAGCACCTTGTTGAATCTATGCCACCAAGAATTAAGGCAATTGTGAAGACAAAAGGGGGATCCAACCCAGTACTCGGTGTGCCTTTTCCTCTAAATTTTGACAGTGGCTACTCTTCTTGAGTTTCCATAAGGTAGCTATGGACACCAAATTTTAAATAAAATTTTAAAAAATTCAGGGAAAAGAGAGAATTTCATAGTTGCGGCACCAGACAGATTTTTTTTTTTTTTTTTTTTTTGCCAAAAATGGCTCCTTTGATTGTAAAAGTTGCATACCTTTGTTGTAAGGTAACAAAAACACAATGGTTCTTATTTTCATGTGATTATGTAATAAATCCCCCTATATCTTACACACTGGACCTTTGCATATAAGCTTTGTTTTGTAAAATGTCAACAAACTCTACTGTGCAGACACCCACACAACGTAAAAATAAAATAAATAAAAATATGGTGAGAAATGAGTATTGTCCTTGGCCACAGTATAAACTCACATGAGACTTCATGAAAAACGGTACAGAGGGTCAGCAGTTTGTTCTGTAACCTCTGAGCTGTAATGCCTGTTGCCAAATCTCCAACATGAACTTACCTTTGGTGTGAACATGTATTTGACACCATTGATGGCCCCATGAAGGGTGATGCCCCGGATCAGGTAGATAAAGAGGACCACATATGGAAATGTTGCTGTGAAGTACACCACCTGCAGATGGAGTCAAACAACAAAGGATGGGTCAGTTCAAACGTGGGAGTGAACATGTTGAGTTAGCGGGTGGCATGTTCATTGTATCCCCACCATCATCTCTCTGATAGTGGGTTTTAAAGGTACACTATGCATGAGTTGTTGTTTGTAACCACACCATTCAAGGTTGGCCCCTCCTCCCAAGCTCAGCGACTGAGAGAGAGAGAGATAGAGACAGAGAGAAAGCAGTGGACGAGCGAACTAGAAAGTGAATTAAGAGAGAGTGGCATTGCTGACAATAAAGCAGTGAATCAGAGAAATAAAACGTTATTTTCTGATTGTTTCACATCAGCTATCTTGTAGAGCACAAATAAAAAGGCCCCACCTCCATACAACCCTGCAGGAAGGTGCCACCTTGCCATATTTTATGTGAATGCAGCTGAAGTGAACCTTCACTCTGTCTGCTGTGCCTGTGTGTGTTTTGGCCCTTTTCCATACAAAAGGCTGGTCTGCCTCGGTTTGACTCGTCATGTCAGCTCAGCATGGCATTTCCATTACAACAGGACTACATGCTTGAAGGTGTGTCTTTTACCTGAAGACGACCTCAAGGAGGCTTGAGTTGAGGAGCTGTAGAGTGGTGGATACACCATTCATCTTGTCGTTTGTCTATGGGATAAACACGCTGTTTCCTAATAAATTCATCACAATAAATGTCCCCTGTTTTTGTCATGGTTTTGGATTTTGTTGGACACTTCCTGTTTTATTTTGTAGTCTTGGTTCTCCCTCGTGTGTCTTTGTTGTTTTTACTTCCTGTCTTTGTCTGTTTTCCCACCCTTTTCATTGTCATGTGTTTCACCTGTTTGCCCACCTGTGTCTCATTAGTTCTCTCTACTTAGTCCCTGTGTTTCTCTGTGTCTTTGTCAGTTCATTGTGGTAGTCCCTATGTCAGTAAGTTTGCCTTCCCTGTTTCCCTTCTGTGTGTCAACCATGTTGTTTTTTCCCTGGACCGTTTTTTGAGTTACCCTTTGTGGATTCTGTTTCATTGGTCTTGGATTTTTTACCTCCCTGCATCAGTGTAAGCCTTTGTTTCCTTGTTTTACTTTATTAAACCTTTTTGAGCTGGAAGCCTCCTGTTGTCTGCATTTGGGTCCCTGAGGGCAGGGTAGAGGCGGAGACCCTCTGGAGGCCGGCGGCAAAGGCGAAGGTGAAGACCCTCTGGAGACGGGTGACGAAGGCAAAGGTGGGACCCCTTGGGCGGACGAGCAGGAGGCCGGCGGCGAAGGCAGGACTCCTCAGGTGGACGAGCAGGAGGCCGGCAGCAAAGGTGGGACCCCTCGGGCAGACGAGCAGAAGGCCGGCAGCAAAGGCGGGACCCCTCGGGCAGACGAGCAGGAGGCCAGCGGCGAAGGTGGGACCCCTCGGCCGGAGGAGCAGGAACTGGAACTGGCACCGATGGCTGTGATGACAGCAGCCCAGCCGGAACAGGAACTGGAGCTGGTGATCGCTGTGGCCCAGCTGGAGCAGGAGCAGGAGCTGGCGATGGCTGCGGCGGCGGCCCAGCCAGAGCAGGAACTGGCTGCAGTGGCCCCACCAGGATAGGAGGAGATGGTGGCGGCGGCCCCACCGGAACAGGAGATGGTGGCAGCGGCCCCACCGAAACAGGGGAGATGAAGGCCGTGACGCTGGGCAGCGAAACCTCCCTGGCACTGGGCAGCGAAACCTCCCTGGCGCTGGGCAGCTGGGGCTCTGGAACGCTGGGCAGCTAAGAGGCATGACCGGCAGCCATTCTTGTGTCTAGGGGCCCTCTCAGATAGGGACTATGGGGCAGGATCAGGCAGGGGACAGGCTGGCAGAGAAGCAGGCTTCACACCAACAGGCTGGAGGCCTGTAGGTGGCTGGCTAGCCAGCTTGGGTGCTGGAGTGGGGAGAAGGAGGAGAAGGAGGCTTCCAGCTCTAAAAGGTTTAATAAAGTAAAACAAGGAAACAAAGGCTTACACTGATGCAGGGAGGTAAAAAATCCAAGACCAATGAAACAGAATCCACAAAGGGTAACTCAAAAAACGGTCCAGGGAAAAAACAACATGGTTGACACACAGAAGGGAAACAGGGAAGGCAAACTTACTGACATAGGGACTACCACAATGAACTGACAAAGACACAGAGAAACACAGGGACTAAGTAGAGAGAACTAATGAGACACAGGTGGGCAAACAGGTGAAACACATGACAATGAAAAGGGTGGGAAAACAGACAAAGACAGGAAGTAAAAACAACAAAGACACACGAGGGAGAACCAAGACTACAAAATAAAACAGGAAGTGTCCAACAAAATCCAAAACCATGACAGTTTTTTGGTATTGAAACACATTTAGCGAATACGAAACAGTAAAATAATGCAGATACCTGAAAGTTCAAATAGCGACTCAGGAGAGAAACTGCATTTCAAAACTCATTTTGATGATGAGCTCATGAGGAGGCTCATCATGGGTTGGCTGTGGCCGATGACACGTCACTGCAGCCCACTTGGAGGTAGGTCAGGCTTGCTTTGGCCCCACTCCAGAGTGCTGTGTGGAAATGGCGCAGTATGGTATGGCAATGATATTATTACAAAATTTATAGAAAATTTTAAATATAATCATAAAAATAATGCTATCAATCAAATGCATCAACTTCATTTATTGTGTGTTTTGTCTCTTTTTTGTAAAGAAATTTTACTCAAACACAAGTGTAGGGAAGTTGAGAGGGACAGTAACTGTAACTGTAACTCATTTAAGAGTGTGCAGGAGGATTTAAAAAGTGCTGGATTATTTTCAAGATATAGGCTTCTACCAAAGCCAATTTCAAATAATTTACAGAAGATGTTATTAAAATAATTTGTAGAATCTGTGCCCTACAGTGCATTTTGAGATGCATTTGGTGGAGCAGCATGCCTGCTCAGCACCATTTATCAGCATGAGTGGAGAGTAGCTTTTGGATCCATGAGTTCTCTTTTCCATGGATCTGACACGGCTTACCTCTGTCCTCCATCTGCCTGAACATACAGACCTTGCTCTGTGTTCCATAAAAGGAGTTAAACGTTATGGATATGATTTGGACTGCGATATTAAAGATCAGATAATGATGTGAAAAAGGACATGATGCTGTGATATTGTTGCACTAAGCACAGACACAGATACTTTGACTGAATGGTCTCACTCTGCAGCTGTGTGCAGCTGTCTGTGATGTCACCACAACCTGAAGCATTTATTTATGCTTCAAGTCTATTTTTTCAAAAATGCACACTTGCCCAATAAAGAGGCACTGAACTCATATATTATCTACAATTTGCAACCTAGACAGAGTGTGCCGTTTTTCCTGGACAGAGACAGAGAAAGAGGCAGAGACAAAGAGGCTTTTCACACTGCACTTAGCCCCAGGCTCAGGGAGCTGTTAGCCCTAGGTTAAGAGCTTTCACACTGGCATAATCTTAGAACATTCCAAAGTTGTCTAACCTACTTTAGCCTCAGGCTTGCTGTCAGCCCTGAGTTTGTAAGGTTATCTCCTGAAAATTAATTAAATCCAGAAAAGTAGTCACAGAACATTCTAAAATATTCACATCAGATAGTGTACCAACAGACATATAACCCAGGGCTAGAACAAATGCAGTGTGAAGCACAATCTGGCCCTTAACACTAAAAAAACAAAAGAAATGATAGTGGACTTTCGTAAATCTGGACATCTCATCCACCACTTTACATTGGAAGTGAGGTGGTGGAGAGGGTCGACAGCTTTAAGTTCCTGGGTGTAACTGTAGCAGATGACCTGACCTGGGGCACTAACACCGCCTCAGCCATAGGAAAGGCCCAGCAGCATCTCTACTACCTGAGCTAATTTTCCACAGAAACTCATGATGAACATCTATCACTGTGCAGTAGAAAGTGTTCTAACCAATGGCCTTCTAGTGTGGTTCTCCAGCTGCTCTAAGACTGAACAGCAGGCGCTCCAGAGAGCGGAGAAAATGGTGGAGAGAGTCATTGGGATGAGCCTCCCTGAGATCACCTCTGTCTACACCTGCCGCTGTCTGAGGAGAGTACACAACATCCTGCGGGACGCAGCACACCCTGCACATCACCTGCTGCCCTGAGGGAGAAGATACAGGTCCATCTGGGCCAGGACCAGCAGACTGAGCCACAGCCTGTACCCCCAGGCAATGAGGCTACTTAATGAGCACTTTACCCCCCCACTACATCTCTCACACAACCACAAGAACTGTGAACTGGACCTTGCATTGCTGCGGCACTCACCCATACCACACCTACAGAATTCCAGAAGTCCTACAGAGACAGAGACAGGACAGAGACAGCTCCACTATCATCCTCTTGCCTTCTCTCTCAAACTTTATCAGGGTATGTGGACTGAGGGGTCTAGTGACAACCCACATTTCCCATAATGTCTTGGCCATGAGCTGGACTGAACTGAACAGCTTGTGAAATTTTTCCTCGCCGCAGGTGCCTCAGTGCTTTGCTCTTGGTAGGCACAATTGACTTTCTAAATAGTACAGTCTAGACCTGCTCTTTTTGACTATTTTTGTTGTTATTTGGCTCTATACGAATAAAACAGTCTAACTAAACTAAAATTGAATGAGGCAACATGTGGGATACCTTAACATGATAGTATCATATGTTGTTTCTACTATGGTAACAACTCACAGATATCAACAATACCAGTAAATCATAACACCAACATTTAGAACAGCAAAATAATTAGAAAATTAGAAAATACAGGCAGAGAGCAGGATCTCTGCACACAGACACCATAGGGATTCTTTTTACATGAATCTATACATTATTGTTAGGAAAATCATGCATAGCACGCTTTTAAGTGTTTTTAACAGTTGTCAACTGCAGTTGGTAGACTAGACTTGACTGCAAATTTAGGGATTTGGAGCTCTCTTACCTTTCCAGTTGACTTTACTCCTCGGACAATGAACAGGTAGGTAATCACCCATGCAAGCACGAGGCACAGTGCTTGGCCTGTGTGAATGCCTCCATGCTCTTCAATAGAAGAGGAGATGTCCAGTGTTTCCCTGTAGAAGAAGTACTGGGTGGGTGAAGCCCGTTCACACTCCTCTATAGGTCCTGTCCGGTTGGAATTGATGGGGCACTCTGCCCAGGGCAGGACTGACTGGGATGGGAGTGAACGCACAACAGTACAGGTGTGTTACTTTACTGTACTGTCCAAATGAGATCCATTTTGTATGTATGTGTGTGTGTGTACATATATATCAGGGATGCACCAATACCACTTTTTTCAGACCGAGTACAAGTACAAGCACTTACATTTGGGTACTTGCTGATACCAAGTACCGATATGAGTACTTAATAATGCCATTAAAGTTCTTACAATAACTTTTTTTTAACATGTTTTATTTTCATTAGATGCTCACTTTCTAAATTCAACAAATCACTGTTGCTGTTTCCTGCTACAAGTGTAACCATGGTTACTGTACACATTACATTTTTAGGTTATTTGTAGTAAGTTACTTTACTGATTTTGTGTTCCTTATTAAGCTGTGTAGTTTACTGTGTATGTGACATATTTCAGTATAATAATTTCACAACATTATTACATACTTGCAGAATTAAGTTTACTATTATAAATGGTGTTATATATGATAATTATTTATTTTTTATAACTCTGTTTATTGTGGTTTTCAACAAAAATTACAGTACTGTAAGATACATTTGTCAACATTGTGTGCAAGAATAAGAAGAAAACACACACTGAACATAGTAACAATTAGAGAAAAGAACAAAAGAAAAACAACCTAAACAAGGAAGTAGGCAAATAAACAAGACAAAACAGAAAAAAAAGAGCAAGCTCTGTCCCCAAATGAAAGTAATAAGCAAATACATAAACAGAATTGATTAATTAATGAATATGCTGGAAAAACATAATTGGGTACAAAGTAACAAAGATACATATGGCAGGCTATCAGGTATGTACTTGTAAAGAAAGAGAAAACAGCAGTGCATAAAAATGTAAAAAGTAATTATGGTCAATTTTTATTTTGTTTTTCCTCCTTCTTTATGGAACAGCAGGCAGTTGAACCTTCTCTTTGATATAGTTAAGAATGGGATTCCATACTTTATAAAACTTCTTTATGGAGCCCCTCAATGAGTATTTTATTTTCTCTAATTTGAGAAAGTGCAATAAATATCTTATCCAGTGAGTAAAGGAAGGTGGGTATGCATCTTTCCATTTAAGTAAAATTAGGCGTCTGGCAAGCAGGGTAGTGAAAGCGACACAGTTCGCCTCAGACTTGGACAGTCTGTGAGGCTCTGTAGGGATGTCGAAAATAGCTATGAATGGACAAGGGTCAATAATTTTGTTCAGGGATTCTGAGACAGTTTTAAAGATGAGAGACCAGAATTCTCGAAGCTCAGCACATGACCAGAACATATGGGCATGAGTGGTGAGAGATAGGTTGCAACGGTTACATAAAGGATTAACATCTGGGAACTATTTAGACAATTTCTGTTTTGTCCAATGAGCTCAATTCAGGATTTTGCACTGTATTACACACATACAGAGGATGTATGAACTCGTTTCAGGATAGACTGCCATAGTTCCTCTGTGATACTCTCGCCCAAATCCAGTTCCCAGTCTGCCTTAATATGAGAGAGATGTGACTGGTGTGCCAGTGTGATCCTGTTATGAAGTATGGAGATTATACCTCTGAACGATGGAGGCCGCTCCAAGAGTGCATCGCCTGGGTTGCATGGGGGTAAGGCAGGAAACTGGGACAGGGTTTTGTGAACAAAGTCATGGGCCTGAAGGTAAATTTAAGTAGTAAATTTAGTAAATTTAAGGCAAAGTTGTTCAAATGATTTCAAAGATAATGACAACCATCCGAAATGGTGTTGTCCAAATTTTAATGGTTGACTTCACAACTTTGTTTTTAGTGCAACCTGCTGCAGGGGTGACAACTGGGCCATAGCCCAAGGCTGGCAGAGAAGAGGGTAGGCACGATGAAGATTCAAGAATATACCATGATGGTGCGTCTGCGCCAGGGTCTTCATAAAGCCAGGTCTCAGGATTGAGAGACCCACTGCCTTCGGATTCTTCGCATTCAACTAGTTTACTCCTGCTAGGACATTTCGGACAGCGGCTGGCTGCGGTCTGCATATGCACTCTGTGCATTTCTTTCAGTTTTAAATGGCGGCGGCGGAGGGGAGTTTGTGGCTGGGGCCTTGGTCCGCAGAGTTTGCATGTTCTCCTCTTGCCACGTGTGTTCTCTCCAGGTACTCCGTCATCCTCCCACAGTCCAAAGACATGCAGCATAATAGGTTAATTGGTGACTCTAAATTGTCCATTGTGAAAATGTCTGTCTCTATGTGTCAGCCCTGTGATGAACTGGCGACTTGTCCAGGGTGAACCCTGCCTCTCGCCCAATGTCAGCTGGGATAGACTCCAGCAGCCCGCGACTCGTCAAGGATGAGCAGTTACAGATGATGAATGAATGAATGAATGGACTTAAATGGAATTTTACAGACAGTTTCCAAAGTCTCTGCGGTCATTAGTGGATGATGTTGAGGACAGCGAGGCCCTCGCTGATGATGACGGTGCGTCCAAAAAAAGAGGGTAAGCACTGGCAAACAACTTGAATGTGTTGGTTCTTAAGATGTTTGTTTGTATCCAGCGGCTACTTTTTGTGACGTGGTATCAGGTGTGGGGTATCGGAGTAGTTTTATGAGTTTTTTTTACGAGTATGTGAGGACAGTATTGGACCGATACCTGATGCTGGTGCATCCCTAATACATACACACACACACATATATATACATATATATATGCATTTTATATATACATATACATATATGTATATACATATATATGTATATATATATATATATATATATATATATATATATATATATATATACACACACACATGTAGTATCTGACATTGAAAAAAAATGTAAAAGTATGTTAATTAGTAGCTCACTTGAAATGAATGAAAGAGGTACCAGAAACTCCATGCATTGATGATGTTGTAATACAGACACAGATAGAGGGATGTCACAACACTAGCAAGACCTAAAATGAGAGAATTATACAAAAAGTAAATTTAATTGATTTATTTTCCATATTGCACATCAACCTATAAACCCATAGCTCCTGTGTCAGTTTATCCACGTGTGTCAACAATGAAGTCAAAGCTCTGTGAAGCAGAAAACACATCCCATGGTTTTGAGCTAGGGCATAAAAAGTAACAAGTTACCAGAGTTACAGTAATTAAACAAAAAAATCAAGCAGGCTTAGTTGTCCAAAAAGACAAAGGTGGGATTCAGGCAGAAGCATTAGCATTTCACTTACAGTACAGTATAAATTATGGCTAAAAATGTTTTAAAATCAACATGCTGTTCTCTTTCCTGTCACCAGACAGGCAGAGGTGCTACCTCATTAGGGTCCACAGCTGCATTCATGCACAGTACTGTCTTTTGTAGTACAGTTGACTGACTCAGCACTTACCCACTCCTCCCAAATAAGGGCTGATGGCAGTCCATGCCCCAATGCTGCCTAAACACATCTTCTGACCAATTGCAAGCTCCAAGTAGAACAAGGGAACACCCTCCAGAAGCAGCATGACGAGGTATGGAATCAAGAATCCCCCTGAAGGTGGAAAGATAGTTGTACAACTCAGAAAAACAGAGACCAACCAAATATCTGCTATATTCCTACAATAAGTCTTTTTGATGTTGATCAGGGGGCAGAATATGAAAAACACCTCATAATATAAGGTGCTCAGTCAATACATTATATACAGGTGTACCTATTAAACTGATGGGTGGCCATGTGTTCGTAAAAAGGATAGTTCAGCCACAATTCAGTTAATTATAAAATAATTAATAATTAATGATAAAATAATTATCTACTCACCCTCATGCTGATCGAGAGTCGGGTTTATTTTGTTAGTTAACAAAACACTGCTGAAGTTTCACAGGACAAGAGTAGAGATGCAGCAATTCCAATTTTCTTGGCTGACGCCAATTTTTTAAGGGTCTGACCTGCTGATTCTGATTTTGGCCAATTCAGATTTTCAGTCAATTGAATGTTCATAATAAAACACTATGAAATAACTTGACTTTTTCTCCAAAAGTGCTTCAGATTACAGACAGGCCTTATTATGTTATTATAGTAATATTAAATACTAGAGGGAACGTGATCTCATGAGGTTCCCAGGATGCAATTTCATGTGTGAAAGCAGATGTAAACAAACCAGAGACTGATGTGGTCCAGCAGTTTGCTCCAGTAAAACTTTGCAGTGAGAAAAACAGACGCAGAAGTTAAACAAGTCTGGATCAGAAAATATTTGAGGAGACACATCAACACAGGCTGTTTATTCATCAGCCAAAACAGAAGGTGAGATTTTATCTGTCAGTCTGTGAACAGCGGTCTGCTGCTGCCTAACATAAAAAAAAGCCTGAGGAGCTAAAAAGTTTACCACTGTTTGGCGACACTCAGCAGCTCGGCTGAATGTGCGTAGCTGTGATCGGCACGGTGGTGGGTGTGATATCACAGTCAGTTTGTCTGCTGTGCACATGACATGACCATCGTGCAGAGCATGCCTGTGAATATGAGTGGCACAGAAATGTATATGTGATGCTGACCGGTGCCGGTCATGCAGAAAACCGGCCGATTCCAGTCTCTGGCTGGTTGATCCGTCATCCCCAGAAAACAGCGTTGCAAAATCTCCCAAACAATGGAAGTGAATGGTAACCAGTTTTCAAACGTAAAAAAACAACAGAATAAAAACATAAAATCCTCCATACTGCTCATCTGATGTAATCCAAGTCTCCTAAAGCCACAACATTCCAAATTGGCTAAAAAAAAAATGTTATTTACACCATGTTTTTACCCTGAACCTTCACTGTAGATCCTGAGCCTGGAGCCATGTTCACATGCACACTGACAACTGGGTCTGTGTGGTGTGATGGTGTGCAAACAGTAAGCAGTATGGAGGCATTTATAGTCTTTTTTTTTAGTTAATTTTTTTACATTTGATAAGTGTTCTCTATTCACTTCCATTGTTTATGAGATTCCACAACACTGTTGTCCTGTGAAACTCCAGCAGTGTTCTGTGGACTAACAAAATAAACCTGACCCTCAATTGACATGAGAGTGAGTAGATAATGACTGTTCTGAGAAGAAAATTTGCAACTTGAGCATCTGTGATCTATAAAACTCTAACTTAAAATTGACGGTACCTGTCAGTGATTCCACTTATGTAATGCAGCACAATGAGAGTTTAATAAAGAATAACTGTGGACTGAAAGAGAAACGCAAACTGTGGAGGACAAGATCACAGTGATGGCAGATGAGATTGCAGCCAGACAACACATAGTATTTTGTGAACTAAACAGCAGGATAACAAACAAAGACAAACATGTGGCTCATAAGCGTGCCTCTATTAATTCTTTTCATCATTAATTGATATAACATATGATACAGCTCACAAAGCCGATGCAGAGCATCACAGGCTGCAGTACCCTGACATAACCAGCAGGAACATCACTTTTGTCAAGTCTAGACTTTGCCTAGAGTCAAAGTAAGGTTTTATAAATAACTACTTATACAAGGTTTTCTGCTTAAGTCATACTTCAGATCAAAAGTGATTGATATGAATGAATCCTCTGCACTCTGCTGAATGATCTCCTCTAGGTGAGTTTGCGTTTGTTGCTGATCAGAGCGCAGTGCCCTGTTGGTACTTGTGTTGGCACGTGTTATGACCGGCACTTGAAGCATTTTATTGCTAGGGCTGGCTATCTGTTCATAAGAGTGTTCTTAAGGTTTCAGTAGTGAGTGCCACAGACATGTTTGGTCTGGAGATTCAGAACCCAGCCAGCTTTACTTACTGGAGACAAAAACAAACAAACAAAAAAACAAAAACAAAAACAAAAACAAAAAACTAACAAACTAACAAACAAACAACATTAAAAAAAATAAATCCAAGAAGTTTCCTGACAAGGACTATGTCATTTAAACACTATAAGGAAATTAGAGATCATGTCTGTTGTATTATTGTTGGATGATATAGACAAAATAAAATATCACAATATTTTTGACCAAATACCTTAACATCAATATTGTGACAATAGTGTAGGGATGACTATTGGTGCTTTCACAAAACATTAAATTTTTTGATAAATAATCATAAGTGTAAGGATTAAGTGGGTAAAAACAAATCATAGAACAGCTAGAACAATCTGGTGAGTTCAGAAATAACATTGCCGTAATGCAGCTTTTAAAACCAGGAAAAGACTAAATCTATCATGATATATAGTCTCATATCATATATTGCCCAACCCTAATATAAACTTCCAGTTAATCAGTTTCAGTTCCTCCAATTCAGTGCCAGCCTTTCACTCAGTACACAGCAGGTCAGGGCTTCTGATAAAATACAATTCAACCTACAAATGTATGGAGAATTTCCAATAATAAATGAAAAAGGGAGGACTATTCACTTCAGTTTAAATTAAATATAAAATAAAATAATAAAATAATTTTATTGGAGCACCCCACTTGTATCTGAGGAAAGCTGAAGCCCCCATAAATTGCAGCATTTATACAGGTGCTGGAAATCCTTAAACACTTGTCATATTTTCAAGGTTTGAAAAGTGCTTGTAATTGTAATCACATTACTTTCATAATAAATTGCTGCCTGACTGAATTAGTTGGTTGACGTTTTAGATAAAGAAATAAAATAAGTCAGATATTTGCTGAGCCAGATTGTACAGGAAGTTAATGATTAATCACTTATTGATTACTTGCCAAATAAGAATTTAACCAATTAAACATGTAGTAGATCAGAAATGTCTGTAGGATTCTGTCACAAAACACAATTTTGGTTGATATTCACACAACAACATCTGATTTAATTTGATGAAGACGTGAAATAATCCCTTTGTATATAAACATTCCAGTTACCACCACTGTACAGTGCTGGAAAAGCTTGAAAAGAGCTTGAATTTGACTTTGGGAAAGTTGTATGAACCCTGAATTGTGATTTTAGTCAACATGTGCAGATCTGACTTTGAGGACCTCAGAAGAGACAAAGTCTTGGGGACCGCCTGTGATTTCTGGCGCCCCGGACCCCAGGTTGGGAACCAATGCTGAAATCAAACAATCTTATTAATAGATATCATGACATCATTAATAATCTTCGTCCTACCAGTCAAGCAGGCGTCACATACAAATCATCCATTAGTGTGGGAAACTGTCCCTCTACTACATCTGTATTAGTATTCTGTGCTCACATGGTGCAAATATTTTTAAAACATGTCACATACCTTTTGTGTTAGTCTTTCACATAACTTGGTAGAAGTGTTTGAAATCTTTCTCATTTTTATTTTGTTTTCCCCTCAACTTTCACAAGTCAAAATCTCATCTTATGTGCTTTATAATTAAATGATTTGAATTCAAAACCTTACAGTATTGTGGACATTTCAAAATGACAATTATTTGGCAAGTTAACAATTGCTCAATGTCACAAAAATGATTCCACTACATGTTTTGGAGTTAGTGAAGCAGGGTAATGTTCACTTAGTTGTCCTTGTCCAACCCAGCAGCTGGCTGTCACATGTCCCCACTGGTTTCCTGCTTGGAAGTTACAGTACAGGACAGTAATTACAGTAGATGTTTGCTCGTTGTTCAGTGATCCGTGAATAGGACCAATAAAGACATAACAATTATCCCATTGGACCACATTATCTACCCTGGACATGTGACGACAGGGATACTCAACTTAAGGCCTGTGGGCCAAATCTGGCCCATCAACCATTTTCTTATTCACACTGAAAATAAATCAATTCACAGTGAGATTTCTTGTTTGTTTTATTAGTTCAAGTAGTAAAAGTTCAACAATGTCACCTGGCTGTTGATTGGAATTTGTATATTAGCCTACACACACTGACAGAGCTGAAATATTATTATTAAATATACCATTCACTTTGTCCCTGGTAGAGGCAGTTCAGTATGTTTATGGTTTATGTTTATGAATCATTCCAACATTTAATAGAAGAGTTTCCAGCTGTTTAATGTTGTATATATGCTTTCAAATGTTACCAAAGCAATTGCAACTAAAATGCAGTTGTAGTTTTTAAATGCAAGAAAATATCTAATTTATGTGTTAGTTCATTTAGTTAATACAGACCTGGGCAAAATGTGGCCTGGGGGCCGGATGTGGCCCACTGAAAGGTTTCATGTGGCCCACAAGACCATCATGGAAAAAACAAAAATTCAATAGCCAATAGCATTTTGTTTATCATTAAACTGTTATCAGACCATAATTTTGAAAAGGCTTAGTGCTGCGTTCAGTGGTAATGATAATGAACTGAATCTTTTATATTAAACTGTAACTTTATTCACTCAGTGCTGAACATCCATGTTGTTTATGTTCTTTGACTTTTGCTGATACTATTGTTACAACCTGTTTGCAGCCTGCATGGTGCACTGTAAAACATCAAGTTTTAGACACTGCCAACAAAAATACTAGTCTGCAATTCATCACATGACAAGTCAGAAAGTGTGACCAACTGTAGCAGGGCCCTATATGGAACATGTCTGACTTTCCACTGTTAGAGATTTGGCCATCATTAGGACCTTATATCATTTGTGTTTGGCCACGGCAGCCTGATCAATTTCTCATGTGGCCCCCCCATGAAAAATAATTGCTCACCCTTGAGTTAATAAGTCATTTGATTTGAAAATTAAGAATTTCAAGGTAAGATGAGTTATTTATATTATTAATGTGTGTTTGTAATGTTTTATCCTCCTGTGTAAAAAGGTCTAAAAGTAGGGCTTACGTGACAGGGAAAAACAGTATTGCGATACAAGTCAAAGATAGTTGGAATTGTTATTTTTGCATCACAAATTTTTATTTTCACTGAAAAAAAAATCTATTAAAATCATGATAATGTGATATCTATGCCAAACAAACATGTTTTCAGAGCAAGATTTTCACGCCAGAGCTTCTCTGCGGCACTACAGTACTTCATTATGGTGCTGTTTTGTCCTGTACTGTCCTGTACTTTTCTTTTATCATGAATTTGCAGCTTCTGTGATTTGGATATTGCACTTTATAGAATATTTTGATTCACTGTGCAGCCCTCTTCATTCTAAAAACATTTATACAAGACAGCAAAAGGTTTTGTGACCATCCAGCAGAGTATATCTGCTCTTTATTAGCTCCCCCTAATAAACACCTCCTGTCTCCTATCACTTGACTGTGGTGCTGTAGCAGCAGCTAAAGTGTAAAGTCTGGTGACAGATACATACTGTATAAATCTCTAATCTCTAATTCATTTGAGGTGTTGTTTCCTTCTACCCTTGTTTATGACCTGGTTTATTGCTAGTTTCAACTTTGAGTCAACTGTCTGTTTAGCAATAACTCAATGAGTCTGATAAGAGCTGCCTTGGAAATTTACCGCCACAAACAGCCCACCTGCATGACTCAGATATAGGCAACAAGTCAATAAACTGCTGGAGAACACAACCCCCTGTATCACACTTTACACTATTTTCTACTCATCTCCTTATTTGTGTATGTATTTATTTATTTATCTATTGATCAATTTATTGATCTATTTTTCTATCTATTGATGTATTTATCTATTCACGTATCTGTTTATCCATCTATTTATTAATTTATTTGAATTTAAATTCAATTTATTTTAATTTCATTCAAAATGTAAAGGCAGAGCCGCCTTTGCACTTGAAGTTGAGCCGAGGAGAGTCCTGGACATGATGTCCACATGAGATGGAGGTGACTGTGTGAAGCTGGTCCCTCAGGTGTCGCGGTGTTTTTGGTCTCTGTCTCTAAAACGATCCTGCGCTCGCGATGTGCAGGCTGTGTTGAGATCAGGGTGAACCTGTTCATCATTCAGAGGTCGGTGTTGTGTGTAGGTGGTGTACAGCCTCACTTACCTCCACCGTGCATCTGACAGAGGTATGGAAAGCGCCACACGTTCCCCAGTCCCACCGCGTAAGACACACACGCCAGCACGAACTGGACGGGGTTGTCCCAGTTTGGTCTCGCATCTTTTCCCATGTCTCCGTCCTGTGCTCGTCTTCAGGTTTGTCCTCAGCAGCCGCTCGAACCTCAGCGAGTCAGTGGAACAATAAGGCAGCGGATGAGTGTGTGTGTGTGGTAGGATGTATGTGTGTGTGTGTGTGTGTGTGTGTGCATGTGTGTGTCTGTCAGCGGGCGTCCTATGAGCGTTTTAAACGCTCACTGATTGTAACGTGGTCATCACAAGGAGGAGGGTCCTCTAACAGGAGGACGCTTATTTTTGTAACGTTAGATAACTACATCTCCCATCAGCCTTTCATTGAAGAGTGTTGTCAAAGCTTCTTGGGATATGTAGTCCTTCAGTGATAAAACCTACATGTGTTGGAATGAAAAATGTGTCAGATTGTTACCATCAGGTCCCGTAGAAGACAAACATTTATTTCTCAGTCCTCGAAACCAGCCATCCCCAAAGACTGGCACAGGACATTTTATTTGGGTCGCCAAATAAATAAAATACTATAGAAGAAATTCAGCGAATTTAAGACTTGTAAATTGTTTTACTGGTGAGAGGAAAAAACGAGAGCCTGTTAATTTTGTCTCCTTTGTGAAGCAGCCTAGAATCTATATATTTTCCTGATGAAAGGAAATAAAAAAAAAATAAAAAGATGACCTGTATATATTGGGCCCACATTAGATTTATTTCTCATTTACTAAGTATTTAAAATGTGTATAATTTCAATAAAATGTGTCAGGAATAGTTATTTAAGCTTTTCAACTAAATGCTTTCCATAAATTGGGTCCCCAGAAAAAAGCTTGGGAGACACTGTTCTAAACAAACATCATCATCCACATGATGAGATGGAGGCAACTGTCAGTCAGACCAGCCAGCCGTGAGGTGGGAGGGACGCAGCAGATAACTCAGGTGAATGTTTGATTGCACAGGATCTTTAACCCAGTAGTACTCCGTCTTGTGTGGAAAGTCCGAGTCTATTGTCTACGCCTGAATGGGTGCTTCATCAACTAACCTACTTCTGTGCAGCTTTCATGCTGATGTATGGAATGTAGATGCTGACTAAAGTTCCTTTTTTCTCACGCCATATATCCAGAGTCTACATTTAATGGTTTGTTTTTATTGTGCTTTGACATAATTACGTGGTTATGTAACTACTGTGGTGCATGGAGTATGTCACTGGAATACTACAGACTTTTACTATGTTAAGTAATACTGCAGTCAAATAATACATTGATAAATTAATAGTTATAGATATTTTGATCAAAATTTCATGTAAATGTCTCAGACAGCTCAATTTAATACTACTACTACTACAACTATGGCTAATAATAATTAATGACAATAAGAAGAATAACAATAACTATAAAAATATGTTTTTCAAATTATAATTCCATTCTCCTACCCTGTATTTAAATGAGGAATTGCTTAATTGTTTTTTTTAAGAGTTTTAATTTACTTTTGGTTTCTCCATGAACTAAATGTCTGTATCATATTTTGTTTCTCCATTGGTCGTGAAAGTGTCCACACTTCATACTGATGTCCATAAGCACATTTATTCTTGTAACACTGTGAATTTAACAAGGACAACGTAATAATCACTTTAGCTTATAAAGTGTCCCAAAATGACAGTAAATATCTAAATCTAACAGCATAAGAAAACTGTTTAACTTTCGTAAAAGGATCTCATGGCAACATGTAAACAATGCTCTTATCATATTTCATCTCACAGTTCTTTTCTTCAGTGCTTTAACATTTACAGTTTTCATTTTGAGATGAGGTGGGTATCAGAGGAACATAGCAACCGAGCAGGTGTATAGGGATGAAGTAAACTGGACAGGTAGGATGGTGGAGAGATTTATAATTGTGGAGAAGTACTTTAAAACAGATGCAGTATTTAAGCCAGTGCAGTTGTTGGAGGGTGGGGGTGATGTTTTCCCAGGACCTTGGCAGAGAATTCTTCTAGATGAATTCTTTACGTTCTATAGATTACTTTAAAGACAGCTCTAATTTAGTAAGTGACGTGGTAAAAGGCAGAACCTCTGATTTGTGCATCAAATGAGAGGGAAATGATGACGTGCTGGATGGCCAGTTGTAGATGATAGTCCTGCTGTGATACTTAGATGGGTCAGTATTCATATCCTTTACTTAAGTGAAAGTACTAATACCACACTGTCAGAATACTCAACTACAAGTAAAAGTCCTACAATCAAAACCCAGTGTGTGGGGTTTAGTTGCATCTAGTGGTGAGCTCACAAAGTGCAAACACCTCATCTCATTCTCCCCTTCAAGTGTGTAAGAGATCCTACGGTGGCTGCAAAATGTGCAAAGCGTATATAGTGTAAGGCCGTATATAGAGCCAGTGTTTGGTTTGTCCACTCTGGGCTACTGTAAAATTGGCGATGCAACATGGTGGACCTCATGAAAGAACCCCTACCCCTACTCTGCCAATGATTGGTTGTAGCTTCAAGGCATTTGCTCAAAGCTAAAGGTTACTTAGTGTAACCGGTCTGGTCAAACACTTCAGTTTGCTACAAGCTCTGCGTTGTGTTGTGGATGATGAGGAAGGAGACGAGGACAACTTCTGCCTTGATCCGAGGGGATTTAATCTGTGCAAAACACATTAAAATCAGTACAGCAATTTCTCATGACCAGTTTTCCACAGCCACACCTTTAAAAACAAGGGAACAACACAACAACCTGAGTGAAAAACTGCTGTCATGCTCCATTAGCTTAACTTGAGATCGGTAACTTAGCATGCTACATAAAAGTGCTGGACTGATAAAATAAATAAATAAATACAAATGCCAAAATAAATGTGCAGTAGCAACTAACATGTGTGACCTGTACCATGTGAAGTTTGTACCTCTGCTCAGCGTTTTTCCCACATTTTAACACTTTATAAACAGGAACACCCGTAACCCTTACCTCTCCCCACAGCGTCCAGAAAACGAGTGAGGAGAATAGCGCGAATCTCCAGGAAGTGACATCACCAAAGGGTCGGAGGTCACACAACAAAAACACAATTTACGAAACAACACAAGTATGAACACATAAAATAACAAAATCAAAACGTATAAACACAAACAATGGATTTGGTGAAATGTGAGGCTATTACAATTATACATTGGTTACATCAGCTATGATGCTTACTGGGGCTACGAACTGATCAGGACTGTGAAGAGAGGCACTCAGACAGATGGCAAATTATGTTTTTGTTCCTGGTGTTTCACCTTATCTCAACGTCACCCTACCCTCATCCCTAACCTTACCCAGAAAAGTGGTGGAAGAGCAGGTTCACTGGCATCAGCTGGCTGGAGCTCTAGAGAGAGAGAGACTGCCAAGCCTAGCAGAATACTCATTGCTGGGGGTAGATGTTGTTCACATTAGGGCTGCCAGTGGTGAGGACAGGTAGCTGGACTGTAAGGAGAGACTATCAGGTCTCTGGCCCTCCCAGTAGCTGCAACAACACTAAATCATTAGCGTTCAACAGAAGCTTGGAGCTCCTGGAGGGGTATAGCAAATCAGAGCAGGTGATTATATACTAATGAAAATGTAATTATGAGTATTACATTCAATTTCTACCAATAAACACCTCTTAATCTTACACACTGAACCTTTACCGTTCACAGTTTTTATATTTATTTATATTTTATATTTTCAGTTTCTAATGGGAAAGTTTGAACATATGCTGCAACAAGAATACTGTGAAATTTACACAACCTTGCTGGCAGCACTTAGCTAATAAGTTGCTGTAATACATTTTACAGTATGCTTACTGCAAATTTAATCACTGTACCTGTACAATACTGTAATTGTTATTTCAGTGATAGTTACTGTATTGTAACTGTCATCACAGTAATAAGGTGCTAGATTTTTTTTTAAATCATAGCAGATTACTATAAAAGGCTATTGCATTCACTTTAATACTGTAGTGCTGTAATTTATTGTTTTCTTTCCCTTCTTTCGACTTAAAAAACTTAGACTTAAATTCCCTGCACACAACTCTCATTTGTATATTTGTTTAAGTATTTATTAATGTTATGGAGGATATAAAGAGGATGGTTCCTTTTCTGCCTTCCTCATAACAAAAACTACAAAACACCTGTTAAAAATAATGCAAAATGTACTGTAACAAAACAGATATGATTGTTTCTGCAAGTAAAAAAGAAAATCCCACTCATTTACTGCATTGTGATTTACAGCAAAAATTATGTACAAGTCACTCGTCAATGTATTTTGACAAAGATGCTTTCCAGATCTACAGCAACTTTCTGTATACAGGTTAAACAGTAAGCGTTTTCATTTTACAGTAATGATGCCAAAAAAAAAAAAAAAAAAATCCTTTACTTGAGAAAAAGCACAAATACCACTCTGTCAAGTAAAAGTATCATAGTGCAGTATGAAATCATCATATGTTTGCAGTGTGGCTGTCCTTTGAGAACTTTTCATTGTGTTAGAAAAACAAGCCTGTTTTCGGCTTTGTGACGATGCATTTTCCAGCTAATCCAATAGGGTCTTTAAAGAGTTTACTTAGTTTAAGTAGGAGGAGAATTTTCTCAACCTATAAAGAAAGACTTCATCCTTCATTGAGTAAATGTACTTAGTTACATTCCATCCCTTAACATACCATATAAATGACAGAATACACAGCGTGTTATTGTCATTAGTAAGCTAATGAATAAGAGCTGCTATGGCAGAGGGGACGACACACCCCAAACACACTATTTCATAAGCCATTAGGATTTTATTTGAAGGATCCTATGAGTACTGGTAAACGGTACATGGTCCTCTGAGGCACAATCGTGACAAACATCAATTTGTCTCTCTATCAGTTAACTAATTACTAGATGGACAAAATGGTAGGGGACAGTCAGCAACATGTAGAATGGTTAACCTCAAGATGTTAACTATTATTCACTTTGTAGCACTTCCTTTACTCATTATAGAAAGTTGTACACAAAAAACTGAAAACAAGTTTATTCAAATTTAGGCTATTTTGAGTGGGTTACAATGGTTTTGGTTTTGTGTGAGCTGTAATCCCACTAAAACAGTCTCTTACTGCATTCATTAATATTAGTCAAATGAATCAAACTTGACTTCATTTGTAAACCATTAAATAATTAGTTAATGATGATGCCGTCAGGTCAGGTCATTTCTTTAAAGATAAATAACAGGTTGAATATAAACCAGAGTGAAGTGTGTGATCTACTGTCTGGAACCTTTTCTCTGCCTGAAAACACACTGAACCCACTGCTGATTAAATCATCCTCCCGCCAACTTCATCCCATCCCAGCCATCTTTTTATACGCTTTTGATTTAGCAGTTGAATAGAAACAGTATTATCTACAGTATCTGCCTTCCCTCTCTGATTTTCCTCTCCTATTCCTCCTCTTTTATCCTCTTCAAGGGATAGTTGACCCAAAAATGAAAAAAAAAAATAAAATCAATTATTATCTACTCACCCTCACACCAATTGAAGGTTGGGGTTAGTTTGCCAGCCTGCAAAACACTGCTGGACTTTCACAGGAAAACAATATTGCAGAATCTCCCAAACAATGGAATTGAATGGTGACCAGTTTTCAAACGTAAGAAAACAACAGAATAAAAACATAAAATGCCTCCATATTGCTTGTCTGGCATTATCCAAGCCCCAACATGCCATCTGCACACCACACACACGCCCAGTTCAGACAGTGTGCACATGAACATGACTGTAAGCTAAAGATCTACAGTGAAGATTCAGGCTAAAAACATGGGGTAAATAACATTTTTTTTAGTCAACTTGGCATGTTGGGGCTTTAGGAGACTTGGATTACATTATGGAGGCATTTAATGTTTTTATTCTGTTGTTCTCTTTTGTTTTACATTTGAAAACTGGTCACTATTCACCACTGTTTGGGGAATTCTGCAACACTGTTTTGTTTTGTGGACTAAAAAACAAAATCTAACTTCCAGTCAGCATGAGGGTGAGTAGATAATGATTGAATTTTGATTTTTGGATGAACTATCCCTTTGAGCATTCAGACATGTTGTATACATGAACATCAAGAGAATAAAAACATGGTGCAGTTGTGTCCAGATGATGTCATGGCTGTTTGATTGACTGGTTGGACATGGGCGGTGGAGATCACTTGCTACTGCACCAACAGTAACAGTATCAGCACATTTTAATGAAGGTGACAAAGAAAGAAATAGAAAACATCAGGGAAGCTGAGCTACCATATTCAGAGACCTGGGACTCACAGCTCCAACAACATCATCAAGTTTACTGATGATCCAACCTGTGATCAGCCTGATCACTGGAGACGATGATGATTCTAGAGCAGTGGTTGCCCACCTTTTTGACATGCCTTCAGACGCTGAAAAAAGTTCAAGCCCCCTGACCCCACAATTATTACATTTGAACAGTGTGATCTCAAAGTTTAGTTGAGGAGTTTGAGACAAGAAAAAAGTTGTCTGGTGGACACAGTGTGGACATTAAATACCAAAAGGTGCCAGAGTGGCAGCATGTGGCAGACCCTGTGAAGGTCACAAGGTCAAACAGTTGCTGAAATTAATAAAAAAAAAAAAAAGAAGCGGTACGACAGCAAAGTAGAAGCCAAAAAGTGCAAAAAGGCACAAGCAGTGTGAGTGGCGGGGAAAGAGGAGACCTCACTCTTTTGATGAGAAACTGACTGATTATAAAGAAATAATTATAAATCATACAGCTACAATTATAAAAAATTAAAATAGTGTGTACAATCCTAAATTCCAGGGTAATAGCCTTTATTCAAGAACAGAACATGATTAGTAAACCTTGTATTGGCTTTCTCCCAAAAGACTAAACCTCCGATCATATAGACACCTTACATACAATTTTAAAAAAGCATTTGATTTCTTTTGGCATGAAGGACTTTCATCCTTGAAAGTGGAATAAAGTGGTGAGGAGTATGATCTCATCAAATGTATGTATGAAAATTAACATTCAAAGAACCGAATATTTTAATCAAGCGCGTGGTGTGAAGCAAGGATACTCTCTAAGTCCTACATCATTTAACCTGTATATAAATGAACTTGCAGACTTGCACCAGTTGGACTGTTCAGCAGCTCCAGGTCTCACCCTCTTGGACACAGATATCAGATGTTTGCTGTATGCTAGTGACCTTATTCTGTTGTCGCCAACCAGAGATGGTCTTCAGCATAACCTGACTGTCCTGGAACAATACTGCTAGAACTTGGCCTTGAAGGTATTGTTATTTAGCTCTAAACAGAGAATATAAATTGGCTGAATATCTCAGAGACTGATCCTCATTAAATACAGGCTGAGTGACCACCACCTGGCCATAGAAACAGGACGAGACAGGCAGACACAGCTGCCCAGACAGGAGTGTGTATGAGAGGAGGTGCACTTCCTCCTCCATTGTGAGAAATTCTCTTCACTCAGAGACTTCCACTATGGAGAAATAACAAAGATTAAAACTGACTTTCATGTATTAACCCCCTCTGAAGGGACAGCGGCTCCTCAGGCAGCTAAATATATATGTGCCTGCTACAGCCTGAGGGACTCACAACCAGTAGGAGTTAAACTGTAATACAGTACAACATATTGTGTATATAGAACCAGAGCTGGTCCTGACCTAAATGGGGCCCTAAGCAAAATACTGCTAAGGGGCCTTCCTAACTGGCTCGAGAGCCATGGAAACCAGTAATGTCACACCTGACAGCCCAGTACTTCCACTACAACCCTCCCTCCTTTAAACCAGTTTGCTCCATCTGTCAGTCAAAGAATAAGTAGATCTATACAGAACAGAATGGGATACAAAAAACAATATTTATTGAACAGTACATTTTGTGTATTTTGTGAATCTTTAAAATGTACAAAATCCTAAAACATAACACTGCTTTGGGTCTGCTGCCTTGTAATGACTTCAATTAAATGTAATATTTATTTATAATTTTTATATTTTCTGTCAGTCCAGATTTCCATCAAGTACTGGACTTATTTTGCGCTTTACTTGAGTTCCATTTTATCCAACTTTATGCTTCATACTTCATCCCAGAGGCAAATACTGCACTTTTTAAACCACAAATCTGTATAAAAGCTGTTTTCTGACTTTTGAGAGATACGTGATTCTCACAGGACAGTTGTGCTACAGGCATTAGATGGTCTTATAGACCATGATGCATTGCTGTAGATTAAACTAGCCACAGTGACCTATAAATTTGTTAAAATGAGCTCAATGTTAAACATCTACAGCAGTAAACACCAGAAACATTAAATCAATAATTAATCCAAAAACATTAGATATAATAACACTGACAGGAACATTTTACTGTAACATGAATACTTTTACTTTTACTTTAACTATGTTTATCTGGTAATATTTTCATACTTGTACTTCAGTAAGGTTTTGTGAATGCAGGAGTTTTACTTGTAGTGAAGTATTTTTACAGATCTGAATACTTTTTACGCTGCTAGCCACCATGGAAGAGTAACATCATGCCCATATATTGTCTGGACAGATGGACAGACTGGTCTCCACAGAGGCTGCTGTAGGACAGTGTGTACATGCATTTGAACGCATGTTCATGCATGATGCAGTTATCTTTTCTGAGCTACAGATTATAAACACTGCTGCCCGTTGGCGCTCATCAAACATGATAAATGGTTTTATTTCATTCTCACTTCCGTCAGACACAAAGTCACAGAACAGCCCCGGACTGCAGCACACCTAACATCAGACAGACAGAGGGAGGAGCATCACATGCTGCAAACTATCACATCAACTTAACCTGGCTGTGAATGAATGATATTGTAACATCTGATTGTAACATCTACCCCTGAGAACCAAAGGACGAAATGTCAAGATTGGAAATTTGAACCAAAGATCTTTTGTAAAACAGGCAGCTGCAGCATCCATTCAACTAAAAGAGCCAGGCCTGTTAATGAAGGGTCATGCAACTGTATTAGTGTGTTATATATGTCTGGCCTAACTAGAAGCATGTCCACACCAGGAGTGAAGCTCAACTGGGAGAACTTCTGCAACCTGGAAGATGGCACTGGAGAGTGCCCACCGCTTCCACCACTGTAACACCCAAGCCTTGTTAATGCCCACCCCAAGAGTCAGAGGATGAAATGTGAAGACTGGGGATTCAAATCGGTGACCTCTTGTGACGCAGTCAGCTGCAGCATTCTTTTTCTGCCCTTTTGATTAGCATTAGTTCCACCTGTGTCTGGTTAGATTTTTGTCTCTTTAGTCCTTGTGTGTCATTCCCTTTGTGTATTTTTTTGTTTTTTGGACTCTGGTTGTGACCTGACTGGCTTTTTTTTTTTTTTTTTTTATGAAATACATTTGAACTGTTTTCTGCTTTGCCCATCTGCATTTTTGGCTCCACCATCTTATTTTATTTTGACACAACATGACCTTAAAATTGCTAAAGTAGATCCTGTGTTTAAATCTGCAGACCATAGTTCATTTAACAATTAGCACCCTGTTACTATCTGTCCATGTTTTTCAAAGATTTTGGAGAAGTTGGTTTACAGTAGACTGATGAAACATCTGCAGGAGTGTAGCATCCTGTATAAACATCAGTATGGATTTAGGAAAAACTATTCTGCAAAAATGGCTGTGCTTCATCAGGTATGCTTGAAGAATATTTCTTATGACTTATCCAAAGCTTTTGTGTGGTTAAACATGAAATCTTTCACACTGTGGTTTCACTGGAATCACTCAAAAATGTTTTGACATTAATATTCATAATCACCACCAGATTGTGAATATAAATGGTTGGACATCTAATGAGGCTGTTATAACATGCAGGGTCCCACAGTGATCTATTTTAGGACCACTCCTATTGCTTATTTATATTAATGACCTGATTCCAGCTTCATCCTCTTTGTGACTTTTGTTTGTCAATGATACAAGTTATTTCTCTCACATATCTCTCCATGTCAAAAAATCTAATATTATCGCATTTACATAAGCAATGAAAAAATATTGTAAACCTAACTCCTTTGTTTCTGTTGAAAATAACCCAAAATACTCAACTCTCATCAACAAGCTTCCTTGGAATCCTGATTGATGAATCTCTAACCTGAAAGGGTCATATTCAGTTTGTTTGTTATAAAATGTCCCAAACCAGTTGCATCATTGGGAAATTGTTGTGTTTCATCCTTCTGCCATTGGAGTCATTCGTTTCTTCTTTCTTCAGTTTATGTGCGTATGCAGGGTCAGAGTTACCGTGGAGCACAGCACATTCTCACATCAAGTTTGTTTTTTTTTAATTAATACCAACTTTTGCTTAGAAAGTGATTTCTTTTGTGTGATCAGTGGTCATCTACGCCCCCCTTGCAGCGGCTCTATGCCCCCACAGTTTGGGAATCACTGTTCTTGAGTATTCTCCAAGTGTATGTAACTCTACTCAATGGATACTAACTGTATAACTGTCTATATTGCTTGATTTTATTTTATTTAGTTTTATTTTATAATTTTATCTGATCCTATTAAACTGACAAATGTCACTGATCCCAGGTCATATCAGCTGTCACTAATTAGTAGTGGTGGAAAGAGTGAAAAATCTGCACTTAAGTATAAATACAGTTACATCACCATATTACTCAATTACAAGTGAAAGCACTGGTATTAGAAAAATACTAGTACAAGTTCAAAGTATTCTTCTCAAAAGCTACTCAGAATATTAGTTACTTTTTAAATGCTGGTGTTTAATCAGTCCTGCCAGGAAGTAACAATGTTGATGACTGATATAAATTCAGCCAATCACCATGACCCAATCACTGCAACTTTTCTGCACATTTGACCAATCATTTTAATTTTCTGTGAGTTCCACCAATTATAGAAGCTCCCCACCCAAATGTCATACATGTTGTATACATAATAATAAACTGACTGAATGTTTCATTTATTATTTTTTGTATTTTTATTTCTTCATTTTGTCACAGGTACTGAAAATAGCATCATCAAACACTCTGTGCACAACATTCTTTGTTGCAGTTTTCACTTCCTCTGGCAATATCATTGCAAAAACTACCTAAAAAGATTTTTTTTAAGAAAACTTGCCATGAAAAAAGGCGTTTTAGATTGAGAGTTAGACTCTAAATGACTCTAAAATCACAAGAGACTAAAACTGAGATGTATACAAATCAAGATCTCATCCTTTTGATCATTACAGGCCATTATCATGGTGAGAACTGGAATGGAGATAAACTAGTAAATCAAGACCTTCCTCCTCAAAATGAAACAAACTTCGATGCTAATGATTTAGTTACTGTTTCAAGGCCCAGAACTCATCACAAGCCATGACGAGGATAAGTGCATATTGGTTGTGGTTCCGACCAGTAATTTTATTTCCAAGGTTTGATACCATGAGATTTTTTTTGTGATTTGGAAGCAATTACCTTTATAAGGTTCTTCTAAATTAAAACACAAAACAAACATATATTTTTTACTTGACCCTAGTGGTATCTATCAATCTATTTCTGCCCCCTTACGAGTGATTTCGGACAAATTACCATATTCACCAGTTTTCTCGTATTTTGAACTTTCTTTCTGATACGAAAACAATTTACGAGCTCCAGACCTGTCATAGAATCATGTGAAGCAGTCTGCTCTTATCCAAACGGAAATCTTTTCTTAATTTGAAATTATAATCTAATTGTAAATCTACACATAAAGCCTCTCATCATTAATTGAATGATGTCAGGTGGTTTGGCTGTATATCTGCACATGCAGGTTTATGAAGTTACTGCTCACTTGTTCTGTCCTTGATCTCTGATGGACCCCGTGCTCCTTGCAGTCCACTCAGGTAACACAGCAATAACAGCACTCACTGTCCTGTTTCTTTGCTTTAGCAGGTCCTTTAATTCCACTGCTGACACTGTTAAAATGATTTTCTTTTATGGATCTCTGAAAGCTGAACATCAAACTCCTAACTCTTTATGTTGCTCTTTTTACTCTTTGATGTCATTTTCATGAATGAACACTTCCTGACATATGGGGCAGGAAATGTAGCCTTATATGGTATTACTGGGGTGTTACACCAAGTTGATTATACAAGTACCATGCATGTGCACTCAGATACACAGAGACGGAGCATTTAGTTATCTGAAGTTACAAATGTTTGTTAAATCTGACATGGCATGTTCATGTAAGCCCTCCGTATGAAAAAAAGTAAGAGAAATTTAAGATAACAATGCAAAAAAGTTCTTGCATGAGGCCCTCACTGTGAACTGTTTTCATTCAGACTTCTCTCTACTGAAGAAACTGTCCCAAAGAAAACTGGATTCACTGGCTTGCAGGTCACCAGGACTCTCAGATGGAGCTGGTTGTGTAATGGCCCATGTGTGGTTTCTTGCTGTGTCCCACTTAACTTGTTGAGTCCACCCCACACGCAATACCATGTTTGGGCCTCTGCAAGGCCAACAGGCCCCACATTTAGGACTGTGGGGTGTATAATAGGACAGGATACATGAAATGATGGAACAAAGTGAAAGGACAAATACAATATAAGTTATCGTCTTACAGTGTGTTCACACTGTTCTCCTCCTTTGAATGAGCACTGAGGGTCCATCCTTCAAAGAATTCAATTAGTCTGGGTTTCACTAATCTCTCCTGACAGACACTTCATGCAGAACGAAGACTGCTCCTGCTGTTTGATTCTTGTTAGGACAAACATATCTTGACAGTCAGACGCTGTCAAATTATTATGGGGTGGAGGAGGTGCTCTAAAAACCCTAAGCAGAGATGTAACAGGAGGGCCCCAACAGGGCTGCATACAGTAAAAGCTACAGAACTGGGTGATGTTTTCAATTGGTTCAGAGATATTAGCAACATTTTTTTCAGATTGTTTTACAGTTTTACATTGTGTCCAATGAGTTTCATAACTCAACAAAAATGAGTGTATAAAAGATGTGTAAGAAATGTACATGTACAAACAGTGTACATTATACCACCTACTGTATCTACTAGGTGAAGTGTGAAACTGCTGCTTATAAAGTTATGATTGGTCTAATTAACCCAAACCTGCTGACACCTAGAAAACCAACCACACTTTAAAACAGAGCGTACATACAAAATGTGGGCAGTAGGTTGGGGTGGGGTAAAGGTTGAGTGTGTGGGGCCCAACTATATACAGTGATGTAATAAGTAATGTGAAAAACAAAGTCTGCAAGCCTGCCGTTCATTTCACATTTTCAACCTACAGTTGGCATGACCACAGCATGGCCGCAATTATCCTTGAACCTTATCTGAGTCATTATTACTGTGACAGATTAAGTCTCTGAACCATAGCAAAGTAGTCATTTAACCCAAACCACAATCTTTCCCTAAATCTAACAAGGTACTTATTTTATACCAAATCATGATCTTTCCCTAAACCTAACCAAGTCATTTTTGTGCCTAAACTTAACCAGAACTTTACTATAATTAAACATATTAATTTTTAGGCTTGGACAAATGATGTTATGCTGCCAAAGGAGATGTTGGATTAGAAAACACTTCCACATGTCATTCTCCAGGGTGAGGATTACATCAACATGACATAGAAACATTACAAACAAGTCCACGTTTATTGCCACGTGCTAAAGGTACAGTGTACAATCAGTGCAATGAAATTCCTCATGCACTGGCTCCCTCTCAGCTCTTAAAACCAGACTATGTGCTGGGTGACTAGTGTCCTTTACAGTGTACAGTGCCTTCTTCCTGCAGTGGACATTGTAAATGCTATGTATCTGTCTAAAACTACTACAAAAGAAAGAGAGGCTCTTAATGTGTTGCCATCAGTTGGCGCCATCTTGTCATCTGAGGAGGTCTATTACTATGAAAAGGTTGTTGAAAAGGACCAGTCTGGACAAGGATACAAAACAATTTTAAGAGATAAGATAAGATGTAATTTGATTCGAAGGGGTAATTTAATTTGACACAGCAACAAAAGAAAGAAGCAGCACAAGAGGAAAGACTTTATACAATAACTGGGAATGTGCTGCGTGGATATTCATGTGTATTGTGCAATATGTCAATAACCTATAGTTTATGTACATGTACATGTTTACATCTACAAGGTGGTAGATCAGAGCTAACATTAGAATTATATGAAGGTCTTCTGATTTTGTATATTAATACAACTATGATGACACAGAGTGTTTTTTACGGTGGCCGACAAGTGTAAACGCGCTGCATGTACAGACAGGTGCTGCAAATACAGAAACGCGCTGCATATAAGAAAACAGATGCAAAAGGAAAACGCTGCAAATACAGAAACACGCTGCATAAACAGAAACTTGCTGCAAATACAGAAACGCGCTGCATACAGGAAAACAGATGCAAAACGAAATCGCTGCAAATACAGAAACGCGCTGCATAAACAGAAACGTGCTGCAAATACAGAAACGCGCTAAAACAGATGCAAAACGAAAACGCTGCAAATACAGAAACGCGCTGCAATTGAGAAAACAAATGCAAAAAGAAAACGGCGCATATACAGAAACGCGCTGCAAATGAGAAAACAAATGCAAAACGAAAACGCTGCATATATAGTCACACAACGGAAGTGCTCCAGGCCTCTAGGGGCAGTGCTGAGCTTTCCCCCGAGAGACAGACAACGGACGAATCAACCTGCGGAGGAGAGGAATAGGCCTACGTGAAATGGCACATATTACTAGATAAAATCCTTACTGTCTGTTATGTATTATGCACTCCCTGTACTTTACTGTTGTTTTATGTATGAATGTTGTCATGTTGCTTATATAATGTCATGTTTCCTTGTATGTCTTCAACATGACAATAAAGTTTGTTTAAAAAAATAAATAAATAAAATAAAAAAAATCCCGAAAGGGGAAACGTAATTATGAAGAATAAACATCCCGTAACTGTTTTTTAAACTAAAAAAAAAAAAAAAAAAAAAAAAAAAAAAAGGAATAGACCTATGTGAGAAGTAGAAAGTTATTGGTGAGAGGAAAATTGGAGGCTTGAGAGGCTACATGAAAAAGTATTCTTTTTTCTTTTTCTTTCTTTCTTTCTTTTTTCCACATGTGGCCCTCATCTTTTACTGTATTATGAAAGTGCAGCTGATATACATTTTTACATTTTTGTTTGTTTGTCGGATTTACATTTTCTGATTTTTTGCCTCTCCCGCCTCCAATTTTCCTCTCACCAATAACTTTCTACTTCTCACGTAGGCCTATTCCTCTCCTCCGCAGGTTGATTCGTCCGTTGTCTGTCTCTCGGGGGAAAGCTCAGCACTGCCCCTAGAGGCCTGGAGCACTTCCATTGTGTGACTGTATATGCGGCGTTTTGTTTTTGCATTTGTTTTCTCATTTGCAGCGCGTTTCTGTATATGCAGCGTTTTCTTTTTGCATCTGTTTTCCTATATGCAGCGCGTTTCTGTATTTGCAGCACGTTTCTGTTTATGCAGCGCGTTTCTGTATTTGCAGCGTTTTCCTTTTGCATCTGTTTTCTTATATGCAGCGCGTTTCTGTAATTGCAGCGCCTGTCTGTATATGCAGCGCGTTTGCACTTGTCGGCCACCGTAGTTTTTGATGTTAAGATCACATCAGAAAAAACAGTTTCTCTGCTGTACTATTACTGTGAACCTGTTACAAAATGTAATCACTAACCTTTTGGATGACCTCAATACCAGATGGTGAAATTAACGTTTTATGATTGTTGTTAGAATTATTATTCTTCCAGATATTCCTTACTTTGTTAAGCGCAAAATGAATACACATTTAGATTAATAGTGGTCATTATAAACATTTAAGTGTTCTTGGCACAGACTTTTTCCAGTCTGAAACTTTTGCTTTTACCCACACACCATCCTGGTCCCTGACATATGGATGTCAATTTCCACCACTAAAAGAAAAATGTTCTCATATATATTATGAGATGGAAAAGTCATAATTTTTGACTTCTTATCTCATAATTTTTACTTTTTTTTAATCTCATAATTATGACTTACCATGGGGATATTTTTTTTGTCTCAGTGGCAGAAGTGGGCTTCTATACCAACATTACCTCCTACAGTCCAGGGCCCCGTTTCCCAGAGCCTTCGTAGCGCTACGTGAGTCGTAAGTTGTATTTTAAGGTCTCCGTAAGGGGAGAAAAAGAATTAGAATCAAACGGCAGATGGGACACTTCTAACCTTAGATGAGCATTCGACCACACTGTAGGTCCTGGTATGTGTGGCAGGAACCTGATGGCAGTCTCCAGTGTTTAGCCTTCTGCTCTGCACTGCTGGAGGCCGTGTGATGCTATGAACGCGAGCTGCAGCTGCAGAATCTGTTTTTCCTTGTTCCCCACAGACAGGACAGCTTTCTGTCCTACATCCCTCTGTCTCTGATGCTGATGTTTATTTGGGATTTCGTCACAGCTCTGCTTGGGTGGTTAAGAGGCCTGGAAAATATGTGAAGTGAAGAGAGAGCGTTTGTGGAGATGGATGCTGTAGAGCAGCCTGGCTGGCAGAGGGGGGCTGAGAGGAGATGTTTTGTCAACAGACATGGAATTTTACTCTCAATGAGACCAATACTGTGTCCTCTTTCCATAAACCAGAATAGCCTCTCTGCAGTAGAGTGGCCTTTCAGACACCCGGCCCTGAAGAGTAGGGCAGCTGGAGCCAGTCAGATGCCAGAATGTTGTGGAACATCCTCAGTTTTCCAGTGAAAATAGCAACAGGCTCTGCCACCCACCTGCTCTGACCTCCTGTCACTCCTTCACTGTCTGCAGTGTTGCAGCAAACAGTGAGTTAGAACATAATTACATCAGATATCCTCTCAGTGTGACTCCCTTCTTCTCTACTCTAACATGAACCATCAGTGAGTTTACAGTGAGTTCACACAATTATTAGTTCAATGGAAACACACACAGACATGTCATATGTGGACACCGTTGGCTTGCCAACCCTAATTAACATTTTTTCAGCCCAAACCCGATTACAGCCCGACATTTTTCTTAACACGCTTCCTTCTATGCACCAAACAGTAGGAATTTTCAGTAACAGGGACAATACATGCAGGGAATTGGAACTGGCAATTATTTAATTGGGGGAAAAAAAGGAAAATAAATAAATAAATGTAGCATAGCCCAAACCAGACATGAGCCTGTGAGATATGTAACAAATTAGGTCCTGCTGGGTCGCGCTGGTTTCAGGCACAGATCTCAAGCTCTACTTCTCATAGATCACAAACATACCAATACACTGATGCATTGAAACTACCTGAGAAATGTTACAAATATTTCTTCACAAATTTTGATTTACAAACACAAAACTTTTGTACACATGTGCAAATTATACCTGTGTGCACAAAACATTTTCACACTCAAACAAAATATTTCTACTGTTGTAACCTTTTTTTTGCACATGTGAAAATTACATCTGTATGCACAAAACCTTTTGACACATGCACAATATAACTCTACAACTACAAAATGTTTTGACATATGCACAGGATATTTCTACAGCTGCAAAATTTAGAAAGAAACATGCAACTGCAGCCTGTAAAGTTACACGTGAACATCGTTTCACGAGCTCAAAATATTGATGACCCTTTTTTGACATACAATCTCCTCCCATGTGCATCCAGACACAGACAGCCTCCTTTAAGAAGCTCAGTGTGAAGCTGACATGCACATCACATCACATTAAGGTTTGTGTGAAGGACACTCTGTCTGTAGAGACCAGACCATCATGAACTATGACTGATCAACTTAAACTGCCTGTGTTCATTCTGTTTTCATTGGTGGCCTTGCACTAATTGGCAACATGCAGTTAGAGGCAGCACACATGAGTGATCTCTCTGGCTCTCTGGCATATTGACTGTCATTTAGAAGGAGACATAACTGCCACCCATTCACCCAAGTGCACAAAGAAAGTGAGCTATTATATAAGTACACACCCGTAGACAGGGGTGGAAGTAACTAATTACAAATACTCAAGTTACTGTAGTTAATTTTTTGGGGGGGTACTTGTACATTAATGAGTAAATTTGTACTTTTACTCATACTTAAGTATGCATTACACTATGTAATCTACTTATTTAATTTTAAATTCATAACTGAGTACAATTTGAATTAATAACCAAACTTTACATCTGCATTTTTGTAACCAATCACAAACAGGCCAATGAAAACAATTAAATATGGACAAAGCACAGCAGCACAGGTTTGGAGTAAGGATGTTCATGATTAATCATTAATCAATGAATCACCATTTAAGAATTTAATCAATTAAAATGCATTCATGGATCAGTATTTAATCAATAGTCCAGAAATGACAGGGACTTTGTCTGGCAGAACCATTTGTTGAATAATTAAACTTAAACATAAAATGAGAAAAAAAAATTGACAAAATAACCAAGAAAAAAAAATGAAAATCTGAAAATTCTAAATGATTAATAATTAATCAGTTATGAGCCTTTTTTTTAAAAAAACTGTGAAACATAAACATTTGTAGAGGTGTCTGTGAGCACTGAGCAGAACAGAGGAGGAGTTTGGAGAGATTCAGATAAAAGTTTCAAAGAGACGCAAACACTTTTGACTGATTTGATCAGGCTCGCTACAAGGCCCATCAGGGAGCCACACTCTGTGTAGAGCACACATGCACAACCACTGCAGCTGCCTGTCGGGTAGTGGGACAGCTGGTCATCTGTGCTGGGGAGTTACCCTACAAGCACATTTGTAAAACAGAATAATGTGGTCTCAACAATCCTCTGCTAAGCCCTACACAGTCTGCTTTATGTTTGCCACCATTCCCTTCAAAATTCAAGGAGATTTGCCAACCTCCATCAATTTAAGGAGTTAAAAAGGTTTCAAGGGCTGTACAGGAGACAATAAAAACAATAAGAGATGCTGCATGTTAGTGGAGTTAGAAACCCAATTAGACATGATTGTAGTTCATGACCTGAAGTACAACTCTGTCATGTACAGGCTACTTGAAGAAAAGAGGAAGACATATTTAATTAACCTCCAGGGGAAATGACATTTTTCCCTCCATTGTAATGTTTATACACAGGCCTGAAATACACACACACAAAGAGGACCTCTACACATGCATCAGAGAGATGTCAAAGCAAGGGGGCTGCATTCATACATACAGTCAGGCACTCTGAACAGCTAGGGGTTCCTTGTCACTGTCCAGGGGGTGAACCAGGACCTCTCAGCTACCAGTCCATGCTCCGTACTTTGTAGTCCTTATGGACTGAGCTACTGCTGCCATCTCAACAAAAAGAACCAACCAGGGGTGGAAGAAACTAATTATTGTAATTAAGTAGATTTTTACAGTACTTGTACTTTCATGAGTACAAGTCTCTACTTTTAATCATATTTAAGTATTTATTACACTGAAATGTATGTAATAAAACTGTAATGTAATCTACTTAGTTACTTTTCAAATCATAGTTGAGTACTGAGTACAATTTGAATTAATATCCAAACCTTTCATCTGCATTTTTGTAGCCAATAAGATGATCTGATCATAAACAGGCCAATGAAAACTAGGAGATACAAATGAAAAACAAAACACTGCAGCAGCACAGGTTTAAAATAAGAATGTTAATGATTGATCATTAACTGATTAATCACAGTTGAGAAACCGACCAATTAAAAAATGTATTGGATGTTTAATTAATAGTCATGGCAGGAATTGTGCCTCGTCTGACGTTGTTTTGTCTGATGGCACCATTTGTTTAACACAAAAACTTATTAAACTTGATGATTTTTAAAAAAGGAGGAGGAGGAGAAGGAGGAGGAGAAGAAAAGATAAAGCTCAGCACCTTCTGTGGCATGAGCTGGACCTTTTACCTGGCGGACCTACACACCTTCAGGGAGGGGCGTTCCATTAAGTTAATCCTCCATGTTTCTTTTGCACACACTAATGATGAGACTAAAGTAAAAATACTCCAAACTGTGTGCCTCAAGACACAAGACTTTGCTACTTCACTCTCTCTCCTTTGTTTCATGTCTCCACAATTGCTGTTTAATACAAATGAGTTAAAAAATTGTCAAGCCTTTCAAAACAAAGAGCACTTTGAGATGAACTACAGACTGATCACAGAGATTTCAGTCGTCAGCAGGGATTTCCATTTCTGCCATTTTATTGAAGTGAAATGACAAAGTTGTATCTGTGTCGACATGAACCACTTTAATGTGTATTTCAAATAATGTTACAGCTGGCTATGTGGGAAATGACAATAGCATCACAAATATTACATTTCATAGAGCTTTAAAGGAACATATTTGTGTCTTGCATTATTCGATCATGACAAGTTAAAGCTACAGATTTTCATCTATTTCCATAAACTATGAAAATAATCCTACAGCGACTAACTCCCTTTATTTAGGTCATTATTATCTCTGATATTAATTGAGTCAGTTATGTAATTGTAGATTGGTCCTGACAAATCATTCTGCACTTTTACTGTAACTGCAGTGCCATGCCATGTCCTCCTTGTAATTAATGGGCAAAAACACTTGTATAGTCCTTTAAATAATATTTCAACTGTACATGAAGTGGTGAACTAGTGGTGTTAGGAGCAAGAAATGAGCATTGAGATATGTGTCAACCATAAAAACATAACAGCACATTGTGAAGCCAAAAAGAAAATAATATAACAACCTGTACTATTACTCTTTAGGGTGATGGTGATGTATTCACTCAACATTTATGGTTGACCTAACACCTCTGTATCGTCAAAACTGTACAACGACTATCCAGGCTGCTGGAGTTAAGGTTAGCCATGTTAGGCATGATGCAGCTGTTGAGGTGAACTTGTTAAGCTACACTTTTAGCTTGAATGTGGTGGTACAAGGACTTTCCTAGAGATAAAAGTGGACCTGGATCCTGCTGGGGTATCAGGCATCGGAGCGGTGGTTGGCCCTCTCTTTGGCCCTTCTTCTGGCTCGCTCCAGTTCAGCCATCATGGGCAGAGGACCCTCATACATGTTGGTCTTAATAGCTCTCAGCTTCTCCTGGTAGTCCTTTGGCAAGCCATTCTGCTCTGCTCCCATCACGATCACCTGCAGTGGTCAATATAAGCTCAATATATTGACTGCGCTTATACTGAAGTCCCTGACAGCCACATTTTTTCACAGTTCACTGTTTTAATGTTGTTTTAAATGTATTTTAGACACCTAAAAAAATCAGTTTAAGTGGACGCTATATTTAGAATATTTTCACCACTTTACTTTGCTGTCAGAGAGACTTTTCTGACAGGAAACTGAACTTATATAACATCACCAGACTCCTTTGTAAAAAAAAAAAAAAAAGTCAATATCTTCACAGAGTTGCTGGTCTCCAGAATCCAAACTGACCTTTGAAAACACCACAATCACACAATAACACAAACAAATAGTGGTGGAAAGAGTACTGAAAATCTGAACTCAGAGTACAGGTACTGTTACATTACTAAAATGTTACTCAATTACAAATAAAACTACTGATGTTAGAAAAATAGGTAAGTAAAAATGCAAAGTATTCATCTAAAAAAAAAACTACTCAGAGTATTAGCTACTTTTTAACTGTTGATGTTTAATACATTATCAATAGCAGCACTCAGTCAGAGGTTTCTCTTTCTCCAAATATTCTAAATTTCTCCTGTCTCCTTCTCTGTCCTGCTCAGTGCTCACAGTCACTTTTACAAACTCGGGTTGCATATTTTCTGTAATTTTCCTTAACCACTAGTTGAAAACACTAATAATCAATTAATCATTCATAATTTATAAGATTTTTTTAATTAAAAAGAAAATCTCATTTCAGGTTTTTCTGCTTTGTCATTTTTTTCTTATTTAAAGTCTGACTTTCCTTATTTAACAAATAATTTTAATTGGTTGAATTCTCAATAGTGATTAACCAATTAATCATTAACACCCTTACTTCAAACCAGAGCTGCTGCAGTGTTTTGTTTTTCTTCTATATGTCCTGGTTTTAATTGGCCTGTTTATAATCAGATCATCTTATTGGCTACTAAAATGCAGGTGAAGTTTGTATATGAATTCAAATTGTACTCAATTACGATTGAAAGTAACTAAGTAGATCACATCTTGTAATGCACACTTAACTACATATAAAGCACAGACTTGAAAATCTACTCATAGAAGTACAAGTACCCAAAAATACTTCTTAATTACAGTACCTTGAGTATTTGTTATTAGTTACTTCCTGTGCAAACAAAGCTATCGAAGCAGCAGCAGCTCAGTGTGTTTACCTGCGAGGCAAAATGATGGATAGTGGCTTTGGAGAGAGTGATGGCTGGCTTATATAACAGACAGCAAGGAACAGCAGTAAAAATATTCTAAATATAGGGTACACCTTTTTAAGTGTCTAAAATAGGTTTGGTTGCTGACCCTGTCCACACACACAGCTTTGCCTCTTGTAACACTATTGCTGCTTCTCCAAAATGTTGACTGTCATCTACTGTAGAGAATACACTGAGAAGTACCTCATATAACAACAACATTTCAAAAAATCTGTACTTTCCCTTTAAAGTCAGTCATTCATTGTACAATGGTCCATTGTCATGTCTCATCTTCATTACCAGGGATGGAAGTAACTAATTACAAATACTCAAATTACAGTAATTAAGTGTTTTTGGGGTACTTGTATTTTGGTGAGTAGATTTTCAAGTCACTTTTCCTTGTAGTTATGTATGCATTACACCATGAAAACCAACTTAGTTACTTTTAAAATCATAATTGTGTACAAATTGAATTGATATTCAGACCTTTCATCTGCATTTTAGTAGCCAGTCAGGTGATCTGATTGCGGAGAAGGAGTCTGGAGGATTTTAGACTGAAGATTTGAAGAAACAGTACCCTCTTTGAATAGCTGCTACTGATGTGTTAAACATCAGTGGTTAAAAAGTAACTAATACTCTGAGTAGTTTTTGAAACCAGTACTTTTACTTGTATTTGAGTAAAATTTTAGTCATCTAACAGTACTTGTACTTGAGTATAGATTTTCAGTACTCTTTCAACCACTCTACATTGTTAATGCACATATTGTATGTGTTAAAGTATTAGAGTTATTGTGTAGAGCAGCTGTGTAGTGGCAGCGTGCACCAGCTGTAGTCCTCTGTCAGCCTGTCAGGATCCAAAGATCCCAGTAACTTTGAGCCCAGCATAACAGGGGGAACAATATGGTGGACTGTGTGGAAACACACTATAGAAGACAAAGCTGTGACCACAAAGCCACGCTGTCCCTCTCGGCATGCTGTTTTTCTCTCAGGCATGTTTGCAGCTCTCACATGTGCAAAAGAACAATCTGGTATTCAAGCTGTCAGATCTGTAAAAACGTAGCATGGCAGAGGGGGCGTGTCCTCACTGTTTAGACCTGTTGATCACATAGTCAGGTGACGAGGGGTGTGACCAAACTGATCCCCATTCCAGATGCTTCACACAGAGAAACGGGTAGGAGTGAATAGGTGATGATGCCTCTGACCTGATTCATGATCGTATTCTTTTGTCTTCCAAATCCAAAACAACAACATTAAACAATCATGTTTGACATCACACAGAGTGACAAGGGGCCATTAAAAAGGTCATTTACAGGGTCACCCATGGGTGACTATTTATAATTCTATGACTGCAAATTCAAAGTATATCACTGATCTGCCTTATTTCATACTTCAGCCCAGAGTGGAGATGTGAGCTTTTCTCGTCCACTGACACTTTGCTTTTCAAATGTTTACTCAGTACTGTGTGTAGCTTTGGTTATGGCCACTACCTGTACACGTTTTACTTTGTTCCCTCATTTTGAAATGTTGAATGGCACTAAATATTATAATTTATGACATGGCTTTGATAAATACTCAATTCTGATTGGTTAACTAGAGCATTCTAAGGTCTGTTATTTCTGTATAGCAGACTCTGGAGGTACATAACCATGTAATAGGCGGGATAATGAACAGTGAGCATGTCAGAAATGTGAAATAAAGCCATAAAGTTATTTTAAAATTAATATTTTGCATCACATAAATGTGTGCCAAATACATTTTTTTGGTGAATAACCATGCAGGATAAGTACAGTGAGCAGGTCATTATTCTGAAATACACTCATTCAGGATGATGCAAGACCCCTTCAAGAGCCCCAGGGTCCTGCATCATCCTGTCATGATTTATTTCACAATAACAACTTGCTCACTGTACATTATCCCTTAAATGGAGCTTGGAGGCTGACAAATCATGGCAACAACATAGTCATATTTTGATAAAATGTCCTGGTCACTAGATATATATCCTAAAATTTATGACAACTAATGTTTTTTACCAGAAAGATTTCTGGAGGAAATGTAAATTCTTGATTGTCTTCGTTGTCAAGATTTTTTCTCTTCTTTAAAGCTTCGCAGGACTTTTAACATCAGAGCTCATATCGAGCATCTGGCTTGTGGTTTGTTTAGGTTACTGCAACACATTGGTTGAGCTCATTTTGGTTAAATATTGAGGTGGGCAGGTTTATGTTGATTTGCCAAAACAGATCATAATATAAAACAACATAAGAACATCATCGTAATTCTGTGGCCAAAAACAGATATTGAAGAAAAACAAATGAAATATGTCCGCAGTGAAGATTTTCATTTTCAATATCGATTAAGTCCCCATCATTCTGTAAAAAAACAAAATGAAAAACATAATGTGGACCGCATTCTTTTTCTCTTCAAATGTAGTTGATGTTGTAACTTAGTAATACATTTAAGAAAAAAGGCTTGCTTGCTTTTAATTCAATAATGAGATTCAAGGGATCCTCATCAAAATAGTTTGTTAAAAGCCACTATCAGTCAAGCTTGTTAGTCAGAGTGTGAAGTTAGTGCCCTGCTGCCAGAGTGCTTCATTCATCAGGAACCAAACACTGCTCCATAGTAGCAGAACTGATTTAAACACAGAAACTGCAACTATTCAATGACTTCTGTAATACTAAATCTATACAATCAGCCCACCAGTAACTGAATCGGACAGCAGGAGTTTTGCAGATTGGATCTTGCCTCTCACAGCATCACATAAATGATTAAAGGATAAATCTGGTGATACACTCAGTTGCCAGTGTATTAGGTACACCTAAAGTACTGCAGTCTAATTGACCTGGTATAAATCCTCCCTTCCTGAAGGTTCTAATGTTGAGTTTGAACTGAAACTAAAGCCTGATACATCTTATTCCTCTGTGCCACTGGGCTCCATTGTTGACCAAGAACAATTAAAAACACACCAGTGAGCCAAACTGTTGAACTGGGTGACATGTTCCTTCATTACCATGAAGACACACACTGTAGTTTATTTTGGATGTAAAATGGTAAAATAATTTAAAGTTAAAAAAACAAACAAACAAAAAAAAACAAAAAACAGTTTTGTAAAATAGTTTACTTCAGAACTACACTTAATTCAAATTTTGAGGTGCCTGTACTTAAGTATTTCTATTTTATATTACTTTATGTTTCTACTCCCCTACATTTCAAAGGAAAATGCCCATTTTTATGTCTCTATGTTTATTTGGCAGATAGATTCAAATTACTATACAGATTAAGAATTTACATAAAAATATACATATAATAAGCTTATAAAATGAAACACATTGTAAAGATGAAACTAGTAGTCCCCAGCCATTTGGTGTCTGACCTAAAACAAGTGTGTGATTGGGTCCTTTATCACATTTCAGATGTCTGTGAGTCTCCCCTCTAAACTTCTCAGATGGTATTTTTTTAAATAACTATTTGGGGCCTGAGGAGGTAAAATTTTCCTACATATACACACTTAATATAGTACAAAGATTTATAAAAAAAAACAAACAAACAGATTTGTGCAGCAGAACTTTGTTTTTCTTCTGTCCTCTCCTATTAATAATCCAAAATCCAACTCAGAGCACCCCTAGGTTGAAAACCACAGGACAAAACTACCCAACTGTATCTTAAATAGATAAAATCTCCATCTCAAGAAGCTACATCAGTAAAATACTGTTTACACACTGGCATCAGAGGTAAAGTCTACTAGTAAAAATAATGATTAATGAAATTTTACTGCATAATCACTACTTTAACTGTTGGTAGTAAAGATGTATTCTGTTGATAATACCTTTTAATACAAGTACATTTCATTTACATGTTTAAGATTTCCATCTTAAGTAGGAACCATTTTGGGCTTGGGGCTGAGTGCCACTGACAGGGTAGGGAGGTCAGAAGATACTGAGACTAACACATTGTTGGTTTAGGGCTTTTTGTTTATGATTATCCTTTAAAACTTTTGGAAAAGATTAGACCTACTTTGTGGACTATGTTCTCAACAATAATCACTCCCCAGCATTACATTGAAGAGCTCTGAGCCCACAAGCAGGGATTTATTGAAAGCAGTCTTACCTGGAGGTACTGTGGAGATGGTGGGGCATACACACAGCTGTTCATTATGTAGGTACGACAGTTGAGCTCCTGGCCTTTTGTCTTCACTGATAGCTCCACAGGACTGTATGCACCCAACGTCACATTCTCTTGACTGAGTGTGCGCACACACGCACACACATAAAAACATACACATGGTAGCTGTCAGTTTCACAGGAAAACATTCAAGGAAATCCTTTATTCTAGAAATTAATGAGTGAAAACTTTACCTGTCTAGAGACTCCAGATCAGACATGTTCATCCTCCACACCACACCCCACACCTCATCCCCTAGGCTGTGCTCTATGGTGGCTACACCTCCATGCCACCGGTCACTGGCAAGGCCTTTATGGTTCCCAAACACCAGTTTATAATCCTGAAAAGGAGTAAAAGTGAGAAGTTCTAAGTGTGTAGTTAATATGGGATGGAACGTTGATGCCTCTACTGTAATATCAGACTGTACCTTGAGCCTGGCCACACAGTGTACTGTCGCAGAGGGGTTCTTGAGCTGGAGCCGCTCCTTCAGCAGGTTGCTGCCATATGCAAAGTATAGGAAGGTGAGGTTATTCTCCATGCTGCCACTAGTTTCTGCCAGGAGGATGATGAGAACAGGGAGGGTTGAGATGAGGAAAATTATGAGTCAGAGGAAGGCAACACTGACAGAGATGGAGATCCAAGCTAAGCCACAGCTGAGTGTTTGGAGGAGCAGAGGGCTGAGTAGAGAGAGCATGAGTTGCAGAGTGACAGAAATGAAGTACTGGCCTTCCAGCACTCACACACCATTCTCATGCTAATCCCCTGCACTGCCACTGAGCCCTATTCACACTCACAATACATGGTTTGCCTCATGTGTTGAGCCAACAGCACTCAGCCATACACAGATCGCATTACACACACACACACACACACACATGCGCACACACACACACACACACACACACACACACACACACACACACACACACACTGAGGTACAAAATATACAACATTTCAGAAAAGGCCATTCTGATTGGATGTCACCCTGAGGTAGATCAGACGTATATCTATGGGATATCATAATTTTCATTATCATCATCATCATCATCATCACCAGTGGGCAGGAAAGTGAGGCAGAGGTTGCTGGTGTGGTCTGGGTATTGTTTGTTCACATCTTCTCCTTTCAGATGCTGTTATTAGCTTCTGCAGCATACGGATAATTATTGTTGTAGTTTGCAGCACACTCATGGGATAGCTTTCTCCGGGTCAACTTGTCGAATGCCATGTGCTCCCAGGTGTTTAGGTCAATGTTGCAGTTTTTGATATTTGTCTTCATGTCATCTCTAAATCTTTTCTTCTGACCAGTTGAGGCATATTGACCTGTCTGAAGCTGGGAGTAGAGAATTCACTGTGGCGTGACTGTGAGACTAGAGTCATCAACAGAGAGATGGGGGTGAGAAAGGACTGTTCGTCTTGGTGGTGACTGATAGAGGACTTTTTGATGTTTAGGGCCAGACTGAGTTGTTTGTATGCCTTGGCAACAGCTTTTAGAATCAGTTGCAAGTCCTCCTCAGAGATGGACACCACGGCATCGTCTGCATACTGAAGCTCCATGGTAGATGTAGTGCTTGTCTTCCTTCTTACATTGAAGTGGTTTATCAGCTTTCCATTATGGTGATAGCGAAACCATGTGGGACATTTTCCCCTGTGAGATGAAGGATGGCCACCGAGGACAGTCTCCACTGATGCCTGATGCTTTGTCTTGCAGTAAGCAGTGTGTTTCTGCTGTACAACGATCAACTGTGGTGCAGGTTAGAAACACTTGTGCTCATTGTTTTCTATGTAAGTCTGTTCACAAGCTATCTCTTGGTTACACACAACTGATGTTTTCTGCTTTTGTCATGTTGTAACCTTTCAGAAAGGCAGCAATTAGAAAACAAATGCATTCCACAAATCAGCACATTCCAAGAACAGTAGCTTGACTACTTTTTGTCTATCTGGTGTACCTTGGTGCTTGACCTTTTCATGATGTCTCACAAGCAGTGTTGTGATGTGGCTGCAGCCTGGGATGATGAGAGGGAACTTTTTCCATGCGTCAAGTGTTGCCTACCTCCTATTCTTAGAAGGCCCTCTTCATCCACACAGGGGTTCAGCTTTCTCAGAGGACTGTCTTTTGGGATGTACTTTCCTGCTGTAAGGCAGGTGAACTCTTTTCTGTAGGTCTCTCTTTGCACACACCTGATGATGAAAGTTTCTGCCTTTAATAGCTCTTCTCCTGCGTGAGGCCTTTTGAAATGATGCCAGCCACTACAGATCTCCTGCTTCAGTTAGGTTATGCCTTTTTGGGACTGGACAATGTGCATCAGGGTTGTTATGGCTTGCACCAGAGACTTCCCGGAAGAAAACCACTCAAAGCGATCCCAAATTAGATGAAGGAACTGAAAGAGTAGTTGCATGAGAATGCAACTCTGTGTCAGACTCTGGGTTGATGAGTACAGGAAGGGTCCTGTGAGCCATGTTGTGCCTTCCAGCTCAACTGCAGGTACAGATCAAGTAGCATGGTCTGCTGTATAGAATAGAATGTATGGTTGTGTGTTTATTCTTTTTATATCATATTTATTTTAACACTATTTATTTTAGCTACCTTTAGAATTTTTTTTATGCTCCCTTATAGTTTTATACAACTTTGAATGATGTACTGACTGGTTTGGCATTTTAATTTTGTTTTACATGTCAAAATGACAATAAAGATATTCTTCTATTCTGAGTGGTGCAGACATAGTGCCACTGCTCAGGTTGGGTGGACTTCCTGATACGTTGCACCCTGTTGCAATCATACACATGGAAACGTCTGGTCTGGTTGTATATGTATCCCAAGATGACCTTGCTGTCCATGTAGAACTGCACTGTCTGTACTGATGACCAACTCACTCTCTACCAGCTCCGCTATTTCCACTGACAGCACAGCCGCACCTAGCTCCAACCTTGGAATAATGTAAGCAGCTGGGGGTGCGAGCTTTGCCTTTAAGTAACTAGCTCGGGAAAACTGTAATAATATTACCATTTTCAGACGAGTAATGCCTTACACTACTAGTTACTGAAAAAAGTAATGTTATTACAGTCCAACACTGGTCATGGATATGCTGAATGGTGACACGAACTGTATTGTTGTGACTTCTACTAACCTTCTACTTCAGATCAGCTGCTAGATGAACCTCTTCCAACTTTAACTTGGCTTCTCACTGAACAAAGGCGGCACGTGCATGAGCAGCTTCGACTTAAGTGCGAGCCTTGGCTGCGGCCCTGCTAACTGAGGGTCGGAGGCTGGAGTAAAGCGGAATGCCCTTTACTGTTGTCGTCATTCTCATCATAAGATTCTTTTGTAAAACAATGGCACCAATTACTGGATGATATACAAACAACATTATACATAAATTGACATAAAATGATACAAATGATGGCTACAACATGATGTATAAACACCACATTTCGAAGATATGTAAATAGCTGTAAATAACCTGTAAATACCCTGAAAACATGTTGTAAATACTGTACATAAAGTTCAAAGCTCAAAAACACAAACTGAAAATACACTGGCATACTTGTAGCAGGAAAGCAATCAAATAGCTAGTGTCAAGTCAAATCATAAGCAGCATCAATTAAACAACAGAGCCATCAAACAGCGGAGGAAAATAAACTGCAAGAGTCCATCTCCAAATGCATGGCAAATAAATATCCAAGGAGGAACAACTGCATGATCGCCCCGTGCACGGCCAGACCCATAAAAGCAGCGCACAGCTACATAGCGGAAGAGAGAGGTACAGTGTCGGTGAAGACGCCACTTGAACGAGGAGCTGGCGTGGCCTGTTAAAACTTAGACTGATCCTGTGCAACTGAAGATGCCAACAAAAACACAGAGGCAGCCGGTAAGCCAGCAGGGCTAGAAGCCTAAACTGTGCCAGACTTTGTCAGAGCCATTGTTGTTTCCTACCGCTAGCTTAGCCACGGGATTGGTCGCTCGGCAACACATGGCTAGTGTGTTAACCTTTGGAGAGCATGTGGCTAGTTTACCTGCCGTGTCAAATGTTTGAAGATTAATGAAGCTGCTTGTGAAAGAAATGGTTGTTACTGAATGCATTTAAAGGACTTCACTTTAATTGCAAATTGATACATTGTGTTTGTAAATGTAAATTTTCAATTCATAATTGGGTGTTTAAAAACATTTCATAGTCAAAACATTTTGTATTTAAAATATTTAATATTTTAAAATACTTTGCATAATTTAAAAGGAATACATGCCTGCATAACTTAAATATCATATGATTTAATTAGATTAATATGAATTTGATAGATATTATAAATAAGTTTGATTTAAAATATTTAATTACAAAAACTGCTAAAACACATGAAGTGAAAAAAAATGATTTAATGTGAAGCATTTACGTTCTTTATTAGCATTTAACATAATTTAAGGTAAATTTAGGGCACTTCTATGGGTCAAAGTATTTAAAGGTGTTTATTCATTTGTTTATTTATCTGTGGCACTTGATTGCACTGATTTAATGTTATATGTTTTTGTGCAGTATTTAATAATTGTCTTTTTCTGTGTTTTCTTTTTCTGTTAAAGGTTACTGGGGATACTGCGAATAAAGGCAAATTCTTAGAGAATATGACATGGTGTGTATTTCAGGTGTCAACTTACATGACCATATGTGATATTGCTTATATTTGTTGAACTATATGTACATGGTGCCACCTAATGAATAAAACCAGATCTCCTGTGTGGAACTGATTGAATTGACTGTGACTAACAGTAACACAGTGAGTGAGGTCACTGTGAAGTCAACAGTCTTGCTGTCTTGCCTGTTTAGTGGCAAAGGCTGCTCATATAATAGACCAATAATAAACTGCTTATCGTGTTCAGGGTCATGGAGGTACATAATAATCACTCACCCATGAGGAAACTTCATTTTAGTCAGGCACGACAGCTCATGCAATCACTGACATCACAATCAAGCATTAACACGCCATTTGGTTTAATAAAGTTAATTGAAATGAAATGAAATCAATACATTCATTAAATCATACTTGTCTGACACAAGTTTTTGTCTGTCTTGGTGGATGTGGGTGGCTTCAGTTGGTTTAGCAGTACAGAAGGGTCATCCACTAATCAAAAGATTGAGGGTTTGATCCCTGGCTCCCATGAGATGAGCTCCTGAACCCCAAATTGCCCTAGAAGGCATAGCCATCAGAGTGTGAGGGTGTGTGAATGGTTAGTTTCTCAGGAGCAGATTAACAAAATAAATGCAGTCCATTTACCATCGGTCCACTTACTCTGTATCCTCCATAGCCCATGCTCACTTTATGAAGTTCCTCAGGGCTCTCTTTTCTCTTTATATGTATCCCTTTGGGTCCATTCTAAGAAAATATGACATCTCATTCCATTTCCATCAAATATATCTGCTTTTGAACTGGAAAGAACCATAGCTGGACTGTATTAAGGACATCAAAATTCGGAAAATTTGAAATTTTACTGAGCGTAAAACTATAGTCCTGATGTCCAAATGGTGCCTGTGACTTGGTACCATATGTAAAATCTACTCACAAACAGGTAAACTAAATAATCTAATAATAGTAAATAATCTAATCTTTTAAACAGCTGCTACAGCTGCTACAGCTGCTATAGGTACTGTACTATCTATGTGTGTATTTATATATGTATGTTTCACACCATTGGTGGTTGGGGCTCATAGCACTAAGGACCTTGCCTAAGGGCCCTCACTGTATAGGGCCCCAAGGGGCCCCACTATATAGACAGCTGCTACACATATGAACATGTATGTATACACACACCATACATGTTCCTCACCATCGGTGGTTGGGGCTCGTAGCACACTGAGGACCTTGCCTAAGGGCCCTCACTGTATAGATGGTATTGCCCTGACTGGGATTCGTACCCGGAGCGTACGTGTCCCGGTCAGTAGCACTGACCACTAATCTAAACAGCTGCTACACATGTGTACAGGTATGAACATGTATATATATGTGTGTATTCATATATGTATGTATACACACAATGCGTGGAACATGTATATATATGTGTGTATTTATATATGTATGTATACACACGTCGTCTGTGTCATAGTCAGTAGCATTAACCACGAATCTAAACAGCTGCTATTCATTTTCATATATATATACATACACACACACAGCTGATACCGAGTAGTTGTTTAGATGAGTGGTTAATGCGACTGACTATGACACAGACGATCTGGGTACGAATCCCAGTCCGAACAATACTATCTATAGCCGAGTTCGGATCATATACGGATCCGGACCTATAGCTATTAAATTATTAAGAGATTTTAAATTTTTACGGGACGCTTCTATTTTAACTGGCGCAACTATTCTAGTCTTTCCGCCGCTGGTTTAGCTGATCAGGAAACGCACAGACCAACTGCAGAGAAGCTGCGTGTGGAGGAGACTGTTGTTAATGACGGAGTTTATTACAACAGAAACTAACATGATGGTTAATGACATCATCACCAACCAGATGCACTTATAAAATTAAACAACTGTATAAAGAGGCCTATATGTAAAACAGGAGAGTCTGTGTTTCTCTGTGAGACACTTTCAGACCTTCTCACAGCAGAGTGAACAGGTGAGGGAGGAGAGGAGAGCAGACTGATCACTAATCGATACCGCCGTCCTCTCGGACTGATTTTAAAAAAATGCCAAAATTGGTGACAAACCAAACCTGGGTGTCCACACAAATAAAGTCTTTGTGTGAAACACTGCAGAGTGTAACATCGTGCTGTTTACAGACAGTCTGCTGTCATTAATTTGACAGAGAGATAGAGGGTCGTGTTTAGAAGGGAACCCTAGACCTGCGAAAGATCGCGCGAGTTTGATATTTTAGTAGAAAAACAAATCTCGCGAGAGTTGTGCAAATAAAGAGTTACCTTCTGGACACGACCGAAAAAGGTGCGCAGCTCCAAAAATAGAAAATCACGTCGTAGTGCCAAAGTTTTTAATGTGGCGGGCCGCCATAAATAAAACACTATTCACTGATCTACAGAGAGTCACTGAAACACTGATCACTGACCTGCTGTGATGGAAAAAATACTCACATTCTTTACTTAGGTATTTTTACATTGTGGTATTAGTGTTTTTACTTACAATTGAAATATTTTGCATGTTATTGTTTCCTTTTTTGAAAATCAACATTTTATTGCTGTTGTTGTACTTTAATGGTATCCTTATTGGTATTTTTTGATGACTAAATACAGACCTGCAAACTCATAAGAGGAGAAAAAGGTTGCATGTTGGTAAACCAGTCCCCTGTCCTCTGGTGGTCTGGGAGCGTCTGTCCTGCTCCAGAAGAAAAATGTTGTGATTTCAACATGTGAACAAAACATTCTGGTGACTGTTTCAGTTAAAAGAGTTAGTTCACTCTTCTGTTTGTGGTTTCTGCAAACATTACTACCTTTACTTTTACCTTTGTGCTAAAGTAAAGTAAATACAGTAAATCTACATTAAAAGTAAAGTTACTTTACTGAGTATGTTTACGTTAGCAATTTAAAGTTGTTCATTTAATAGACCTGTCTTATCTTCTCTTTTGTATATTACCATTTTTCTTAAATAAAACAAAAGTAATGTAATAGAAAAAAATGCAGAACGCAATATTTCTTATCTGATTACTCGATTAATCGGCAGAATAATCGATAGATTATGCTTTAATTTTACTGGTTTGGCCCACTTGAGATCAAACTGGGCTGTATGTGGCCCCTGAACTGAAATGAGTTTGACACCCCTGGTCTACTACATAGTTATGATCATGCAAGTAGCATGCATAGGTCATCTATGATTAGATACAGGCTAAACTGTGAAGGCAACATAGTCGGCAGAGGTAAAATGAAGAGACTGAAAATTAATGCAACTGTGGTTCTGACTGCAAACAATTACAGAGAGGTGCAGATCAGGAGGAGCACATTTCTAGCAATCGTGTTTCAATGCGTTGAACCAAGCACACCTGCTAGCGGCTACTTAGGAAGCACGAGTGATGTGACCGCAGTATCTGCTTTCTCCAAACAGCACAAAACAGTATGGTGGTACTAAGAGAGCTCAATATTTTCTGAGGTGGAGAACCACTGATTTAGTTTGAAAGGGTTATATGTGCTTTTATCTCAACTCGATACTGTAATGCACTTAACTTTGGTGTTAGCCAGATCTGCCTTTCATGCCTGCAGTTGGTCCAGAATGCTGCGGCTCTTCTTTTAACATGCAGACAACAGCACATCTCCCCCTGACTGGCCTCCCTTCACTGGCTCCCTGTATGTTTTAGGACTGATAGTTCCAATCTCCAGTCTCTCCAGCCTTTTACAACCATAAGTGTCCTCGAGGTCACTCAAGTTGCTGACTACCTCCTTCTTACCATATGATCAAGGTGGAGGCACAGAGGTGATTGGGCCTTTGTAGCTGTAGCCCCCAAACTCTGGAATGAACTGCCTTTGCATGTTAGGCTGGCCCTTACATGGCCAGTTTTTAAATCCCATCTTAAAACACAACTTTATTCTTTGGCTTTTCAACTCACTATGAGAGTAGCAGTAATTGTTTTATGGTTTTAATGTTTCTTTGATCGTTTTCTTTGTGTTGTTTTACTCTTGTTTTCATGGTTTGAGCTATATTAGTGCCCCAAAGTATCTTATGTTCTAATTTATACAAATAAAAATGAATGGAATCCGAATGAATTATATTGTACAGCACTTTGGTCAACTGTTGCTGCTTTTAAATGTTCTCTATGAATAAATTTGAATCAGAGTGAATTTGAATCAGCCTGGACAGGGATATCTGATCAGGATTGCAGTTTTTCTCAGTTGCGTAAACACAATTCTCAAAATACATTCCTCTTGTCTTGTGTCTCATCTCTAAACCGGTTCCATCTGTTTCACTTTATCAGCAAAATACTAAGTACAAAGCATTCATCACATTTCTTAGTGTCACCAGTCATTTGCTTTCTTTGGGAAAACACTCTGAACATCATAATGCTATGATGCTGCTCTAGTGTCTGTTCTTTAAATACAGTAAAAGACATTTCTGTCTACATTTCTGTGTTTAGATGTGAAACAACAGGTCTTGTGGTCCCCTCAGTTTTTAAGTGGAAAGTAATGGTGGTACAGTGGCTTGGGCTGTGTGTTGGTACTCAACACCTCCATATTCGTTGATATAACCCAGAAACTTTGCCAGTCAAGCGATACCTGTATTCAGTCCTTTTCAGTATGACTTTAAGTGTACTGGTATTGGTACTGGCATCATCATTTTTCAAATGATATCCAGCACTAATGATGGCCAATCAGACTCCATCCTGTGTATCTCTAGCGTTTTGGTTCAATCCTGGATGTTAGATGTCATAGGTTGAGTAATGGAGGAGCTAAAGAAAGCTCCACTCCCCTGGAAATTTACTTTCACACATTTAGGGTGGACTCTAAAACATTGTTTACAGTGTTACAGATTATCTATTTTCTTTTCTTATATTGTCTTTCTTCAAAGTTTACTAAAGAATCTTTTAACAAATGTTCAACTTCATTGTTTTACCATGTGATATGTGATTTCTTGAAAGGATGTTAATGAGAGGCAGAAAATCATTGCCTATGTCATCCAGCTGATTTTTATGATTTTTACTTTTAGTTCAAATTTTTTTTGCTCTGATTATTCTTTGATTTTGCATCAGTAGCCTGATGTTGTTGTTATGTAACATCTGTTAAATGTTATTGACAGAATTTATTGTCAGTAGTAGTAACAGTAAAATGTTTTTCATAGTAACCCTGAGACTGGTTGTGGTGCCACACACTTCTATGTTTGCATGTGCATGTCATATATTTTAGTAGTGGTATGCACTGCAAAATAAGGCTCCCTGAAAGCCACTGTGTAATTAGAACTCTGTTGTATGTGATGTACTACTATGAAGAAGAGTGGATTACACTCATAAATTATGTATCGAGGTATTTTATTATCATTAGGGTTGCAAAAATGAGAGTTGTAGTTCCTTTAGATCTCCTACGAGTTTAATCTTTGTTTTAAGGCAAAGAGTAGGTAAATAAACAACTTTTTAGGTTAGAGTTTTGCTAGTTTATCCAGACAGTGACCAGATGAACCAAAGTGAACTGGCAAGAATGCACATCAAACACACATCACTCTGTCAGGATGTAAAGCACCACCCCTGGGTCAAGTAGTTTTTAGGGGGTGCCCTGTACATATGGATCTTACGTCTGTACCCTCCAGCATGTTGGGATGAGATCAGTTTTTGCAAGATGAGAACTTAGGTCATCACATCTGCTCTGCTTCCACTTTTCATCAGACAGGACTATAGCCTGTGGAAACCACTTCTCCACCTGCAGCTTTGTTTGAGTGTGGCCCTCCTGTGTGACTGGCCCCATTGCAGCAGACCATGTTCTTCTTGCTCACTATATTTGTATATAAAATCATCTTGCTGAGCATGTTGTTCAGGATGATTATGACATATTTGAATTATCAAAAGCACCCGTTGTTAAACAGGCTGCCGCCACTGAAGGGAAAGTTCTGTAACTAATGAAACTAATGTTGGCGTTCTGGACCCTCTCAGTGTTGACACTGTGATCCTGCTCACTAGATGGCAGCACATACATTCTAATCAAAACTCTGCTTCGTGTCCCTTTCTGTTCCCAGGGATGTTGTGTGTTGTTTAAATGATCAAGGTGTTAAGCTGCATTGATAGTCTGCACTGTGCAGTGGTGGAAAGAGTACTGAAAATCTATATTCAAGAACAAATACTGTTATATTACTGTAATATTACTCAATAACAAATAAATCTTCAAATGTTAAAGCAATACTTTAGTAAAATTACAGGTTATGCTTCTCAGCAACTACTCAGAAAAGTTACTTGAATGGAAAAGGAAAAGGGGTTTCTGTTTTTAGGAATCTTAAATTGTAACTTGCAGGCTGGAACCCCAGTGAATCAATGGTTAGTGAAATAATGTAGAAACTTGATTTTCAAAACAAACAAACAACAACAACAACAACAATCACAACAACAACATATAAAAACAATAAAATGACTTCTGGAGCTGTTTTTTTTTGGGGGGGGGGGGGGGCAGCTGAAAATATGACAAGAAAAGGAGAGAGAGAGATGATGATATGCAGCAAATGTGCCGCAGGTGGGAATCGAAGCTGCAGCCGCAGCAGAAGACTGATAGCCTCAACATGTGGTGTGCATGCTCTACCAACTGAGATATATGTGCACCTCTGGAGCTGTTTGTGTGAGAGAATTTTACTTTCACATTTAAAAACGATAAACGAGAAGTGACATAGCTCAAAGCGGAATTAGATCAGAATTAACATTAATAAATATGAATCCGAAAGAGAGTTTTGTCTCCGAAAAGGTTGAAAATGTATATTCATATGAATATGATGGACCACAAGCTCATGATTATTAAACTACTAGGCATCAAAGAAACCTGAAGCAGGACTAGGAGAAATATCGGTCACAGAAGAGACATTGAGCTGTGGTGTGAGGAGAGTCAGTGGAGAACCGACCAGGTGTCTTGGTGAGTGACTGGAATTTGCTAAAAGCTAATCCAGCTCATGTTCGAGTATCAGCTTTTATCAGCTCTTGTCTCACATCACCTTGTTTCCTATAAATCCACACACAGCGCCACAGCGACGAGAAAGAGAGGATGAGGGAGGAAGAGACAGAGGGACAGAGACTGAGAGAGGGAGGGAGGGAGGGAGGGGGAGAGATGAACAACAGTTCCCTGATATTTTTTTTTTGTTTATTAGGTGCTTGTGTGGCCAGTGTCAGCCTGCAGACAGACTGCTGTTTTATTTACAGAGGCAGCAGTGACGTCCTGGCTCATCACTTACACAAAATGCACCCAGGAGCAACAGCCGGTGCCCGGTCTTCTCCTGTCAGGGAAACCGTGGACTTAATGTCCGGTCAGGCAGGAGTTTGTGTACCCGAAGCATACACACTGATTCGACATGATTACTGGAAGTGAAATGCACTATAAAACTAGCTAAAAAACACAAACTCATTGAAAGACAACCACTCAGACTCAATACCACCTACTTCTGAATGTGGGTCAGAGGCAGACTGAGGCACAACCACTTCCTCTTCATACGTAATATGACACATTTTACACAAGATTATATATACATTTTATTATGAGATTTAACCTGCAAGTTAAACTTCAAGTCTAAACTTCTCTAAACTCCTGGCCTGTTCTGCTCAGTGGTCACACCTCACCTCTCCAAACCTGCGCAGAGGCTTATATTTGTCTGCATGTCCTGTTCAGCCTTCTTGACTACAAAAATGCAAATGAAAGGTTGGATATTAATTAAAATTGTACTCAGGACTCAATCATGATTTTAAAGAGTAAGAGTAAAATAACAGATGTGAAAAAATACTCATTAAGCTACAAATGCCCTGAAAAATGACTTACTTACAGTAATTTGAGTAGTTGTAATCACCACTGGTATTATGTTCACCATCTTTTACATACTTTGAACCTTTTCCTTTTGTCTTGACAGGCATCATACTCACTACATTTTTACACAAATACTTTATTTAAGTACAGTCTGGAGGTACTTGCACTAAATGTACACTATGCTTTAGTCCACTACATTTCTCCACTGCCTTTATAGCTTTATAGCGTTAGGTATGACTTCTTTGAAGATTCAGATTTAACACACAAAACATGTCAGTGGACAAAATATTATGCATTGTCAAGGATTAAAGTGTCAAACAGTGTGAAAAAATAATAATAATCCAATAAAATATACAATACATGATAATATCACACCTCTCCTGACTAACATATGGCAAACCAAGACAACCAAGAAGCACCCAATAATCCAGCTGACAACAGATTTGATAAGAGATCTTTATTTTAAACAAATACAGGGTTTTTTCAGTCCCCGTCCCCCAAGACCACTGTCTACAGTCAAGTGTTGCATAGGTTTGTTGACTATACAGGCATTCATTTATATATATGTACACACACACACACATGCATGCGCACACACACACACACACACACACACACACACACACACACACACACACACACACACACACACACACACACACACATATATATGTACATATATATGTGTGTGTGTGTGTGTGTGTGTGTGTGTCTATATATATATATATATATGTATATATGTATGTATGTATGTATGTATGTATGTATGTATGTATGTATGTATATATGTATGTATGTATACACATATACATATACACATCAACCTTCCTTTACTTTCCCCTGTTTGGTGAGATGCAGTTTGAGGAACAGTAAATGAATAAGTTAAAGGGGCAGTTTGCATTATTTGATGTGGGGTTGCATGAGGCATTTATTTACAGTCAGTCAATCAGTCAGTCAGTATACCTACAATAGATGGCAGGGTAAGTCAGTTTCAGTGGACACTATGTTTAGAATATTTACAAGCTTTTCCTTATACTGCAGTAGAAAAAAATAACAAAATATATTACAACAGCTCAAATAAATAACAACAAAAACAAATAACAAAAGCTCAGACTCAGACAATCTGAAAGCAGTTACCTGATGAGGTATGTGTGAATCATATGTTTCATAACAATTGCTATTTTGCAACACCTGTCCCAAAAAGGACTTTTACTAAAGTAAGAGATTGATGTATTAATTGGAGACTTGATATTGATTTTTTTAGGTGTCTTAAATACATTTAGCTGCTGACCCTGTCCACAGCAGCACATTGCTTAGTTTCCGTGCCTCTCCAAACTGAGGAGGAGAAACTGACGTCTAAGGTAATACACTGGTAATACAATGGATAAGTACCTCATACAACCCTGGTTCAAAAAACCTGAACTATCCCTTTAAATAAAAATGAAAACCTTATCAAGGTTGATATATTATTGCCTAATTTTTGAAGCAATGGAGTTTTGATTTGACAAACCTTGTCAGAGGTAGAGCAGCTGTGGAGGAAGAAATGTCATTGGTTACACTGCAGTAGGCCAACATAGGTTAATAAGCCACCAAACTTGAAAAATAAAAATGGACCTCTGGTCATATTATATACTGAAATACAATTCTGAAAATGTTGTGATGTTGTGTAAAATGTCAAATAAAAACAGAAGATTTGCAAAAACTTTTCCACCTATATTCAACTGAACACAATACAAAAACAAGATATTTAATGTTCAATCTGATAAACTTTATTGTTTCTTGTAAATATACACTCATTCTGAATTTGATGCCTGTATATGTTCCAGAAAAGTTGGGACAGTAGCATGTTTACCACTGTCATACATCAGCTTTTCTTTTAACACTCAATTGTTAAGTTTGGGAACTGAAAACCCTAATTGTTGAAGTTTTGAAAGCGAGTTTTCAGTTTGTAATGCAAATGCAGTGCCATCAGGGGTCAAAGGTCACAGGCATTCATGTTGATTTTCAGCCTTGGCCTTTTCAAGCAGAAATTTCCCTGAAACTTTTAATGATAGTATGGATTGTAGATACTGGAATCCCCAAATTTCTCCAGTTAGAAACATTCTTAAACTGTTGGACTATTTCTCCACACAGTTTTTCACAAAGTGGTGAACCTCACCCCATCCAAGCTCGTGAATGACCGAGCCTTTGAGGACGCCCTGTTTCATATCCAATCAGTTAACCTGTTTACCTGTGGAATGTTCCAAACAGCATTCAAAACCTTTCCCAGTCCTTTGGTGCTCCTGCTCCAAATTATTTGAAACATGTTGCAACCATCAAATTCAGAATGAGTGTAGATTTACAAACAAAAATACAATTAAGCTTGTTTTAAAGTTTGAACATTACATATCTTGTCTGTGTACTGTACTCAACTGAATTTTATGTCACTTATTTATTTATTTATTTTTCCAAAAAAAGATTTGGGGACATGTTATGCCTTTAATGACAGGACAGCTGAAGACGTGACAGGAAATGGGGAGAGAGAGTAGGGGAATGACACAGAGCAAAGGGTCATGGGTGGGATTTGAGCCCACGGCCGCTGCAGAGGACTCGCAGCCTCTGTATATGGGGCGCCGCTCTACCAACTGAGCTATCCAAGTGCCCCGTCACTTAGTCATTTTACCTTTATTTAATGGGGCAAGAAGGAATGAATGGAAATAAATTCCTTTAATCCTTCATCTATGAACACAGAATTTGAGGGATAGCTCGGCAGGGAAACTCACAGCTAAAGTTATAACTAATACGAGTACAACAAAGTTAACTTTGTGAGACTACACTCCGTTGTTTCATTTAGCAGTAAATCAGCGAGGCTCGTCGTATTAGCTAGCTTGTATTATATGTTGATTTTAACATGACTGAACAAAAAGCATCAGCTCTCCCAAATGAAATGAATAAACAAAATTAAATAAATGGGACTTCCCCACTTACCTTTAATTATAATGGTAATGGTAACCATTAAGGTTATATTAATGGTATCTATTCAGACTCTGTGCAGGGATGAAATTAACTGTTTGGCTTCATCATTGTCAAACATGTTGTTTGTCCAAGCATTAGTTATGCACTTTACAAGCTTTATTACAACCACACTTCATCCCTGCAGGTTGTAAATTGAATTTAGTTTTGGCTCTCACAGGACTGAAAAATTTACATTTGAAAAAAATCAACCGTGAGATATCTTTCCAAAAACAGTGTACCTATTACACTGGACAGTCCATAACTACATGCTACAGTTTTCATAGAAACTACTTTCTACCAAAAAAAAAAAAAAAAAAAACAATCCTTAGGAAAACTATATATAACTATGAATGTTTTTGAATTCTTTACATGTCATTTTTCAGTTCTGCAAGCAGCACAAACTAAATTCAATCCACCCGTGTTGTATTTGGGTGGGGGCAGAAATTTCAGAGGCAGATAGTTGAAAACCTGGACAAATAAAATCAAAAGTATCTGCATGGAGCGATACCACAACTGGGAAGTGAGAGACTATGCTTTTTGTACAGATGTATGGGTGAAGTCCCCCTTTAAAGCTAAAATGTTTTGCAGACTGGAGGATACAACTGCAGCACGATAAATGTTGAGCTGGCAGAATGGTTCACAGATGAACCGATTTTACAGCCACAGTAGTAACATGATTGTTGATTGAAAGGTTTTATTCCATGATGAGGATGAATTATGACAGTCAAAGTGAACCTTACGTTGAGGATGAAGCCTTCTCTCTATGAGTACGTAAGACGAATAGAATTTCTCATGTCATATTAAATTCCAATGTCTTTCATTACAGAGAAGGTCAGTGTGCATGAAATGTGCGTAGTGGCTAAATAATTTATGCATCCATTCTTACAAACTCCCATCTAAACATAAATACACACACACACACACACACACACACACACACACACACACACACACACACACACACACACACACACACACACACACACACAATGCTCCCACATATACAGTGCTGTTTACACTATATTGTACAGTGAATTGTGCAAAACTGCTGTTTACAGTAGTACATTGTGCAAACATGTGAGAGGAGACATATCTGTTTACAGGAGTTTGTTTGGATCTATTGTCAGTCTGTCCAGGTACTTGTGTCTGAATACTGTAATCTCATTGGCTGTACCCGTGTAAGATCAGTCTCACCTCACTGTTGAGTTGATCCAGCATGATTCTGATTGGACAGGACTACATGTTTGTCCGTTCTCCTCTTGTAGTCTTTGGCACCTCTTGCTCTGGCACGTGGAGAGTCTTGTCTCTCACTCTCCCTGTCTTTCTCTGTCTCTCCTCCTGTCTCTGGCGGCCAGCTCTTGCCCCTGATTGCTCGACTCATTTCCTGGGAGTGAACACCTGCTTCCAAGGCTCCTGGTCATCAGTGAGCTTTCCACAGAGGGTTGTGGTACACCCAACCTTCACCCTGCACACACAAACACACACACACACACATGTGAGACACACACACACGCAAATTTTTAACTTCAACATTTACACTTCATTGATGATAGACAATATGTTCAAAGGACGGTTTACTAATCCACACTCTTGTGTGGGGAAAAGACTGAACACAAATTAAGGTGTTTTGTGATTGTGGAGGTGTGTGTGTGGTTCAGCCAAACGTGCTGGGTGCTATCTTGTGACCTTGTGACAGACCGATTACGCCACAGTTTTGACCCGGCTTTAGTTTGTCTAAAGCACAAGTGTATTTTATTCCAATGCACCGTGCACAAGATAGCAAACGCGCTGGGCCACACCTTCGTTTTGCCCTCATCTTTAGACCACTGCACAGACCAGGTGCAAGTGTGTTTGCTATCTTGCAGATGTGGCAAATATAGCACTTGCGCCGCTGTAAGATAGCAAAACCACCTGCGCTAATGGCTTTGCTCCACATCAGAGTTCTTGCTCCAGCAGAGAGTTTCAGTGAAGCTGCTCATTCTCACCTCTTTAATAAAATATTTGGGTTTCCAGGGGGTCTTGGTAGCAGCTCTTTGTCTTCCTTCGCTGCGCTGCCTCTCCTCCAGGTAGTGTTTGTGTTCTGTGGCTGAGTCCATGTTTCCTGCCTTCAGTGATGCAGTTACATGCTGCCAAAGACGCCTAAACAAGCAAAAAGAACAAGAATAATCCTCAGTATTATACACTGAACATGTTATATGCACTCAAGATCATGTAGTTTGGAACATCATAAGATTTCTAATGGATCCCTTTCAGACACAGACTTCTGTCATCACTATGACGTCATCAGGGTTTGCATCTGTTTGTTGGTCTGTTGGTCCAGCTGGGTGGTGAATGCATCTCTTGCTCTGTCTGTGTCTTGCGTATTTGTCAAGGCTTTGTGTCTGTTCTGTGACTTTGTGCCTGACAAACATGAGAGTGAAAACTACATTCTTACAATTGATCAACTCTAACAGACAACAGTGTTTACAAACTGCAGCTCAGAAAAGACAACTGTGTACAAGATGTAATCTATTTAGTTACTTTTAAAATCATAATTGAGTACTCAGTACAGTTTGAGACATACAAAGACATACAAAAGAAAAGAACAGAAACAAAAACAAAAACAAAAACAAAACAAAGCGCTGTGAAACACACATTTGGAGTAAGGACGTTAATCATGAATTGGTTAATTGCTGTTAAGAATTTAACATGTATTCAGGAATATTTAATCAATATTCATGGCAGTAATTTGCACTTCAATCAACATTGTTTTGTCTGATGGAGCCATTTGTTGAATAAAGAAAATTAAACTTAGATTTAAAATGAGAAAAAAAATGCCAAAAATATGAAAATGAGGACATGGACATGTGTTTTGTATGTTAGAAATTATTAATGATTTTTAGCGTTTTCAACGATTGATTCAGGAAAACGCACAAAAAGTGCAACTTGGAGAGGTGACAGCGACATCAACAGTTAAAAGAAACTAATACTCAAGTAGTTTTTGAGATGAATACTTTGTACTTTTACTGAAGTATACTTCTGACACTAGTGCTTTGCTTGTGATTGAGTAATATTTTAGCAATGTAACAGTACTTGTACTTGTACATTCCACCAGTGCTATTTTGAGACATAAAGCTGAATCCATATTTTGAGGACTGGACTAATTACCAAGTATTACCTCATTATTATATTTTATCATATTCTTCATTTTATATTTTCTACAATTTCTTATTCATGTTCATGTTGCAATTCACTCATCTTAAGATTCTATAGAAAAACTCTATTTAATAAATCTTATTTGTTTATCCTCCATTCTGTCCTCAGACTGTTTTAAAGAAGGGACTGTGTGTGTGTAACTGTGTTAATAAGAGGCTTTTTGGTCTGTGAACTTTCATGTGAATTGGTCCATAAATATCCAAACCTCTCTCTGTAGAAGGTGTCTGCTATCATTTGTCTTTGGTCTCTAAACCCACTTTTATATAATGACTTTTACTGGATTTCATATATTATCTTCTTTATCTACATTTTAATCCTGTTTTACATTGTCTATGTGGTAAATAATCAACACGTGAACGACCTAAAAGAGGTTCAAGTGCCTCCTCCCCAGCCAGGAGAAATGAAATAAACCTCTTGCAGAAATGGTGTCAAAATACAAAAGAAGAAGCACAAATTCAACAGTAGCTGTAACCATTTGCACATGCATCTACAAATTCAAACACACAACCTCACAAACTGCCACATGAAACAAGAATGCTGCCTAGTCCAGTGATGACCTCCCACAAGTGTCTATGATGACTGGTTCATGAGTTATGACTGCTGATGTGGCAAAATGATGTGTGTGTGTGTGTGTGTGTGTGTGTGTGTGTGTGTGTGTGTGTGTGTGTGTGTGTGTGTGTGTGTGTGTGTGTGTGTGTGTAAATGTGTATGTTTGTCTGTGTGCAGAGAAAAATTTGTGTTGCAGCAAGAGAAGAGAAAAAAACACAGGAAAACATTAGACACACACGATGTGCAGTTGACATTAACCTGTGCATGGGGTGACTTGCATCTATGCACAGGGGTACATGAATTTATTTAGAAGTGATGTGGAGTGATGTTGAGCTATAGAGCTGCTAGTTTTACCGAAAAAAGATGAAGGATGGATCAATACAGTGAATAACATGATATTAATAAAACATGAAAGAAAATGTTTTAGAGGCAAATTTTAAGTGTGTGCTTGGTGCTGAAACACAACTTAAAATCAGTTTCACTGTCTGAACATGAGTTTTTGGAGCTGTAGGAATTGTAAAGATATGAAAGGAAATGAAATTGTACCTTTAGGTGATGCACCGGAAGAAGCTGAAATATCAGTGTAAATGATAAAAAGGACCTGAAGTTTCAGTTAAAGTGATGTCCTAAATAAGAGTGCAACAGTGCACTTAATGAAAGCAAGCACGCTGATAGCATTTTTTTCTTATATTGTTGAGGCTGTAATAAAGAGAAACACAAAGTGTGTCTGAAAGACTTGAACGTACTCACCGGGACTCAAACTGGTCCTGCTTTTCTACAGGTCGGATCTTCTTCTTGATGATGGGCAGTTTGGACGTATCAATCACCTTGTTCTCCCCGTTGCTGTAGGTGAACTCCAGCATCCCGTTCCACTCGCCCTGCGCTTTACACACAATGTTCCCTGTTTGGTTGTGCTTCACCTCTGCTGTCACTCTGCAACAAATCGACAGACTTCTTTAGAATTCATGACTGACAAACAAAGCTGTCTATGTGTGTAGAGTATTCTGATTATCAGCCACATTTTTACATATTTCTTCCTACTACCTTTTCCTCTAATTTGAATGTGCTACATTTCAACAAATAATTATCAGACGCAGCATATCTTCAGACATCTGTGTATTTATTTTAGCTACACTACATCAATCTAATTAATCTAAATGCCAGCAGTGGGAACATAAAGCACTGTAAGGGCAAAATGAATTACAGACAATGCCAGATATGTATACACAGATTCACCCTTAATGACTAAGACAAGTCAGTGACCTTGTGTAGTGTTGTACTCAGCATCTGTCTTTGTTTCAAGATTGGTTTCAAGACACTTTATGAAGGTCTCAGTCACAAAATCAACCAAATTTTTCCTATGCAACGCTTACTGATATAGCTGGGACTTTAAGCGCACATCAGCACAAAATTAAGCATAGAGAAAGGTCAGCTACGTGTAGGTGATGCTAACAAAGAAAATTAGCTAACTATTGTTTTTGTTCTTTTTGTTTTTTTGTTTTCATTCACAAAGATGAGACAGGCCACATTCAGCTAATTAGGTTATAAAGTTATGTTACATCAAGTTTAGCTAATTGCACTTTCAACAAATGCTACACACCACAACAACACTGGTCTCGACTTGGTCTCAACCCCACAGAGTCTTGGTCTAGTCTCGGTCTCAATGCATGACTTAGTCTCAATTTAGGTGTCCTTGATTACAGCACTACTGTGAATCAGACAAAGAAATACAACATGCATCTTGGTCAGGTTCAGCACGCACACAGTGTCTCTCCAAAAGTGGTGCATCTGGTTCAGTATTTAGGCAGTTTAGGCAGCTTAGCTATCATCCAGCACTGGAGCTGCAAGCATCAGAGCGGAGCGTTGTGTACAATGACACATCTAAAAAAGTGCAAAGATTCAGCAGGGGAGGACTGCAAAACTCTCCCTTCAGTCCATCTATGAGCAGTCTGTACTCAGGCAGGCACGGGGGGTATTATCGGACCCGTCCCACATCCTTCACACAGAATATGAGCTCTTGCCTTCTGGCAGAAGGTACAGTATCCCAAAATGCAAATTGAACCATTTTAAACACTCTTTTGTACCCACCTCCATCAAAATTTTAAATAATTTTAAATAGATCTTGAGCTGTGTACGCTGGGTAAAGTGCAATCATTTGGTGTTCTGGTTGTCTTTGTTTTTATCCTATCCGGGTTCATTTTATTTTTATTTATTTTAATATTTTATTGGATGTATCATGAGTTTAAGTATGTGTATGTCTCTAGCTGTCATGTGTATATTTATTGTCTGCATGTATATTTATTGTTTGCAAGGGCAGCTACTTATATGCACTGTGAGTCCATGACAAATTTCCCCTAGGGGACAATAAAGTATATTCTATTCTATTCTATTCTATTCTATTCTATTCTATTCTATTCTATTCTAACAAAATGACGTTCAAGTCAAAGGCGTTTTGACTGACGGCGTTTTAGAGGCAGCCTACTATTCAAATACACATTACAGCTCCAAACTGTCTGTAGTGGTGTCAGCTGTGGGGGTTGGATAAATGTGATGCGGCCTTGGACTGTGGGTAATTTGGGAGTGTGGTGCAGGAACATCATAGATTTTCACAGATTTTTGGTTAAGTCTACAGGACAGAACTGCTTGATCTTCTCTGGAAAAAGGACACTGTAACAGTACAACTGGTCACTGTAGACTGGGGCCATTTGATAGTGTATTGAAGTGACAACACATCATTTATTGTTAAAAGTGTATTTAGCGTTGTGGTGAGGTGGGAGGAGTGGTGTTGCTGTAAGAATGATTTTGGTGGTTATTTTGGCCCAAAACTGCAGACACTGGCTCTCTCTGCTTACCGGTGTACTTTTCCTCCATAGAAGGGTTTGGTGTGGAAAGTGACAGTGGCAGAGTACCCACTCTTGGCACAGTTGATAGTGACCTTTCCCCCAAGTTCCACCCATGGCACAGTCAGAATGGAGCGAGCATAGGCACAGGGCAGCGTGAACACGTACTCCTCATCGTGCTCCAACAGATACAGAACACCTGGGAGAACAGGACAGAGACAGCATGAGAAATCAACTTTGGGTGTTAGAATAGAATTAGAAATAGAATTACTGCAGAGATGCACATATATAGAGTGGCTAGCTGAACACACAAAGATGAAGACCTTAAGCACCTGGACCTGGAGTAAAATATTTCTCTGAAATGTAGTGAAGTAGAGGTGGAAAAGAACAACAGATGGCTAGGCGGTAGTGAACGCTGTGATAGATCATCTGACAAAAATTTGTCACTCAAAGAAGAAGAGAACCATCAGAATTGAACAGCAGAAGATGTAACATGAAAACACCAGTGATCAGCAGGGTTGCTCACGCTGCAGTCTCTGGGCCTCCACAGCAGCTGGGATACAGCAGGGCTGCTCACATCACAGCCCCTGAGACTCACACCACAGGCGGGGAAGAGAGCACTCCAGCCCATGGGCCTCTCAGACAGTGTTTCAGGTGGGGGCGGGACACACACAGCTAACGTTAACTGGTGACAGTGACATAATATGAAGTGATAAAAAAAACCAAACAAACAAACAAAAAAACCCGTCAAAGTCGATATTCATTCATTCATTCATTCATTCGTTTTCTGTAACCACTTATTCCGTAAGGGTCGCGGGCTGCTGGAGTCTATCCCAGCTGACATTGGGCGAGAGGCGGGGTTCAGCCTGGACAAGTCGCCAGTTCATCACAGGGCTGACACATAGACACAGACAACCACTCACATTCACACCTACGGGCAATTTAGAGTCACCAGTTAACCTAGCATGCATGTCTTTGGACTGTGGGAGGAAGCCGGAGAACCTGGAGAGAACCCACGTAGACACAGGGAGAACATGCAAACTCCACACAGAAAGGCCCTGCCCCAGCCAGTCGGGGGCCGAAGTCGATATTCTGCTTAAAAATGCCACTTTAACAAAAACGCTGTTTTCTCGTTTTTTTGTCTGAAAAGTGGATCTTTTAATGTAACCAACCAACATTCAAGGGCTTATAAAAAAGAATGAATGAAAAAAAATGCTTCTTTGTGTCTGAAACTACAAGATTTGATCTTTCATTTGATAAATTCCATGTTAACATATTCATAGAAGTGAATATTCTGTGGGTGTTGAAAAATCAGTGAATTTTGTCAGAAATGCTGGCTGGCAAAAAAGAAAAAAAAACAGTGGGCAAGTGCAGGTTTGCAAAACTGAACTTGTGTGGGACTCTATCAAACAGGTTTGATCAGAGTTGGAATTAATTAACTTTTCATACTTTGAAGTATAGCTACTAAATGTTTGTACGAGTACAATGATGGCAAGCAGTTCTCCAACAATTTAATATTTTCCTGACCTTGAAATTCACTTTGCCTGTCTTTGTGGTAAACTTCCCCATTGTAGGACTAATACAGAAATATCTTATCTTACCTTTAAATGGGCCATTGCTGCAAAGTAACCCCACACACTTCTGCACACATAACACTGGTCTGTTATAACTCATACTGGCTCTGGATTACCAGGGCTCAGTTATCCTGTGTGTGGACATGATGTCTGACAAGTGATAATTCATGTTACATTCCTGAAATGCATCATGTTGCATGTCACATTTATGATGTAGATTTATAATTTTGATGACTGTGTTACAAAACAATCTGGCAGCATTAGATGATGCAGAGTGATGTGACTTTCAATATCTCCACAATCATAAACACAGCAGTAAAAGCCACAATCTTCCTGTAGAAGATGTCTCTCTATGATGTGTAATGTTCAGGCAGTATCTTGGTCAGTCAGTTGATCTGCCTGCTGTTGGGATGTTGGTCCACCACTTTTGCCCAGATTATAATAATTCAATAACCGATGGATGGCCAACAATGGATTGTCTTGAAATTTTGTACAGAAATCCACGATCCCCTGAAGATAAATCCTACTGACTGTGGTGATTACTGTACATACATGACTGCAATCCCCAAAATGGAGAGAACTGTATTATTTGTGGATAACATCACCCTTATCAGCCAGGTTTTGAATAACATTGAGACTTCATATTAGGAGGAAATCAACAGTCTTGCAGACTGGTGCACAGAAAACAACCTACTGCTTAATGTCAGCAAAACCAGAAGCTGACTGCTGTTGTTTTAGGCAAAGACACACACCCCTGTCTACATCGGTGGAGCTGAGGTGGAGCAGACGAACAGTTTATGTTCCTGGGAATAAACATCACAGAGAACCTGTCGTGGACATCACACAACTCCACCTTAGAAAAAGAAGAAGGGCTGTATTTTTAAAAGAAACTTAAGAATTCAAAGTTCCCGTGCCAAGTTCTTGTTAACTTCTCCAGAGGAGTGACTGAGAGCATCTTTACTGGAGACATCACAAACTGGCAGCATGTGACTCTAGTGGGTCATTACAACCAGAACATCATTGGTATCCATCTCCCAAGCATCAGTGATAATGGGGAGGTGAGGTGCTTGTGCAGAATGTAAAGGATACTACAAGATAACACCCACCCCAGCCACAGCCTGTTCAACCTACTGCTCTCTGGAAAGAGATACAGAAGTATCTGCTGCTGTACCACCAGACTGAAGAGCTTCTATCCTCAGGTTGTGAGACTCCTCAATTCATTCTCTAAACTGAAAGTGTTTATTTTTGTGTGTGCTTAGTCAATCATCCATTAACATAATTTTTGTTTTGTGTGTAGGATAAAGGGACTTGTGTTTTGTTGGACAAGTCTGTGTTGTAGAATAAGTAAATAAAACCTTGTACCTAGAACCCCATTGTCAGTAGGATTGATCCTCCTCCACTCCTGTCTCTAGTTTTGAACATGGTTCTGATTTTGTCTGCCTCCTGTCCCTCCTGAGCTCCTGTTCAGCCCTGTTCCCTTTTCCCTCCCTGCTGCTTATATAACAAGACAGCTGTCCTGTGCCCAGTCCACTACATCCACATCTGTTTCCCCAAGACACACACACACACACACACACACACACACACACACACACACACACACACACACACACACACACACACACACACACACACACACACACACACACACACATCTGTACACACTGCTCTGTTCCTCATCTGAATAATCTATGAGCAAAAAACATACACCCTATTGAGAAGAGTTCATTTATATTCATATATATGTATTCATTTAAGTGTATACCTGCATTTATGTGTATTTTTGTGCATATGCACATGCTGCAGTCACTCATGCAGCTGCCCCTGTAACAGAACTGAAACACATGACACCAGGTAGATATATGTATGTAGAAATTACATTAAGGAAACTGGGCAGCTTTATACACACACACTCGCACACACACACGCACGCACACACATTCATACACATTCATACACATTCATACACATGACATGTGTCTATGTAATATTACATCGCTATTATTGGACACCATCAAGGCCGTATAGAATGGGTTTATTAAATAATAATCTATGTTGGAAATGCCAAAATGAGACAGGCACATTTATGCATTGCATATGGGAATGCAAAATGGTCCAGCCTTTGTGGATAAAGGTCCTAGAGTAACTGGGCAGGGATGACATTGCCACTATCACCTCAGCTATGTTTATTAAGTGACAAGTCACAAATACCTCAGATTTCAAATGAAAGGTTTCTGGTTGTCATGGTTGGCATTATAAGTGCTGCCAGGAAAATCCTTGAACACTGGAAAACCCCTAAGTTAATAGATTTTAAAAGAATGGGCAAATCTGATGATAAAAGCAGCATCATATGAACACATGCATAATAAGATACATGGTAGAAATAAATCCAAAGCTCCTATCTGGGACCATTTTTGGACACATATCACACTTAACTGACATCCTCTCCTAACCATTGATGTTTTCTCAGTCTGTATGTTTTTTTGTTTTTTTTTTACTGTTTTGCCATGTCCTTTTTCTTATTTAGATGTGCCTTGCCATGTAAGAACTAAGTGATTGGTCTGCTCATCTTGAATTGCAAATGATGAAGTGATGTACCGAAAAGCTGATATTGAAAATAAAAACTTTAAATAAAAACAACAATAACAAAAAAAGGGTTGTTTCTATGGCAACGTTGTCATAGTGAAGTTGATAAGGACTGTAAACAATCCTTGTTTGGGTTCAGTGCACATTCTGGACATAAAGCCTGGCTCAAACACACACTTCACAGCAGGACCAAGATTTTTCAGAGGTAAAATCATTTATCTATGTATTTTAAGAGAGAAACTGAACTTATTATCGCACTAGACTGAAAGAGTCACTGATTTAAGTTTGTCTTCACTGCCACAGGCTTTGGTGTAAAATTTATTTCACTTTACCCACCAAGGTCAGGCAAAGTGTCCTCTGTTCTAGACAAAATGCATTTCATTAGATCATTTTAAAAAGTGGTCATGGTGTAAGTTACAGAATTTGCCTGCCTGCTGCTTTATGTAACTCATTAACATGGCAAGTGCTCCCTTTTATAAGTCAGACAAGTGAAGGAAATATGAATATGTCATTCAGCTATAAAGCTACATTTTCATGGTAAAAGTGACAGAATGAATTTGAACAAAAACATCTATATTTGCCCAAATTAAACAGTCTCAGCAATTAATTTAACAATTAAGGCTGCTGTGTTAAAATAACAATGTTTTCTTATTTTTGAGTATTGTATGTTTACTGTATGACTCAGAACTGTCGATTAATTAATTCTGTCACCATCTTGTCACTTGATAAATAGGTCCAAATGTGTGGAACATGGGAACGTATGTCAACATTTTTGAACGTATTTTTTAAGTCTTTCCTGCAATAATTATTTTCATTATCAGTTAATCTAATTAATCAGTCATTTTCTTCATTAATCAAGTAGTTATTTGGCCCCTAAAATGACAGAAAATGGTGAAAAATGTTGATCAGTGTTTCCCAAAGTCCAAGATGACGTCCTGAAAAGTCTTCTTTTGTGCACAACCCAAAAATACTAATTTTACTGTTGGAGAAGAGTAAAGAAAGCAGAAAAATCACATTTAAGAACTTGATATCGGAGAATTTTGACATTTTTTGTTTAAAAAAAACTACTCAAAACAATTGCTTATTAAAATAGATGCAGATTCATTTTATATCAACTAATAATATATTAATCATGCTAATAGGTGCTGGTGTTCTTTCATGTACTTGCCAGATATAAGTGAGAACACTGTTTCAACTGATTTCACCATTGAACTAACTGCAGTATGTCTGGACAATTTTACGAGTTGCTGAGTCAGGAGAACCTTTGTTCTAATAAGCTTACTGTGACAAAATCTTAATTGTTTGGGCATTCTTGTAAAATTTGCAAATATTTAATTCTTATGTCTGTTCTGTCTGAGTGAATATATTAATTTCCCGCCTGTATCAATTTAATTTTCCACACAGTTCTGTTGAACAACTCTTTGAGCGTTCATGGTTGAGAGTATAAGTTACTCTTTTGACTACAGGCTGTGTATCTGTATTAGTTCTTGACTATCTTAAGTAGGACGATGACACAATGGATTCTGGGTAAATGAAGACCTTTTTGACAGTGACAGTAAACCGTGTTAATCCCGCTACTTAGAGGAGCATCAAAGATGCTCAAAAAATATATAAAAATGTGTCACAAAATGCAAAGAAATCATTATTCTCTTCATAGCAAATAACAGATTTTGTCTTCCTTTTTTTTGTTGTTGGGTGCTTCTGATCAGTTGGTGACACTGATTGTTACCATGGTAACATGGGTCTTAAGCCTAAATCAGTCTGGGGTAAGGTGTCTAATTTTTTTGGCTTATGGTTAGTGGGTCTTCATGTTTGTGAAATGGTCTAACTCATGAATCTATGAGCCAAATTAAGACAATTCTAACGCTACAAACCAGTCTAAAATATATTTGGTTTAGTAATGACCAGTTGGTTTAACCTAGGCAGGCCTAAGTCCTGTTAGTGCAATCAGCCCCAGAAGCACTTCTGGTACTGCTGTTTTTCCGTCATAATTAAAAGCCAATTTATCGATTTGCTTTTAGTCATAACCCATCTCTCGCTGTCTCTCACAGTAATGCTAACCCCAAAATCTGAGCCCTGGGTTGGGACCTGGAGGCCCCACAGGCCAAAAGGGCCCATAGCTGCTCTCTATGGTAGCCCAGGGCCAAAATATGCCCTGCCTCCACTCACAGGTACAGCCAAAATGGCCAATAAGCCTTTATTTCAACACCGTTATTTATTATAATAACTATGATTGACGTTGTCTCTTTGTTTCCTCCATAAAGGTCATTCTAAACAGGACCCGACAAAATACACAGCACCAGTGTTCAGCTTTGGGAGACGTCATGCTCTGCCCAAGTCTGACTGCTCCCCTGGGCCAAAGTACCGCATCCCCTCCAACATCACCAGATTCGGTCGGGACGGCACTCCTGCCTTCTCGCACTGCAGCCGCCCAAAGGAGCTTGTGCCATTCCAGACCCCTGGGCCAGGTCAGAGAACCGCCCCCCCACCACCCCCACTAAAACATTTGTAGAACCAAATGAAAATGACATACTGCTGACTCACTCTCTGAAAGCTGACAATATTCCACTGTTGTCATGAGCCAGACTACTGTCACCAGTGTTCACCTTTCAGCAGTATTTTTATACAACTTTCTTTGGTGTTTCAGGCAAATACAGCCTAGAGAAATCAGAGAAAGTGGTCTTCTGCTGTGCTCCTGCATTTTCTTTATCTGGGAGGCACAAAGAATTCAGCAGTAGCCAAACACCAGGTAATATATTGCATTTCATGTCACTTTAACACTAGAGGTGGCAGAATTCTACAACTACTAGAATGGCCATATACTAGTAATTTTGATCTTTGGCTTGCAAACACTATTATTATACCAAACTAAGATATTAATGTATTAATTCTGTTGGTTTATCTTTTAAAAATTAAACACCAAAATGGAAATGTCATAAAATATATTTGTTATTTTTTCACGTGCTTATCAATATGCATGCCTTTGCCCGTAGTAAACTGTAATGATTGCATATTCAGACAATAACCATCAGAGATCTGACTCAAATTTTAGATTAATCAAGAATTACTTGAGAAACAATTATTTTAAGATTTCAAATGCCATCACAACCTTCACAAAAAATAACCATACCCTTTAGGAAAGGGTGGAAACAAGTACTAAAATAAAACTATAAAAATTGGAAATGTTGCTATTTCTAATAAGTAAGGGTACTTCGTCTCAAAATTTGAGCGCTTTAACACAAAAATTCAGTGGGTTATAGGTGCTGAGACAAAAGTGTTATAACTGTCCCTGGTCTCCCCTACTTTATTTTTAATTGAGTCTAATTAATTAATTATTGGTATTTTAAAGTCAGGAAATTGTAAACTTATTAGGTTTCATTGATAGAGACAATGATAGTTGCTAAGCAACCAGATGCATCTCCAACTGTGCAGAAAGTAACAATATAAGTGGCAATTTCCATGTGGTCAGTATGACCGCTTATGGTTAAAATAGACACATTTAGGAAAAGACAGGTTGGAAACTCAAAATTACCACTTTGGCTGTTCTAGTGTTAAGCTGTGGATTACAAAATTTCATGGCACAAGGAATGCTAACTTCCTCTGCCACTCATACAGGTCCAGCAGCCTACTCTCTGCCCCCTGTGCTGGGGCCCAAAACTGTGGTCACAACTGGGGCTCCCGCCTACTCACTCGTTGGCCGCAGCAAAACTGGAGTTTTCGCTGAGGATCTGACGAAGGTACATACACATAAAATCGTAAAAACAATTACCAAAATCTGTGATTTACTCTTTACTCTGTACTTTCTCTCCCCCTCCAGTATCCTGGAATCGCTGCCTACAAAGTTGTAGACCCCAACATTTACAAACAAAAACCTCCCCAGTTCAGTATAGCAGGCCGCAACTTCGCCCCAAGTGGAACAGCAAAGACACCAGGACCTGGTACATACAGTCCTGAAAAGGTGAGAAACCTTACTATACCTCATATAATAGGTTCCCAACCTGGGGTTCATGCCCCCCTGAGGGGTATGCCAAAAATCCAAGAGGGTCCCCAAAGCTTTATCTGCTCTGAACGTTTGTCAAAATTAGATTTCAACATGTTGACTGAAATTACAATTTATGCAAAAGTATACAAACTATACATTTCTGTTAGCTCTGTGGGTGTGTGTAAGTCTATTCTGTTGGGCTGTGAAACCAAAAAGGTTAAAGGGACAGTTCACCCCAAAATCAAAAACACATATTTTTTGTCAGGCCTGTTGTGCAAGGAATTTGGAGATACTGGCTGTAGAGATGTCTGCTGTCTTTCGGCTTGTTACTCAAGATAATCCACAGACATTGTTGTGAGCAGTTTCATATAGGAACTACTTTCTGTCTGCTGTAGAATCTACTGGAATCACTTTTTTCTTACCATTATGAAAAGCTGAATTTTCAAGCCAAGTCCCATTAAGTCCCATTATATTGTAGAGAAGGCAGACATCTCTATGGCTGATATCTCCTAAACTCTGCAACTCACACAAAAAAAAATCTGGATGCGTAAACAACACTACAGTTTTGATTTTGGGGTGAACTGTCTCTTCAAACTTGTCATTTACCAAAGCTAAAGGTTCTCAGAATGGAAATGCTTTTCATTGATACAAAGGTTAGGAATTGCTGCCTTATTTGATCATAACAAAGACCCCCAAATATTTTGCATTTTGTTGAATCACTGACATTTCTCTCTTCCTAGGTGACTTTGACAAGATCACAGGCTCCCAGCTTCTCCTTTGGAATACGTCACTCAGAGTACATGATTCCTTTCTTTCCGTGTATTACTGAATAAAGCGTAAAAACCAAACTGCTCATGATTATATATTTTATTGCTTCAGTTGTGCTCTGTGGTGTTGATATTTGAAGAAAATTTCACTGAATTAAAAAAGTTTAACCAGTGGATCATGTCTGACAGTCTGTTTAAGACCATTTAAATTTTTCTCAGTGGGTTAGAAAATGATGATTTTGTAGAATTACTTTCGACTGTTATTGCTACTAAAGATTACTCATCTGCGTTTTGTCAGCATTTTGTCTCTCCACTGAATAGCTCTGGCATAACCTGCCTTTTTTTTAATCTAGTTTTAGCCATATTTCGTGTTACATATATATTAGTAATTATTAGTATTAGTAATTATTAGTATATATTTTAACCGGAGTAAGGATTTTAGCAATCAGGGACCCTGATCTTAAGCTATCAGAGAAACAAGCTGAGCACACACACTTAAGTGGCTATGGCCCCACTTACCTCGCCTTCTGGCTGCAAGAGCTGTGTATACCTCAGCAAAAAGATCATTGAGTTGGAGCAGAGGATATCCACACTGTACAAAATCCAGGAAGCTGAGAGACATTTGCATACTATCCTCTACAGCCCTGCACAAGGCTCTGTCAACAATAAAGAACTGGAGGCTACTGCTCTGTATTTGTCTGACGCCCTTGCTGCTCCTGCTTTTGGCCTCTTGACTCCACTCTGCCCGCTGCCACTGGTCCGCCCGCTGGCTTCACTACACCATCTGCTGCTGCTCTGGCCACTGGCTCCACTCCAACTGCTAGCTTCACTCTGCTGGCTGCTCCTGCTGGTGCTCCAGCCGCTGGCTTCACTCCACTGGGTGATACTGCTGCTACTCTGCCCATTGGCTTCACTCCGGCCACTGACTCCACTCTTCCTGCTGTTGCTGGTGCTCTGGGCGCTGCTTCTGATTCTGCTCCAGTGGCCTTTCCAGAGGATCCCTGGCTCCAGCTCGGGGCAAAGCCCAGTCAGTTCAATTCCATCACACCCGGAGTCCTGTGTCGCTGTTGGCAAGCGCAAAAAGGGGAGGCTCTCCTGCACTCCTGCAGCCAGTGGCATCCAGCTGGAGAAACGATATGATATTCTCGACCTGCATGACTTTCCCCCAATACCTGGGAACCGGCAGCCTCCTCCACCTCCCATCATCTCATCCAGGCCCAGTGGATCTCCATCTCTCTCAGTGAATATATCTTGGCGAACCTCTCACCCCATGCCCCGTCATTCAATGCTTTCAATTCACTCCAGCTCCACGGGGCCGTTACTCCGCCAACTCCTCTCTCCAGCCCCTGTCCTATGTTACCTCACCGAGGGCGAAATCTTCATCTCCGCTGGCTGCTTCACCCAACATGATGGTTATCAGTGATTCAGTAATAAGGCACGTCAGGAGAAGGTCAGCAGAGACATACTGTTTCCCAAGTGCTAAGGCAGCAGGCATCATGGGCGAGATCCCCAGCCTCTTAGCGAAGCACACCGATGCTAAGAATGTAATCATCCATGTCGGCTGCAACGACGTCTCCAGCCAGACCTCTGAAATATTAAAACGGGATTTTAGCAAGCTTCTCCACCTGCTGAACGGCTATGGAAAGTGTGTTTTTGTCTCCAGCCCCATACCTCCACTTGGCCAAAGTGTCAGTCGTTTTAGCCACATTCTTAGTCTTTACACATGGCTCTAGTCTGCTTGCACAGTGCACAACATGGTTTTTATTGACAACCTCTTCTGGAACTGTCAGTCTGGACTGCATCCATCCCAGCAGGCTAGGTGCTCACATTTTAACGCACAACATATTCCATACAGTTCTTAATACTCCAGCAGTTGGACTGTGTCCCGCCTCATGTCCAAGTGACTTCTTTTAACTTTTAAAGCATTGAACGGCCTTGCTCCAAATTACTTGAAGGACCTTTTGATCACTTATGTGCCACAGTGGGCACTGAGATCTATGGATGCAGCTCTAAAAGGTGACCAGACGCTGTCAGTCTCCTGATTGAAATTATTAAATTCATTAGCTTCTTTTACATCATTACTCAAAACCATCGTGGTCAAAAACGACACCCGGTGGGCTGGAGCCAAAATTCGACCTTGACAAAAATGGCTCCAAACGCAGCCAAAAGTCATCTCCTTCAAAACTGACACCCGCAGGGCTGTCGTCTGAGCCAAAATTCATGGTTGTCAAAAATGGCTCCAAACACAGCCAAAAGTCATGCAGATGAAAAACAACACCCGCAGCGCTGTCGTCTGAGCCAAAAAATTCATGGTCAACAAAAACGGCTCCCAATGCAGCCAAAAGTCATCTCCTTCAAAAACGACACCCGCGGGGCTGTCGTCGGAGCCAAAATTCGACCTTGCCAAAAACTGTGTCTGTCTCTTTCCCAGCAGGTGTGGCTTCTCAGTAATTCAAGCACCTATAAGGAGGGGGAGAGGACTACAGTTCATTCTCCTTCCTCCTGGTGGTGGTGGCGGCAGCGGCAGCAGCAGCGGCAGCAGGAGCAGCAGCAGGAGGAGGTTGGTAGTGGCTGTCATGTGACCCCATGTAGTTACTCTTGGTTTTCTTTTTTCTTTGTTTCTCCTGCTGGGTCCAGTAGTTCAGTTTTTGTGGCTTTGTTTCTATTGTTTGGGCTGTAGTTTGGTTATGTTAGGGTAGAGGGGAGAACCCTGTTCCTCCGGCCCCATTAATTTAGCTAGGTTTTTAGGCTTTTGGTCTTTGTGTTGGTCACATTGCCTGTCTACCTTTTTTTAATAAAACAAACAAACAAAAAAAAAAAAAAACGTGGTTTCTTGTAACTCTTGGCTTGTTTGACTGTATTCGGTCGGCACAAACTAATTTAGGGGATCGTAACACAACCAAAATAACCCAGTACCAAGTATGACAACTTCTCCAGACAAATGATACCTGCATTCAATATTTTTTAATCTTTTTTCTATCCAGATCTAAAAAAAAAAAAAGTACTGTTATGCTCAGAGCCAATCACTGCAATGGCAATTTATGGAACGTGATTGGCCTGCTTCAGTTTTGTGCTCAAGGTCTGGTAAGCCTGTTGCTGATATTCTCCACCAGTGGCAAAAAAAACCACACTCCTTATCTGAATACACAGACATGATGAACATATTTTTTGACTCAGTGTGATGTACACTTTCCAGGAACATCAGCGCCTCAGATGTCCATCATGAATAAACATCATAGAATTATGATGAAATGTGCTCCCAGTAACTCCAGACCAGTGAGAAAATAATCCAGTGGTAGTTGTCTGTACATCGACGGATACATTGCAGAGAGGAACTGCTAATGGCTAATTCATCACACTTTAAATGGTGCCAACTTGGGCCTGGAGCAACATGCAGGTAAAGGTGCTAATTTAGAGGTTCAAAATTCACTCAATAATCAATTATCAGTCTCCAGAATGAGAAACACAGATGTATTCTTGAAACCACAATAAACAGGCTCTGAATTAAAAAAAAAAAAAAAGCTGGGTGTCCCTGCAGGAAAAGGTGGAACTCTATCAGATGGTGCTGGAACAGTGGTTAAACCTAACACTAGAATAGCCAGAATTGTGTTTTTTATCATGATAAATATTAGACTAAGAGATTTTTTTTAAAAAAGTGAAATAATACCATAATGTAAATTTTGTTAAATGAATTTAGATATTTATTTATATGCATGCCATTGTATAGTAAACTGTAATGACTGCATATAATCACAACAGCATTCTTCTGTAGAATGATAAACATCAGTGATCTGATTCAAATTTTAGATTAATCCAAAATTACTCAGAGTGAGAAACACTTAAATGTATTTTATAAGATTATAAACATGTTATGTTAACTTTAATAACAAATTTTAACCTAGAACCATCAGAAAATAATCATAGCCTATCAGAAAAGGATGGAAAAACAATGAGTACAAAAACAAAACAAAAAAAGTTTGTGGTTTGTAAAAAAGTTTGTTTCAAAATTTGAGGTTCAACACAAAAATTCAGTGAGTTGATACAAAGTGTTACAACTGTCCCTGCTCTCCCCTATTTTATTTTTAACTGAGTCTAATTAATTAATTTTATTTTAATGACAGGAAATTGGAAATTGAGATCAATGTGAAGCTTTATCACCAGAGACAATGATAGTTGCTAAGCAACTAAGATGCATCTTTAACTGCAAAAAGTAACACTATAACAGTGGCAATTTCCCTGCCTATGGCTGAAATAGATAAAAAATAATCACATGTTCTTTGCCTTTTGTATAATTTATATATTAAAAAACATTTTAAATGAAAATACAAACACTTTTAGGAAAAGTCAGGTACCAGCAGCATTGTATTTTTTTTAGTTCAACGAAGTTGTCACACATATACATTTGAAAATAGTCAAAATGATTGTCTTGACTGTTCTAATAAAGCCCCTAAATAAGAACTGAATAATAAGAGGTTAACATTTTGTTTCATGTCTGCTTTCAATAGCATGTAAGACACTGAACTGTGTCCACAGTGTGATCCTGTGGCCTGTTTCACACTTCATACCTTATAAATCATTTACATCCTCTGTGTACTGTGTTTTCTCTCTCTCCCTCTCTCTCCCTCTCCCTCTCCCTCTCCCTCTCCCTCTCCCTCTCCCTCTCTCTCTCTCTCTCTCTCTCTCTCTCTCTCTCTCTCTCTCTCTCTCTCTCTCTCACACACACACACACACACAGTTTCAGAGTCGGCTGAGTGCTGTAAACAGTTTCATGGTTGCGAATAACAACAGTACATACAGTACATATACAATTAAAAAAGCATCAAGGATAAAACAAGTTACAGGACTTATTTCTATTGCAGTATTAGTTAAAGTGGACAAGGTGACATAGTTTCCAAATCCAAATCACTAAAGCTCTTAGTAAGACAGATTTTGGGCCTATTCTGTTCCTCACAGTTGCTCAGTGGGTGAATCTAGGCACACCCTAAAATTTTAAAGAAAGAACAGTTATTCATTTCCATATGATTTTTTGGCAAAGCCAAAGGGAGCCACTGGACAGGGGCAAAAGAGCCATATGCAGCTCCGGAGCTGAAGGATGTTAACCCCCGAACTAGATGATACCCCATCATCCACTGAGCTGACAGAGAGAACTGCCCTGTGTCTGAAACTATCAGATCTGTTCTTTCTTTTGATATATTTCATGTTTTGAAATTTGAATTTTGTCTAAAATACAAAAACACTGGCATGGAAAGAGTTCATAACAATTAGAATAATAATAATAATAGCAATAATAGTAATAATCATACTAATAATACGAGTAATTGTAATAATAAGATGAAAATGAATTAATATTAGCTGTAGCAGTGGATGTGGAGCAGCCAGTGTAGGTGTCTTGCAGCCATAGATTCAGACTCTACAGCTGTGGAGACAGTAAATACTTTTATTAAGGATCCAAATTAGTATACTAGTAATTTCTGATCAAAGCAATTAATATTTATTTTACACAATGTTATGAAATAATGAAGATTTTTTAAAAACAATTCCAAACCTTAACAAAAGACCCTGATTTCACCAAAATACCATTACCTTAGCTTGCTGCTAATCTGAAAATCAATCACACAATCATCTTTAGAATACTCTGCATGTTGTCTTACCTTCCCCGACCATGGACACTCCAACAGACATGCCCATGAACTTGCTCTTGGTCCAGACATGAGTGTTGACACACATCCTCTTCTCCTTGCACTCACAGTAGAAGCCTGATACAGGAGGGTGGTGGGAAACCTGCTCTGCCACAAACCGAACGCGATAGCAGTCTGAGTTTGTTTTCGTACTACCATCCGCCCCCCTCTGTGGGGACCCGCTCATTGTGGTGGCTGTGGGTGCTGTGTTGGGACCAGTGCAGGTGGTAGACCTGAGAGGTCGAACACGGTCCCGAGGCACGTACCAAGAACAGTGGAAGTTCTCACCCAGGATGGGATTGTAGGGCTTCTTGGCCACAGCACCTTTCCGGCCCTCGTGGAAGGCAGTCAGGTAGTACTCGACAAAGCGAACGATGCGCTCTTCTGGTGTGCAGCCAGAGGTGATGGAGAGGAACATGTCGGGATGAGCCATGAAGTTGGCATACATCTCTAGTAAGGAACGCTTCTCCAGGATGAAGGTAGGGAGCACCACCTAGTAGAAGGACAGAAAGATGACAGCAAAAAGGAAGCATGTCTGTATTTTACTGGATTCCTAAAAAATTACATTGATAAATACCATTTATATTTAAGATGTCAAACTGAGAGATAGATGACCAACCCCCTGTGTGTGAAGATTACTAAATGACAGTGGATTTTAGACATCACATTTGTGATATGAGATAAAGCTTTTAGCTCAGAATTTATTTTTTATTTTGAGTCTATTTGTAATTTTTTGTCTGTTTTGTGGCTCGTGATAATGTGATAATGCTGGAAAGTCAATAAAATAAACTATAAACATATAAAATTGGTTTGCCTTAGCTAAAAATAATAATAATATTAACTGTTTATAAAACACACACACACAATTGAACAGAGGTGCTTTTTTTTAAAAAAAAAAAAAAAAAAAAAAAAAAAATATGAATGGCTGATGAAGTCCAGGGATCCATAATGTGACTTATGGGATGAAAATATGGGATGGGAAAAAAAATCTATCCTTTATTTATCCTTTATATTCCTTTAGAACTGAGTGTCTTAGAGGTCCAGTAACCAAATCACCACTGCACTGCAGGTTCTTAAGGGCATTAAATGATCATATGTGAACACAGTTGTTCTAAGAGTTTCAAGAGTTTTAAGTAGTTTTCACTACGTAAAAGTAGAGAAGAGAGAATTTTATTATGGTACCCTGCTAAATAGTAGAAATAAAATATGTTTTTAATAATTTATCCTGGTGTGCCTCTCCTGATATTTCTTAAAGGGCCTTTCCCTTGTTACAGATACTCTAGTTAAAAAACTCCAGAACTATGTAAATTACGAGAATCTGTGTTAAAGGAGAAGCGTCATTAAACCTGGACACAAAGTCTGTGATGTCCACACTGTAAACCCAAATACTCACCATAATTGCCACAGTTTTTCTGAGTTGGTAAACTTAAAAGCTGAGCTTAAATATAGTTAGTGTTACATGTACTCTTTGATTATAGTTATATTAAAAAGATTGAAGCCAAATATATTCCATAAATGAAATTTTCATTCACCTGTCTTATTGCAACAAGTTAACACACAAAAGTTAAGAAAACTCAAACTTTTAGTTTTGAAAATGTTTTATGAACTAATGATGTTTTGTTGAGATAATTAACTTTTCTTCTTTGGATAAACGCAAATCTTTGAAACAAAAAGAAAGTATATTTCAAAAATTGTTGAAGTCAATAATGGCTAATAATTTTATATTTTCAAATGCAACAACTTAATTTTAAAGCACGTGAATAAAGATACATCAGGTTCATAGTTCACTGTGAAGAATAAAATAAAATAAAATAAAATAAAATAAAATACAATTTATGGGGGGATTGTAAAATTCAGAGATTCAATTTTATTTGAAGAAGAAAAGTTAATTATCTCAACAAAAGATTATTGGTCAGCAAGGTCCTAATGAGTCTGAATGGAAGTTTTGCTCCCTGGTCTGTTTCAGAGGTTTTGGAAAGTGTAGCCTGCTCTCCTCTATGTCAAGTTTTAACAATGGCCAACTTCCACATTCACATGTGGAAGCTGCCCAGGTCAACCACGGTTTAATCTGGTAGCCACCGAGTAGCAGAGCGCAGAGCAGTTGGGGTTAGGGGCTTTGCTTAAGGGCACCTCAGTGGTGGTATTGAGGGAGGACCAAGTGCTGCTCTTTCACTGTCCCTGCTCAGACTGGTTGAGGGATTAAACCAGCAACCTCCAGGTAACAGGCTCATTTCTCAGTTCTTTAGGCCACCACTGTCTTGTGTTAAAGGACAATTGTGTGGGAATTAGCAACATCTAGTGGTGAAATAGCAGATTTTTGAAGTGTGCAGGAGAACCTACGGAGGATGGAAAACTTTCACAAAAAGGCTGTATCTAGAACCAGTGTTTGCTTTGTCCATACTGGGCTACTGCAGAAACATGGTGGGGATTATACTGCACATTACTGAAAACATACTTACATACACACTTGAGCAAGATCGTCTTTAACAGATCAGTCACAGCACGGCTGGAGCCTGTTTGTGTCTGTGTAGGATAAAGGGGGAAGAGGAGAGAGAGATGGAGGATACCTGGCGGCCAGGCTGGTTCAGCTCACACCATCTCTCTCCCCCACTCCTCACTCCTCTCCCCCACCCTGCCTGCTGGCTCCTTCTTCAGGAGCTTCACTCAGCTGAACTGCATAATAATGATGATGACAAACACCATAACCTTCATTCACTCTATCCATTAACAACCTCCCCGCTCCCACTAGACCCCCTCCCAACCTTCCCTCTACCACCCTGGGGGGAATGAGCCCTGAACTTGTCCATATGTACTGTAACAGCTTCAGTGGTAAATGAGCTATGGTTTCATATCATGTGATGTGGTGGGGTAAGTTGATTAGCAGAGACTCTCTTATCGACCACCAGGTTATATAAAGTCAAGCCTGTTATGCAACCTGACAGTCCAATTGATGGCAGCTCACAGTCAAAGTTGGTGTTTTTGAAGAGCCACACCAATGTCAAAGTATTGATCCGTCTCACACTGCAGCACCATGAGTCAGTGTGACATAACAAGGACAAATGGCTGATGGATGAAGGGATAGATGGATGGAAGTGTGATAGGATAAATGGACTCCCAGTCCCCTCTGTGCTTGCTCTTGGTGGAACTATTGGTTTATAAAGAGTACAGTCTAAACTTGCTCTGTATAAAAAGTGCCCTGAGATAAGATTATGATTTGCTCTATATAAATAAAACTGACCTGGCAGGGCGGGTGGCTATCCATGCTTAAATATTTGAATGAATAATATGGTTGGATCACAAGGAGGCCCCCACACTTCCAAAATCTGTCTACACCACCCTTTCACACAAGAATTATGGTGAAACTGGAGGGTTTCAGGTATTCAGGGTCAGAATCCCCATCAGCATATATCCCTGTGATCCAGAGCACTGGTCCATCAGTAATCAGACTGAGCTCACTGGTCTGAAAGAGTCACCACAATCACATGAGCAGGAGACATCTGACTGCTGACTAAAACCACAATCCACACAGGGGAGGGGGGAGGAAATTAAGAGGTGGGTGGGGGGCAGTGGTTGAAATAAAGAGAGAAAATACAGATACAGAGAGGAAGAACAAGGTCAACACTAAAATACATTCCGAGTATTATTTACTTTTTTTTTTTTACCATAGTACACTGGTGGTAACAACGGATCCGCATCTGATGCAGCATTGTGTGTTCTCCCATTTATACACTAGTCTACTGCTGGGCTTAGTGTGTTCACCCTGATGTGTGTGTTTCAGTGTGTGTGTATGTTGAATATTCCAGCTGCTCTCCCATAATAACACACAGGCACAAAGTCTCTATAATATCAAGGTGACTGCTGAGGGGCTATATAAGAACATATTATACTGTATGATAAAGTTAAAGAAGACAAATGTGGATAAATTCACAGGTCACGAGTCTAAATAAAATGTTTATGACAGAAAGAACATCATGCAAATATTTGAAACTATTATACTGATGTAGGAATTCACATACAAGAATCTAGTAAACTTACGGGAAAGTCTGAACCCTTTTAGATGTTCTAAATCCCTGCAGCAAGATTACAGGAACACCATACAAGGCCTCAAATAATAAAATAACTGAACTAGTCCTCTGGAGTTTTTATTTTTATTTTTTCAGATTTAAGTACTTGTTAATGTTTCCTGCCCACTGAATAATGTAACATGTCTCCTGCTACCTTCGTGAAATATATTAGACACAATCAATAATCAATTCATGTTTGGTCTTGTAAAAATGCACATGGAATTGACCCTTTGCTAAGCCCTGCCCCCAAACAGTACCTGTCCAATCATATGTTAGTAACCATAACTATGGCTGTCGAACTTTTCATTTCTCTCCATGTTGAAGGTGTGCAAGAGGCTCTGAGAAGAGTGATGCTCAGCGTGTCATTAGTCTGGATGGTGGTGTCTTTTTTGTCGTTTCTCAAAAACATGAAACAAGAACACACGTGTGTGAACAGATTGTGATGGGTCCACTTTTTCCAACTGGAAAAAGTTATAAAACCATTTGATAAAATGAGATATCATGATGGTGTAGGATACTTAATCCATGTTTCCTTACATTTTCACAAGGATGGACAGAAAAAGAAAAAAGGTCACAAAGCTGTCAAGTATCATTTTGAGAATTTTATTGGTAGTATTATCACTTCTCAAATGCTTAGTAGTTGTAAATAGTTGTATTGGTCTATATCTTATCAACATATATGTCACTTAGCTTAAGTTTCTTGCTTTAAAGTTATATATTTTATCCCTTTTCAATTCAGCTTTACATATATATTTTATATATTTTTCTCCATCTGTTTTTTTATTTATACTTATTTAGTTTTAGTTATAAAAAGTCCAGTTGAGGTTTATTGCTTGTATCCTGATGTCAAGTTTATTGTTAAATTGTAAAATATTCTGCGTCCATTCCAAATGTCGGTTTATATTCTTTTTTCTGTATATTATATTCTATACAATGAAACATCAATATTAGATTTTTTTTTCTCCCTAACATCAGTATTGGCATTAGAGTTTGAGACCTGTGCCCGAACCTACAGGCTGGGCTATATTTGTCACATATTTCATGAGCTTACATCGGGTATGGGGGTTCTAGTTGAGTGAGGTCTTTTCACTCGGTACTTAAAACCTGATGAAAGCAGAACCAGAGTCTTACCCGTGTGAGGTCCATGCCATGTTTGAGCTGGGACAGGAGGTGAATGATAATGCTCCGCTGGTCATCCAGAACTCCCAGGTCCTCCTCCTCATTAAGCTCTGTGTCTGTGGTCTCGTCACTCGGATCGAGGGCATCTGGGCTGCTGGTCTGGCCCTGTTGCTGTCCCTGCTGTTGGACAAACAAATAACCATTGGCCTTCTTCCTGATAGCTGAATGCTAAGCTGTGATTTTCATTTTGTATCCCTGCATAAACTAGCAACACTGCAGGTGACAGTATTGTTGAGCTTAACATGTTGGAATACACATTTTACAGTGCAGCAGCATGAGGGACGTCTCCTGATTGACCTTCCAGTAAGTCCACAGCAATCTATAGTCTACAGCAGACCCACTGTAACATGGGAACACAGACACAGTTAGCCAGATATAAAGCACAGATATGTGATTTTTGCACATATCAGCATGTTCCATGATCTATTTACACAGCAAGGGAAGAGTAGGAACAGATAAACAAAGTTCAACTCTCATCTTGTATTTGTGTGTGTACACTGTGTGGTCTAAGGTATGTGGACACCCCTTCCACATTCCTTTTGATCTGATGCAGTTTTCATTTTGTTGGCTAGGTGTCTTACATCCAGTGAAGAGAAATCTTAATAGTAAAGCAAATATTTAGATTTTAGACAATGGCATACTTCCCCTTGGGCAGGAGTTTGGGTTTGGCTCTTTTGGTAACAAATAGTTCACCAAGTTTGCCGTGGAGGAACATCACACCCCTCATTCGGACTGATATCCTAACAGCTTCCCTAAGACACAGTGGTTCATGGACACTGACACTGAATTGGCTTCCCTGATATTTATATGGACTTGATTTCACTGACATAGAAATACACAAACCAAAGGAGGTATTAAAAAAAGCAGATGCTTGTCTTAACGTTACTTAAAGGGAGGATTTGTTTGTGAAATTAAATTGACATGAACACGAAGGATATTCTGGTTGTATGTATGTGGAGTGTATCTGTTGGACTAATTTTAACAACATGTGCCACATGACCATGGTTGTTGATGTGAGGGTTCTAGTCCAGTGACGTCTTTTCACTCGGTACTTAAAACCTGATGAAGGCAGAACCAGAGTCTTACCTGTGTGAGGTCCATGTCATGTTTGAGCTGGGACAGGAGGTGAATGATAATACCAAGTCAATGTCCTTGTATGTGAAAAGTTACCTAGACCTGATTCTGATTCCTGAGTTCATCAGCGCTTTCTTTCCAGTACTCAGCAGCTACGTGGATCCTCCATCTGGAGCAGCTGAGGCGAAAGAAAGCCATACTCTTATTGTTACTAATGAATAATGTAAGAAGGAGCAGCCAGGCCCCATAACATTGAGGGGACTCCACAAAAGAGATCCTTTCTCTGTCCCACTGCTCTTTTGTCTTCTGTATAAGAACACAGAGAGGTATGGAAGCAGAAAAAAAGGCACAGAGTGAGTCACTCAGGTCACATTTTTCACTTATCCATTGACATACCTATCACCTAATACTAGGGGTGTCCCAATCCAATATTGATATCGGATATCGGTCTGATATCAACCAAAAAACGAGTATCAGATTTTATCAGACTGCATCTAAAATCTCTGATATAAGCGCTCTGATAAGCAGTCCATTTTCCGCTCCAGCACTTCTATCCATAGGTGACTCTGGTTGCTGACTATTGTTCTCTGTTTGAGTAACATCACTTGATCAAGCCTTTTCTAACATTCCACACTACAAAATAAGTAATAAAAGTATGTATGATTCGTGCTGATATCATATCGGATCGATATCAGCCAATAGTCAAGGCTGCAATATCGGTATCGGAAGTGAAAAAGTTGTATCGGGACATCCCTACCTAATACATCCACTGGATGAACTGGTATTATCTCTTATGTTTGCGACTTACAACCCAGTTCCATCATGTGTTTCCCTGCAAAAAACACCACTTTGCAATGTGATCACACCAGCCCTTCTATAAATCGCTGTTCTGACCCATGAGTACGCAGTAGTCATTACTACATTATAACATGAGAATTTCATTGATCTCAACACACCTGTGACATTTCATAACTGAAGACTGGGAAAGGACTGGGACAAACACCTGGGAAAGTTCTCAAAACTGCTCCTGTGGTATAGACCCCCGCAACAGTTGATGTCTCCAGGACATACACACACACACAGCAAATTTAAAGCCCTGCGTCTAAACAATAATAAACTATGCACAATTGATAGTTCAATTGCTCAGAATCAAAATACCAAATACACACCTTTACATATTCTGATATTAAAAAAGGACTGATTATGAAAAAAGGCTACCATACGTAACTCCAAATAGCCCTAAGCAATAAGCAAATATGTGTGTCACCCCAGATCTTACTAAAAATGGTGCCATGTTAGAGGATTTAAATAAAGAATAAAGTTTGTGTGATATCAGTGTTTGACAGGGCTAGGCTAGCTGTTTTTTGTGGAATTACGGCTATGACTACTGATTAAATATCTAATACATTTTTAATTGGTTCATTTCTTAACTGTGATTAATGAATTAATGATGAATCATTAGGGTTTATTCATTAACATCCTTACTCCAAACCTGCTGCTGCTGTGTTTGTCTGTCTTTGTTTTCTGTTTGTATCTCCTGTTTTTTTCTGGCCCGTTAGTGACCTGATTATCTTCTTGGCTACAAAAATGCAGATCAAAAGGTTTGGATATTAATTCAAATTGTACTCAGTACTCAACTATGATTTGAAAAGTAACTAAGTAGACTACATAGTGTAATGAATACTTAAGTACAAGTAAAAGCAGAGACTTGAAAATCTACTCATTAAAGTACAAGTACTGCAAAAAACTATTTACTAACAGTAATTTAAGTATTTTTCTAGTTAGTTACTTCCACCCCTGTTGGCACATGTCCTATAGGAAGACACAGACACAGACAAGTGTGAGAGAAGTGGCCCACCAACTGCTTATCAGTGGCAAGGATTGGTTAGGTTTAGGTTTAAAAAAAAAAAGACTAGTTTTTAGGGAAAAATTATGGTTTTGTGAAAATGAGCTCTACAGTAAGATTAAAGATAAGCAACTTCTGTGCAGCGCCTGGGGACCAACTCCAGTTCTAAGCCAGCATCTTAGTCAAAGATACTGATTGATCTAGCACACTTGTTTTTGATGGTAGGGAAAACTGGAGCACCCGGAGGAAACCAACCCAGACACAGAGAGAACAAAGATGGGCCCTGCCCAAACCAGGATTCAAACCCACAACTTTCTTGTTGAGAAGTACTAACCACTGTGCCACTGTGCCTCGCGGGAGGTGAGGAGGGGAGCTTCATCATTTTGGTTACAAACCTGGTGCGTCTTATACAGTCTCATACGTTGAGCGTCTGTACGAGGCAGCGAGGGCGTGACAAAACCTCTGTGTTTGTTAAACTGGAGATGAAAAAGGCTGACAAAAAAATGACTAAGATTAGAGAATGATTATTGTCTTGCAAAATAATGTTGACTAATGTTGACTGTCGGTTGGAAATAGAGATCTGTTTTACTGGCCCATCCATCTATCTCCACCACCTCCCTATACTTTATGGATCTATAATAAGGTTTTTGTCACTCATCTGTATGTCATTTTAAGATTATTGAAATGACTGATTCTGCCATTTTTGTAGAGGGAGACAGTTTCTGGTTTTCCAGTCATTGTGTTTAAACTAAGCTTAAAACATGATGGACCTCCAGTATCTCTGGACCAGACTTACAGGAATCTAACTGTCACCGACAAGAGAGTGACCATGTATATTTACTAAACTGCTCCTTTAAGCCTGACAATCCAAAATAGGAACGTATTTCTATTCAATAATTCATTAACAATCAGCTTTACTCTGAGGTTATGTAACACTGTGCAGTCTGAAGAATGGCTACAGTGACAACGAGCCAGGCAACCGAAGTGACTTACTCTGACCCTCACACCCTCAGCTGGAACGATTCCTTGGACAGAAAACAATGTCTTCCCTCTTACTTCCTGCTAACCACTGGGTACTACACACAGTCTCTCTGTCCCTCTGTCACACACACTCATTCACATGTCCTTATCTGTGTGTCCAGTTCCTCTCCAATGCCCAGTTCCACCAAGTTTATTACAAGTATTAATGGCTAGTGGGTTTCTACTGTCTGCCCACTCTGACACACACACACACACACACACACACACACACACACACACACACACACACACACACATACACACACACATACACACACACACACACATGCGCGCCACTCGCACACTCATGTGCAGAATCATACAGTATAATCCTGCTGACTTTTAAGTAACATTGTTCATTCATTATCTGGCTCTGCACTGTGGTAATAGAGCATAATTAACTAATACCACAACACACACATAGCGATCTCACACTCACATTGTTGAGCTGGCATGCAACCATGGCTGACTTGTTGGGAGTCCTGCTGGATTTCATGTCCACCATCCAGAGAGAGACAGACAGACGAGTGGGGAGACCGGACGTCCCAGCACCAATACGACCACAGCAAGTGACAAAGAGAGCCAGAGTGAGAGGAGGCTGAGACACATCAACTATGAAGAGGAGAAGGTGAGGTGAGATGAGAGGAGGAGTAGAGTTCAGAGCTCTGCCTGCTGCACTTGTGACAGACAGATTATCAGTGATGCTGACAATCCTCCTTATCCCACAGGCCCTCCTCTTTACATAAGCCCCACCCTCTGCATATACACACTGTGCTACATCACAACCCGTCCTACTGTAAAGTCTCCTCCTTCTCTCTCCTTCCTCTCAGCGTTTCATTTCTGCACCCCCCTTCATTCACTCCATTCCGTCTCTCAGTCTTTTCCTCCTTCCTGGCCTGTTTTACTCACTTGCATTTGTCCTCCTTCTGTTGTCCCATCCCCCTCCTCCTTTCATACCTCCATCCACCCCTGGCTACACCATACTATGGTACAGTCTGTGTAATTACCACGATGGAAGCACTCTGGGCCGAGAGCTGAGTGCAGCTGCTCCCCCTGTCCTCATTGTCAACTCTGCCACGGTGCACATGACATACTGCCTTTAAAGGCCAGCTCAGTGGAGTTATTGAAATCTCAAGGTATAATTCTGATTCATCTCAGCTTGGGTCTTATTTTCATACTTTTGTCAAATCACATACTTTTGTTATGGTTGCCTTACTAACACACTTGAAATGTTGCAGAGAAAGTTGCAAGTGTGCACAGCTATGCGTGAACATTAGGCAAGCGTGTCATTTCCTGTTGAACTTCTCTTTAGTGATGTTACCATGTTCCCAAGTCTCAACCATTAACCTGGTGAAGAGTGACAGAAATAATAGGAAAAGACTACGGAAATAAGACCCATGCTGCAATAAATCAGCTATACACTACACAAGTCTAGGTAAAGGAAAAGTGGAGTTTTTCTTCTGAACACATTATACATGTCAGAAAATAGTTGCTGAAAACGTGAAAAACTATGTAGTACTGAATTGCGGAGTTAGATTGTTAAACTGTTCACCATTTCTGGGCAGACCTGAAACATGGCTTGGAGCCACTATGTAAGCCCCACAAACCAACACACTAACAACAAGGCCTCCCCCTCCCCTAACCCTGCCTCATGGTCACTTAAGAATGTACCTCAACAACTCTCTCTCTCTCCAAATCAGCCAAGCAGTTCACTTCAGCTCACTTCTGTTCCAACAACCCGACACAGAAAAAATAATAAAAAAAAAAATCATCCTGTCACTGTCCTCAGACTCGTAGCTCAAACATGTCTGGACATATCCAATAAAGCTGCTAGATGGAGCATCCGTTCAAGTCATTTTGTAGTGGTGTTTGACACTGAGACAGCAAAGTGGACACACCCCCAGCTTTTCAGATCATTGAAAACTGCTCAGTTTTTCAAGACCTGGAGACCTAATTTTGTATACTTAACATTTTTTTAATCATTCAAGTTTAGCTGGGTGGTTAATACATATTTCTGTGGTGTGACAAACTCAGAACACACAAGATCTTTAAACAAAGTGGTTGTTAATGTTATTAAAAAAATATTTGAGTTGGTATTTGGTTACATTAATAAAAGAATAAAAGAATAACAATATAATCTACTGTATAAAAGTAGTACTGTAGCAGTAGTAGCAGAGGCACAGCAGTCTGTGTTTATGTCAGCAGCCAGGACCATGACCATAAGTTATCCTGCCTATCCTACTAGTCTTTTTATGCTGTGGTACTTAAATTTACACATATCACTTTGTTTCCATATGCTCTTTTTGTTTTATTTGGTTTATTTTGTGTGTCTGCATGTTCATACGTCAGTGAATCAGTGCATTTTGTTTGTGCTCTTGGTCTCTTATGTGTCGGCTAACAAAACCAAACCAAAGCATTTTCATTTAAAGTTCTGTTGTATGTATGTATATGTGCACAGTGTGTGTATTAATAAGTGTGCGTGCATGTGGTGCATGTGAATGTCTACCCTCCTCCTGCTAATCCCTCTCATATCCCATGACTGATCTTTATTCCCAGAACAGTGATCAGCTGCAAACCAAACACATGACTGATTCCCATCTCTTTTAACCTTTATTACACAGTGGAAAGATGAGACAGACAGAAGACATGACATGTTATTCAGACGCAGGTCATGAGATCACATTATTTCTTATTTACATGTCACCTCAAAAGGCACATCCCTCACACCGGTGTGAGGTGGGATGATGGAGGAAATCAAAGAAATGAGAGATTTCTGTTAACTCCATTCTAATCTCTTGATAATCTGCCTTCCTCCCATCAGATGGATTCAGGTTGAACTATTAATTCCACGTTCACTGTCATGGCAACCAGCAGCTTATAAGATCAACCGACTTCTTCAACACATCACCACTTTGTTATGATGGACAAATCGGGTTTTTGATATTTTTTATATTATATTATTAATAAATATACTAAATTTGTGTTGTGTTTGTTTCTAATAGATTTAAAGAGATAGTTCACCCAAAAAAGAAAAATTCAGTCATTACCTACTCAGCCCCAGAATGCCAACCTGGCTAGAAAATGTTGTCTGCACCATAATTTTAGCCTGACTCTTCCTTAGCTTGGAGCCATGCTCACGTGCACTTGTACACTGTGCATTGGATGTGTGTGGTGTGACGGTGTACAAACAGCATGTTGGGGCTTTAGGAGACTTGGATTATGCCAGACAGTATGGAAGTATTTTATGTATTTATTCTGTTGTTTTTTAAGTTTGAAAACTGGTCACCATTCACAGCAGTGTTTTGTGAACTAACAAAATAAACCCGACCTTCAGTCAGCATGAGGGTGAGTAGACAATGACTGAATTTTCATTTTTGGGTGAACTATCCCTTTAAATATGTGTAAGTTGTCAGTATTGGCTTGCATGAATAGATGTAACAGTGTCTGTGTTACAAGTGCAGCAGCTTCATTGCCATCTGATTTCTTTCTACAGTAGTTTTCATATAGACCAATTTCTCCCCCACAATGCCTCACTTTCAGTGACCCCAACATAAAGAGATAAAACTGTCAGACTTATATACACAGTGTGTGTGTGTGTGTGTGTGTGTGTGTGTGTGTGTGTGTGTGTGTGTGTGTGTGTGTGTGTGTGTGTGTGTGTGTGTGTGTGTGAGAGAGAGAGAGAGAGAGAGAGAGAGAGAGAGAGAATGTGATAGTTTTGTCATTTTTAGGTCACCAGTGATCTTCACAGACAGGTTTACAGTGTATTTTTTTAGTAACAACAGTTGTGTAGGTGTGCTAAAGCTTTGATGAGTTATTAAGTTTTTAATGAACAGATGTGAGGCCTGTGTGTCTGTGTGTGTGTGTGTGTTCGTATGTTACATGCTAGTGAGGGTGTCCCAGCAGAATGAAGCAGGAATCTTTTAAAAGCTCTTTCCTAATGAATAATTAATAAATGGCTCTCACTGAAGAGGAATGAGAACATATGACAGAAAAGATGGAATATTCCATGCAACCAACTGCAGTGGTTGAAAGAGTACTGAAAATCTGTACTTAAGTACACGTACTGTTACATAATGAAAATATTACTTGGTTACAAGTAAAGGTACTTGTGTTAGAAAAATACAAAGCATTCTTTTCAGAAACTACTCAGTGTATCAGTTACTTTTTAACCACTGATGTTTAATACATTATTAATAGCAACTATTCAATCAGAGGTTTCTGTTTCTCCAAATCGTCAGTTTAAATGACTCCTGATTCATAGGGCTGTACATTTTGTGTATTTTCCTTCACTGTTTTTGACAGGCTAATCATTTTTTAATTGATTAATTTTAAATCATCTATATGATACAAAATGCACAAAAGTTTTCTCATTTTATTTTATTTTTTTCTGTTCTTTTGTAAATTTAAAGTAGAGTTCCATATTCAACAAATGGCTCCGCCAGACAAAACAATGTCAAATGAGGTGCAATTACTGCTATTTCTAGACTATTGATTAAATATTGATTAATACATTTTTAATTGGTGAAAGTCTTCACAACAATTAATTGATCAATGATCAGTCATTAACAAACCTGTGCTGCTGCAGTGTTTCTGTTTGTTTGTTTTTGCTTGTTTGTTTTGACTGGCTCATTTGTGATCAGATCACCTTATTGGCTACAAAAATGCAGATGAGAGGTTTGGATATTGATTCTAATTGTACTCAGTACTCAATTATGATTTTAAAAGTAACTAAGTGCATTCCACAGTGTAATAAATACTTAAGTACAAGTAAAAGTACAGACTTGAAAATCTACTCTTAAAAATACAAGTACCCAAAAAAACTACTTAAATACAGTAATCTGAGTATGATATAGTATATATAATAGGACAGCCTATTTAACACAGTGGTGTGCTGTGGACATTGTGTTCCACAATGTGATCCACAGAAGATTCCACTTCTACTGTCCTCCACTCAGTCCTCACACGTCTAAAAAAATAACACCGACATCAGAATGCTGCTTGTTGATTTCAACTCAGTATTCAACATTATCACAGTATAACAGTATAACTATTACCTATCTGTACACAGGAATAGTTTTTTTTTTTTTTAAACACATTTTCACGGTAAGTGCTTGTTCATTAGTGACGTTGGTCTGCACCTGATTACACTTGCATCCTCATCCTGTGTTGATTCGGTTGGCTGTGACACCTAATGTGAACTGAACCGAGCAGACATGAACTGTACACAAGACCACCTTTTCAAGTGAACCCAGGCATGGGCCGTTGATTCCTGCACCAAATACAGTGCAAACACTAATCTAAGGAACCAGACTTTGTGGTGAACTGTACTCTATGAAGATGTTGTGACAGAGTGGTGGGGAACAGGTCACTGCCTCCTGACACACACATCTGTTGCACCACCTTGTCTCTACAGTAGCCCAAAGCAGACAAACCATACACTGGCTCTAGATGCTGCTTTTCACATTTTTAGTGAGTTTCCTGGCCACCGTAGGTTCTCTAACATGCTTTGAAGAGGAGGGTGAGGCAAGGTTTTTGCAATCTCCAAGTGTACATAAAGGTGCAGCGCATAAATAAAAAGATAGAGATAACATATGACACCAATTTTATCTTTAGCCACATTATTCAGCATGGTTATATGATCCATCACTTTGGTCCACACTGAAAGAGAATGAATGAATCCTGCTGACTTTTCATCTAACACAACCTTGAGGTTGACATTTGAAGTTTTGATCAAAATGTTTCAACAAGTATTGATTGGTTTGTTATGAAATGTGGTTTAGGCATTTGGGACAACATTGAGTTGAGAATCACGATTTTCATTGGATGACTGCACCAAAGGGACTGAGAATAATTGTATGTTGTCATGATGTGACGTAAAATTAGCAAAGAGAAGAAAGCTTGTGGCTTTTGGATTACCTCAGAAGGAAAGTCCATGTCCTTGTTTGACTGAGTGGAAGAAGGCCGGGTAGAAGAGGAGACCTGCTTCTCTGAAGGAGATCTGGACCATCCAGTGGAGCAATCTAGGGGGAAGATAAAACAATGAATAGAATCTCCAGTCAAAACAATCAAAGCTACAGTTGGTAACTTCTATAAAAATATTATTTGGTCATATTTGCTGAAAATGTCAGAATATTCTGACTGTAGTAAACCCAGCTTTTCTTAAGGAAAACTAAGAAGCCTAAATGCCTGTGCCAGTTCTTGTTCACTTCTACAGATGAGCAATTGAAAGCATCTTAACTGGAAACATCACAAACTGGCATTATGGGATGTGCACCACCTCAGGACAGGAGGACTCTGCAGTGAGTGATTAAAACTGTCCAGAAGCAGGTGTATTAGGGAGATGAGGTGGCTGCACAGAGCCCAAAGAATGCTAAATGACAACAGCCATCCCAGCCAAAGCCTGTTCACCCTGCTGCTGTCAAGCAGGACATACAGGAGCATTTACTGTCCCAAAATCAGACTGAAGAAGAGTTTCTTTTCTCAGTGTTAGGATGTATTTGTATGACCAGTGTGGTATGTCCTACGCTCATATATTATGTGTACATTGACAGGTATATGGTAGGAAGGGCGCCAGAAGGTCAGGTGGACAAGGCTCTGTCCATAGCTAGGTCGTTTTCATGGCCTAAAATAAACCAGATATTTCTAGTCAGACAACCCCATATATAATATAAGTCGTTGCTGTTTGTGTGTTCTTGGTTCATTCCTTCTTACACTGCATGCTGTATGCCATGGAAGAACCCGAGCTCGTATTAAACATTGTTTTCAGGTACACTGGGGTTATCTCTTCTTTCGGGATCCCACAATAATCATCATCGTTTCACTCAGGCTGTGAGTTTGCTAAATTCATCCTCACCCACCTCCATGTAAAATAGTTTGTTCTATATTTTTATTTTATCTCTTCAGGCAATCATTGAAGAAGAGGGAACTCTCATTGCTCTACCTTGTTTTAAATGATAAAAAAAATCTTTTTGTGTCCTTATAGTATATGAGATGGATTATATGTGAAAAAAAAATCAGGTTCCTCTGGCTCCTCCTAGTGCTCCTAATGGTTTTTGCAAGAATCCACCATGTCTGAATGAAAACAACCAATCATAGCCAGCTTTCAACCTAAAGCAGCTGTATCTGACAACCAGATTTATTTCCAGGTCATCAAGTATGTTTTGGGTTGGAAGGTGGCTTACCGGTTACACCAAAATTAGTGTACATATGTGTAACACAGTTAGAAATACCCCTGCTTATGAAGTGATGATTCCCTTACATGGACATTGTTTTGGACCCACCTGGTGGGTTAATAGCACAACTACATAGACAATGTTCCTCAATGTGCACCAAAAGAAAATACTGTTAAGCTGGATATATGAGTCCCTGCAGCTGCATAATCCACTGTTGTCACTGTGCTGTTGATTTTTTTTTTTTTTTTTTATACCCACCGAAGAATTAAAGGAGAACCAGAGTAAGAGTAAGTCCTGAGATTTAAAAGTTTCTGTGTGTTCAGCTCTCAGTATTTTTGAAGCTTCTAGCTGAATCTATGTCCTTTATAGGTTAGTTCTGTCCTACACTGCTGTTTGTCCTTTCAGTTATCTGCTTTACTGTTTCATGTTCACTTTCATTTGTATAGGAGTCATATTAAGCTTCTGGATTCTGCTGCTAAATACCTGTGACTATTTCCCAGTCAGGAATGAATTGTACCCTACTGGAGGTAGAAGTAAGTGGATGTTAGTGGATTTTAGTTTATTTGCACATGAGACTTATTTCAATATTGTCTATGAATAATTTGTCTTTTTCCTTTGTATACTTTTCATTTTTGTTGCAGAATATTATAAAATTAGATTTATGTATATTGAGAGGGAGTTTGTCCATCTGAAACCATTTAGAGATTGATGATAGTTCTTCGTTTGCTTCTTAAATCAGCATGAGAATATTTTCGTGTGTAGCTACAAGACGTGTATCATCAGCAAATAAAAGAGGCAGTACATCATTGCAGACCCTGGGTAAATCATTTATATACATCAAAAACAACAGAGGTCCAAGGATGGATCCCTGAGGTACCCCACAAAGTAGCTTAGCTCTATTTGAATTTAGCCTGTTTATACATACATGTTCTTCCCTGTCCTTTACATAATCAGCGAAACATTTAAAGAGTAACATCATGAAAACCATATTTTTGTAATTTAGTAATAAGGATGTTGTGATTGACAAAAAAAATTGAAACTTCATTCAGTGTTCAACATGTGAAAACTGTTTCACAAAAGTTGTTTGTTCCTGAGTGAATTGACCATTTGGTAGCTTTAGAGCTAAAGTAAAATGGGAAAACTGGGTTGGGAGATCTGGTGAGATAGCTGAAAATATCTGGTGAATAAAGCATGATACAGGAGAAAACATCAAAGTAAGAAATTAATACATATATTGAAATAGATGGATAAATCTCCCAATGTCCCTACAGTGTCATGTTTCAATAATCAAGTTGGATATTCTCCCTGAATAAAGAAGAATCATCCTTGTTCTTGTGCATTATCTTCAGCTAGAAAGAAATTTAGTCTCATAGTATCACTTTTGTAGGGTGGTCCATTCTTCACAGGGTTGGTGGTTTGATCCCCCTGTCCTCATGTTGCATGCTCCTGATGGGCAGGCCAGAGTCTTGCATGAGAGTTTGGAGGCCATCACTGTGTGACTGTGTGTGTGTGTGTGTGTGTGTGTGTGTGTGTGTGTGTGTGTGTGTGTGTGTGTGTGTTTGTGTGAATGGATAAACAAGAGACCGACTGCAAAGTGCTGTGTCTGTTGAGCTGGAAAAGTGAAATATGAATATAATCCATTTACCACTGACCAAACTGACATCTACTTGCAAAGTGCTTTGCATGTATTTTCATCTGAATTACAACACTTTTCTTGATTCAGATAAAGAGATCACATGTTAATACAGGGTGGAGACGGGTCAAAGATGCAAAAAGACTGATCTTTTTGTCTACTGATTATTCAAATCTGACCAGCCATCACTCAACTCACCTGCGTGTGCACGGCCTTGAATCTTGCTCTGGTTTTGGATGTGATTGTGGTCATTTTCTTGTCTTCCACCGTAGCTGCTGTGTTTGGGACTCCGGCTCTCACTGAAGCTGTGAGTAGGGCTCTGACTCCTGAGGCCACCCGGCTCCACCTGGTTCACGCTGGAGCTGCGGTGCTGAGTCCATGACTTGACTCGTTCTGTGGGAGCTGCTGGACTCAAACCAGCTGAGCTGTGGCTGAGGCTGGGAGTGGGGAAGTGGTTTTGGTTCTGGTTGAGAGCCTGGACAACGTTGTGCTGCAGCATAGTGAGGCAGTCCCCCAGGCAGCTCAAAGTGGCTGCAGATGTGGCTTTTAAAAGGAGAAGGTCCTTAAGAAAAGAGTATAAAGAGAGAAAGAAGAAGAAGATGAGAAAGAGGATAAAATGAGAAGGTTAAAAATCTAGGTGTTCTGTGCCCAGGTGGTTTAAACAAAAAGCTCAAGACCACAGTCCACAATGTGGTAGTGGAGATTCTGGCTTGGCTATGGTTTCAGTTGAACTCAACTGGCAGCCTAGGTGGGTTTATGCCCAAACCCCAGTGTTAGCCAAACTCAACTGAAAAAGAAAACAAAAGTCAGATGTTTAAGGGTTGACCTATTGTGCTTTCCTTTATTTTCTGTCATATATAATATTACAATGTCGGATATTCATGGCCAAATTTTCAAATAATCAGGCATTTGTATTTGCATTTGTAGCCCTGGCTTCAACATCTGTATTTGAGCTGATGTCAGCATGCTGCAGATTTTTTTTCTTGGTTATCTAATCCAGGAACAGCATGCCCACAGAGTACAGGTGATTTACAGTGGCTCAGACTAGATAACTGATATTGGATCTTATTATCCATCCATCCTCTGTCAACAACCGCATATCCTTGATGGGTTGCCCTCACAACCCATCGAGTCACCAGTTCATCACAGGGCTGACACATCGAGACAGACAACCACTCATGCTCACATTCACACCTATGGGCAATTTCGAGTCACCAATTAACCTATTATGCTGCACGTCTTTGGACTGTGGGAGGAAGACGGAGTACTCTGAGAGAACCCACGCACACACAAGGCAATCTCCACACAGAAAGGTTGTGCCCCATTCATAAACTCCCCTGCCCTCCAGCCAGCTGGGGGATTTGAACTCAGAAATGTTTTGCTGTGAGGCAACAGTGCTAACCACTGCACCACAGTACCAGCCCTCGATCTTAATATATTAGAAAAAATATTTTCTGGTTTTCCCAGCCCAGTCTCATTCCCATGTCATCACATACCTATGTTTTGCCACGCACCTCAGCATCTCATACAGACGCACAATGTACCATGTAGTGTCTGTATAAGACGCACCTGGCTTTCAGGTAACTTCAATGTCAACCCATCTGCATCAGGTGATGAAGTATAAAGAGTGAGAAAGTCTGCATATGGAGGAGGTGGTGTGGAAGAATGGGTCAAACAAACACAGGACTTTCACCCAGGAGGCCACATGACTTATATAATGTAAAATACATATCTTAATCCAAGCCATGATCTTTTCTGGAACTGAAGTAGTATTGGTGCCAAATCTGACCAAACCTTTCATAACCACGCATTAAAAAGACTTTTTGGTAGCGTGTCATACTGATGCTGAAGGGTACCTTGGGCACTTCTACACTAACAACAGTAACAACAGTAACAATAACAGCAGTGACTGGTGCAAATTCCATGATGGAAAAAACACGAGACAGGATTGTCAGACTGAGCAGACATCAGAGTTTTTAAATGTGTTTCACTGAATAATAGTCAGTTGAATAAAATGTCACAAATGTAAGTAGCTGTCAGCTCTTATGCTGTACTGTCATAGAATTAAAAAGGCAAACATACACTGATTAAGACTGATTCTTTTGATACGAATGCATTGACACAGTGTGATCATGGTAGATTACTTAGTTTATTGTACCATCTACCCTGTATACACAATATATGACAGTTTACCTCATCCAGAGAGGAGAGGGGCCCACCCCGAGGGGGCAGGGACTCAATAGAGTTGACCAGGTGCTTTTGTTGCCCCTCAGCCTGGTTTATCACCTGCACAGAGTCAGAAAAAAAAGTTTTATTATCATGATAACCACAATAACCACAACATCATGGCTCAGTGTTTGATTTTTTTTTTTGTTGATTTTTTTTTGCATTTTTGCAGATTATTTAACATTCATATCAAGAATTAAAAAGAAAATAAATATATAAATAAATAAATAAAACAAAGACAAAAAAGAAAATGACAGCAACATCAGAAAATGAGTGATAATACTAATACTAATACTACTACAAATAGTACTAGTACTAGAAGTTGTTTGTCACCTCATTTAAACCCATGTAACTTGTGAATAACTGTGATTTGATTAACAAAATGCACCAAGATTAATATTGTACAGCTTTACAGATTATTATGTTATATTATATGATGATTATGTAAAGACTATTATATGATAATATTTATATTGTGTCGTCCTTGATAATTAATGCCTGGTACAAAGACAATACTTTCAAATATATGTAAATTCATAGATATTAAGTATACTTAAACATTCTATACCAATGTGCAAACTCCCTTCTTCTTTCTGGCTCATTGACTCATGAGTAATATTGCTTGTCAGCTTCCAATCAAGTGATGAACCTTTGTTCAGACACACTTCACTGCACGGTTTGGTAAAATAATGTAGTCATATTGCAATTATTTTGACTGAAATTGTGACATCTGATACAATTAGTGGAAAAGGTCAGTTTTGCATTACAATTTTGATGTTCACTTAAAAAATTTAAATCATGATGGTGTAATATTTATTGAGGTCTGAACCAAACAAATGTCAGTGTTTTCTAGATGCAGCACTACACTACTTCATTGTGATGCATTGGTTCTGCGATTTGAATATTGCACTTGGCCATATTGCAGTTTTATTGCAATTGCAATTATTTGTCCAGCCCTACTTCACAGATCCCTTTGAAATGAGCATGCGTTGCTTCCTACAGTTTGGACACTTGCATAAAATGACTGAACACACTGTGCAGCCCACTTCACAGGGAGCTACTAAGTGATCAGAACACACCCACAGACTTTTGCACTTTGCTGAGTATTCCAGCTTCTTTTGTTTTCCTGATAACCTGTCTGCCTGAACCCCTGCTGGATTTCTGGACTAACCTGGTTAAGTTCGCCTATCTGGTTTTGACCTCTGTCAGATAATGGGATTTAAGATTTTGGACATTTGGAACTTGTGTTGTGGTCTGTGCCATAACCATTATAGCTGAAGGAACTACAAAGGATGTATCACTTTATAATAGTGTGGTAATTAGCTACAGTGAATTTAAACATGGTCCATAATCACACAAGCAGAAAAAAGAAATGTTGCAGTACATCTTCAAGCAGGTTAGAAAAAACAGTGTTGGATGTTTGTTGAGACGTGTAGAACCACACATGTCGATATTCCCTCACAGGTAATGTCTTCTGGTTGTGCAAATAAGAACTGTGAGCTATGCTGAAGTTAGACAGCAGCAAGGTCATGTACAATGTGTCTTTAACTGGAGATGGCCGATTGATTCCACTGTGACGTGATGTCTGCAGATCTGCCAGCCAGCCCTGTCAAATTGCTGATTGAGCTGTCATGCATCAAAGGCTTCAGTGAATGACTTCTCACCAGCGCAGCTGAAAAGTTCTCTGAACCCAAATGAACACTGAGTCTGGCTGACAAATCAATTCCTCAACTTGATCTCATTTGTACAACGCCACTAGAAAGTTTGTGAACCCTTTAGAATTCTTCTGTATTTCTGCATAAATTCAGCTTAAGATGTGTCAGATATTTATTCACATTCCAAAACTTTATACTCAAAAATTATACTTACTCAGTCATTCATTTATCAAAATTATCCCCAAAATGCAGATAACATGCACAGATCCAAATTCAAATAATATTTCTATCAGATGTGTCTAAATCAAAACATGTCAATTCTGTAGTCCTTCTAAAACAAAGCTAAGTAAGAATTATGATTTAAAAAGGTGTATTCTGATTAACATTAAAAGAACTCTGAGACACTTTAAAATATAAAATGGCTGCTCACTACGATTATGCTGTGAAATTAATAAATTTAACATTTTGTCAACTCTATAAGATGTCAACTTGTTGATGTCAACATGAAATAAAATGAATGAATAAACTGAATAAATAAATTGTCCCGTTACAAGGTTAAATAGCCACACTTTAATCTTTTGAAATATAGTGTCCAGCCTAATTGAGAGGTAAAATCAAAACTTCCTCAAAATATGTCCCAAATTCTCAAGAAGGAGTGATAAATTAATTTGTTCTATGTTTTTATTTATGTCTTCAATCAATCCCAGTCAATCAATCAAGGTCAAAATCTCATTATATGACCTTGTTGTTAATGATGAATAAATCGCCTTATATCCTTGTATCCTTCCGGTGAACTCATCAGAAGTCCTACTTCACATCTCTTCCATCCAGATGTTCAGCCATGGCTCATCAATCCTTCACCATCATTAACATCTAGACTCTGCTGTGAACTTGTAATTTGTCTAAGACATGTAGTGTCAGTATGTGATGCCTGTACCACTGAGACATAAGAAGTAAATATTCCCTTCTTATTTTTCCTTTGGATGTCTGCTTTGTTGCCAGTGATACCTGACTCCATCAGGGGGATATTCCTCTACTTCTCATTACTACCATCTTAAAATATGATGACAGGATGAGGTCTAATCACATAAAAGACTCTTCTCATTTATTTTCTTCAACTTCAACTTTCCTATTGTGCACTATGTCAATAAATTAATTTAATTTATCTTTGAGCACTTCTTTAAATTAAGTCTATTCAGATTGAAATGTTGTACAAATTGAGGTAATATATTTACTTAAACATGACAAAGGTGTGACGCTCCTGGGTTTGCTGTGTGTGAACAGGACTGAGCAGGCTTTTAGCAGTGCGATGAAGCCAGGGGAAAATTGGGTAATTTGGTGTAGTGTGAAAACAACCTCACAGCATCAAAGCACATGGCTTGTGTGTATTTCTGCAGCTTATCCATTTAGAAGAGACAAAATGCTGTAATCTTTTAATGTTACTCCACACATCTAAACCCTGTGTGAGCATTACCTCTAATGTACCTGGAACACACACCATTAGTGACATTCCCGGCTGCTGGTTCAGCTCTTTGAGCTCAGAGGATTCAAGCAGCGCTGAAAGGCTGAATAAAGAGGAACACTGTGGTAATGAGTGGCTGAACAGACTGTATACGGGATGGAAATATAGTCTGTCTCCATTACGTCCAGAAAGCAAACCTGTCTGTGTGGCCAAGCACATTTCAGGGCATTGGGAAGAGCTGTAATCCAATAGAGAGGCATAAAGAGAAGCAGATCAATATAGAGAGTCCCTAGTCTCAAGATCACCGTCAGATTTACAAGAGTTTATAACAGTCAGATGACGCTCAACTTTAGGGGGAGCACTAGTGAGCAAACCATGGAGCAGGTCACCACTGACTGTTTACCTGCGTGAAACCAAAGTTGACTCAAACATTTTTGCTCAATACTACCCCAACTACACACAGGAAGCAGTAAATGTTGTCACGCCTCATGAACATGGTGCCAACAGCCATGCTGTTCAGGAAATGATTACATATAATATGAAAGTCTGAATATGTAGAATGAAAGTTTGGATATATCATCATCCTACTGGCGCCATCTTGTGTTGTCTATGTGTATTATTGCTTAGCCTGATGCCAACACATAATGGGAATTGCCATTAACCATGGTAATATTATCTTTATCTATATATACTGTATATATGCTGATATATATATATATATAATTATACACATGTATGTATACATACACACACACACACACCTCTCACACAGTGGTAATAACACCATTTTCAGGCAGAGAATGTAGTGACAGTTAGATTCATGCAGTGTGAATGCCCTGCCCTGATAGTTTCTCCACTGACTTTTTTGAAATTCTCACATCCCTTATCAGTTCTGCTACTATCAGCTTTTAAAGATCGTGTAAAGCAACACATCACTCATGGAAACATGTGTTAACCACCCAAATTTTAATGTTTAAAAAAACTGCTAAAAAATCTGTGACAGTTTGTGTGTGTGTGTGTGTGTGTGTGTGTGTGTGTGTGTGTGTGTGTGTGTGTGTGTGTGTGTGTGTGTGTGTGTGTGTGTGTGTACACAGTATATATACCTTGCTGTCAGAGTGGCGGCGGGAGCAGAGCTGTAGCTGAGTCATCCATAACTCTTGCTGCTGGGCGTCTAGTGCTGACAGGAAAAAAAGCACAGACACAGTGTCAGTGTGAGAGAGCTGTCTGTCTGTCTGTCTGTCTGTCTGTCTGTCTATATGTCTGTGTCTCTGAGCCAGGAAATAACCATCACTATCATTCTATATTATTGCAATTGTCAAAAAAAAAAAAAGAAAAAAAATATGAAAAAGCACCAAAAACAGCAGTGAATTGATCCTATTTATAAGTACTGCCTGTGTATTGAAGGACTGATTTATAAAACTCCCCTGGTTCCCCAAAAGAAGCACATCACTGTTCTAGACTGTGAGTGACATGTCCCTTAATTACCATTACATGACCCACATACAGCGTCCTGTTGCCCCAGATACTCACTAAGGCTTCCCAGTGGTCTAAAGGGCCTACTTACAGCTACCAAGTTTTTCACTAAAAGTGAAAAATAAAGCCACATTTATCAAGAGACTTAATCTTACTGACAGAACTGACAGAAAGTCACTGTCAATACACAGATGCACCAGTGCCTCCTCATGCGTGTTGTGGTGACAAATTTGACCAAACTGACAAACTCAAGACATTTCCTGTGTATTTTAATTGTATTAGTTAGTCTAGTAAGTATGCATTCAATCAATTCACTTTTTTCTAAAGTTTAGTTTTAATTTAATTTCAGTGTACTAAACTGTTATTCAAATAATATAACTATAGTAACACTGCTGCAAAGTTAGCTTGTTGTGGTAACTCAGTAGGTACATGTTTATTGTAATCCATCTCATTTATCCTACATTTACAAAACCCCAGACTTTTCTATCACAATCAGACTATCACCTCAAAACCAGTTATCCTGTGTTCAAAACCAAACAATGTGCTCAGATCATAAACACAGCAAGTAAAAATATATTCACCACAGAGCATTCGTTAGACACTACATAAAATAATTTAGGATACTGCATCAAGGGCATGTAGTTAACAGAAAATGTTTATTGTAAATGCATTTAGCAAAAAATTATCACAGTCAAAGTGATATCTACATTCAATACTTTCATAACGAAAATTTAAAAAAAATAAATGAAAAGCTCATTACTGCACAATCAAAGTCACTGAGACTCATTCTCCAACATCATGTCTTTGTGCGGAGTCCGGCCAGAGGACTTCATCTACATCACAGGGAATATTTTCCCTTGCCAGACACCGAGGGAAAAAACCTCAGGTGTGCCGAACCCAGCCTTGACAAGACTCCACAGTTATATCATCACAGGCCTGTTCCATTGCCTCCAGTAAAGTTTCCCTGGTGTTAAATGTATTAGATTGAGGAAGCAGCTGTAAGGTTGTAGAAAAACCTTGATGAAGCGCTGGTTGTTGGTGAACCACTCACGTATCAGGGCAACACAGTGAAAGCTCACACTGTCCCAAACTATGACATATAGAGGATGCACTGCTTGCTGATCAAGCTGCTCACACACAGCCATAATATCCTGTAGACCACCTAGAAATGTAAGATGTTCAGTGTTATATGGCCCCAGGTTTGCATGATGGTGGAGAAACAAGGCCACCAACAAGGTACAAAAGTAATATAGTAAAATAATGACTGATGTAAGAATTACTTTTGACACCAAGTAACGGTATTAAAAAAGTGTAACATATTACACTTCCTGAGTAATTTGCCCTATACTGGTTCACTAACATTTAACTCTGCCTTGTAGGATGGCCAATCCTGCCCCTCTGCTGGAACAGACTGTCATTTCAGAATGAGTTTGAGAGGGTATTAAAGACTCCATTCCTGCTTTCAGTGAACTTTTCTTTGCCCCTGCATGACAAACCAGACAAGAGAAACCAAAAGTGGTCCAGACTGATTTTTTATCTTTCTTGCTTATCTGTTGAAAGAAAGAGATGAAAACTTTGAAGGGCTACACAAAGGAAAAGAGATATATATAAAAAATATCTAATCAGAATTTAACACAGCTCTGTCAGAAAGTCATCAGAGAGGCGGAGCAGAGAGTGAGGGAGAGACAGAGACAGAGACAGAGACAGGCAGAGACAGGCAAGGAGAAGTGGACAGGCGAGCAGAGGGAACGGAAAATCAGAGCTGTCACATATGGAAAATAACAGTTCATACATCTCTGACAGTCACACAGGGGAACACTGTGACCCCTGCGGTCAGACAATCACACAGTATTCTTCATATGTCAAACACACACACACACACATTCAAAGCTGCATTTGGTCTAGTCTCCATTGTACTGACACTACTCAGACTGATTTGAGCTTAGAAATCTACATTTTGTTCAAAGTAAGAGTTTCTTTGTTTTCTCAGCAGAAAACTTTGAAGTCATCCATAGAGAGTGCTCATAGTGCCTGCAGAGACGGTGGGTCTGTTTGTGTGGAACGATTTTGACTTGATTCATGACCAGTTCAGGCTTTTACTTTATGAAAGGCTTGTTTTGTGTTTATGCTTCTGAACTCCTGCTCCAATCTGTCTTTATATTTGAGTTTGGCTTTGATAATCCATTGTTTCAAGGGCAGCTCAGTCCCAATGTTGAAATGTCTTCTGTTTCTCTGAGGTCCTGCTTGATGAGGGATCACCTTGAGAGATGTCCCCGTTGGAGTACCCCTGTAGCTCAGTGCTGACACTTTTAGTCGTCTGCAGCGGCCACTGTGGCCTCTTTGCTGGATGTCATCCTCTCTCTATCTACCTCCTTCCCCGTCATATCTTCTGCTGTCAAAATAAAGGCAAAAAGCCTCCAAAAAATCTTTTATTAAAAAAGGGAAGATGTCCCAGTCCATGCATGCAGTTGCAGTAGCATCCCCTAAGCAACTTGGGGGTGTAGTGGTTTTGAGGCTTAGTATGTGTATTTCTAGTTTATAGTGTGGGAGCAAGAAAACAACACCATGGTCAGCAAACCTGAGTGGAAAAAATATTCTATACATTATATATTATTTTTCCTCATGGGAACATACTGGTGGAAAAAGGGCAGAAGTCTCTCAAGCCTGCAGCTGTTACAACACAAACAGACTAACCCAAATGGGGGTGTGCCAACCATAGAAATATACACCTATGGAGATTTAATCCTGGGAAACAGGATTTCTAAGAATGTCCATTCAAACCACTTATTGTTTCCTGGAAAATATCATAACAGGAAACTGAGAATGTTATTAGGCTGAATATATCTGAAAGTGTGGCACCAGCAGCCTCTGAATGCTAACAGAATATGAAATTTGTCTCAGCTGAATAGAAAAACTGTGAAAACACCAAATGACTTTAACAAATTTTATTTGTTTATAATAAGAAGAATTGTAAATGATCACATCCATGAGGCTGTTTAGTCAGACGATAACAAACCACAAGCAGAGGACTTGGTATTTTAGCCTCACAACTGTAGAAAAGTTCAAGCTGTAAGTGAAGTTTATATATGTTCATTCTAATACTGATTAACATTAATGCCATTGTTTTGCCTTAATTATTAATATAAAAAATTATACATTAAAGCACTCAGGTTTGGAACCCATGTTTTTCCTTGTTGCATTTAGTGTCACCTGTAATATGACCAATGCATTTTGACAGTAGTTGCAATTACACCTTAACTTAACAAGTACATTTCACAGTCTTCCCAGGACAGTGTGCTTCTGGTCCCAGGGTAGAAAGTGTCTCATTTCCGTGAAAAATATTATTTCCCCAACATACTGAATAGGTAGATTACTTATATGATCTGCTTCAGCCTGTTGTTAGGATATGTCAACATTGGACCAGTCAAGATTGACCTGTGAACCGACACATGTAACTAGTGGAGCTGTGCCTTTTTCTGGATAAAAAGCACTAAAGGAGAGTCAGTCAGGACATCTCAGAACACTACAAAAATCAACATGCTAAGACTGTCTCTTTAAAAACTTCAGGTGTGAAAACTTTGAGAATCTTTGACAAACTGCAGCTACTGTGATAGTGGTGATCCTTCTATCAGTGCATATGTAGTCCCCCCAAATTTCATCAAGAAACAGTAAATAGTTAAATTACCATGTGAATATACCTGTGACAGTAAAGTATTCACTATTTCTCTGCTTCCATATTCTCTTACCTCGGAGTTTGTAGGAAACCCCAGCAGTGGACTGAACAGTAAACATGAAGGGAAAGTCGTCGCTGGAGACCACCATTGCCCCAAGAAGAGGAAGAGACCCTCGGGGAGGTCGCTGGCTTTTACTGAGTTCATTCAGGTAATACTGGAGTTGACCAACATCTGGGTCCAGGACAAAATATCTACAGGAGACAGAAGTGAGAGAGAAATAAGGAACAGTGAGCATGAGAGGAGATGTTGGGACAGAGAAACTGAAAAAAAAAAAGTCAGACAGAAAGAGCAGAAACTGCAAAAACACAAAATGAAGTGGTATCTTACTAGATCTTTGGAAAGAATATTTTGTTGAATAATGTTTGGCCAAATTCATTTATAAACTATGTTTAGATTGAATAAGCTGTGTGCCATATCTGCTTTTACTGAAAAAAAAACAACAGCTTCCTTGTAAAGAAACTCATGAAAATCAGCTATTTTCTTAGCACCCGATGAATTGATCAAGCCCCTATTAGAAGCAGGAGAGAAAAAATCCTGGTGTTGGACATGCATCCATGTGTAGGTGCCCTATTGGCTGAGATGTGTGTAGATGTATATTAGTGTGTTCCATGTGTGCTGGAACGTTGGAATTTCCAAGTTCTCAGTTAGAAATTTCAACTGGAACGCCCCCCGAAGTTGGATTTCCGACTTGAAAAGTTGGATGAATCTCACCAACCCTGACTTCAAAATCCAAGATGGCTGTCGTGCACATCAACAGTGAGTGGAAGCTGTACTACAGACTGTTTATTAGCACTTCTGTCTTTGTTGTTTTAGCAAACGGTATACCTTTGGGTTTTAGGGGACATTTGAAGATGCCACCCTGGGCTCTTTGTGATGAAAATTTCCCACAGTTCTGATGTGTCATTGACCAAATAATTAATTGATGCATCAAAAAGTCAGCAGACTAATTTTGGTTGCACACATGAACTGGCAGCCCTAAAACACACATAAGAATCATTTTTGTAATGGTGATTTGAGACTTTTTTTAAAAAATGACTTTTTATGCCTGTATTATGTACCATCCACATTTTAGCTGGAAAACTTTCAGAACTGTCAAAATGAATTAAGCGCTTTCTGAAGCACCAGTGACGTTTTTTTTAACAGACGACATCACATCAGCCCAATCCCGGCTTCCCTCCATTGGCTTCTTGTACGTTTTAGAATTGATTTTAAGATTTTACTGATCACTTTTAAAGCCCACCTGGGCCTGGCCCCTAGCTACACAGCCAAAATGTTAACTCTCTACAAGCCAGTACGCAACCTTAGATCCTCGGACAGGGAACTCCTAGCTGTTCCAAAGTCGAGGCTTAAATCTAAAGGTGACTGCGCTTTCTCCATCAGGGCCCCTCGAACGACCTGCCCGAGGAGATGAGGCTTGCAGATTCAGTGACATCTTTTAAATCACTTCACTTTTTAAATCACTTGCTTTTATGTGATGTCGATGTTGTCTTATTCCATTCCTTTATTATTTATATTGACTTGACAACATCATGTTATGTCTCTGTAATCTCTGCCCTCTTCATTTTAACTTATTCTTAGTGTCATGTTTTTCTAGTTTTACTGTTTACTTATTTCTTTTACTGTGTTTTATTGTTTTTTCTTCTTCTATGTTTTAGTGTCTTTGCTTGTGTCTTGTTTCACTTCAGTCTTAGTTAACTCCTGTTTGGCTCTCTGTTGTTATTTTCCCTTGGTATCCTGCTCTTGTGCTCTTTTACTTTGTCTGTCAAAGCACTTTGTAAACTCTGTTTTTAAAGGTGCTATATAAATAAAGTATTATTTAAACTATATTTATACTACTATATATAAGTTATTATTATTATTATTATTATTATTATTATTATTATCAATTTAGCTTTGGACTTCATCACGTCACATGATATTCTTTATTTTGACACACGCTCTGGCGTGATGTGTTGAAACAGCGAGTTTCACAGCAGTGAAACAAGGTTCAAAGCATTGGTATCATCTAACAGTGATACCAAATCTAATCTAATCTACTCTAATCTAAAAATAAACCCACCTTCTTTGAACTTTAAATTTCTTTGTACTTTGACTGCTTGGTCCCCAACAAGAGATATAATGAGACAAATCAAAGCCATACAAGATATACACAAGCAACTACAACTAGTGGGGAGACAGAGTTAAAAAGACAGACTCAGGTGAAGGAGGAGACTGTTGATGTGGATGTTAATACTGAGATCAATAAAGCCAAACACACACAGCTAAATAAAGAAAAGCTTCAGTATATCATGATTTAACAGTTCATTGATCATATTGTGTTCTTTAATAAAAGGCTATTTGCTCCACATTTTTCTCTGATTTCCTCCACCACAGCCTTACTATTCATTCTTGTTAATTCCATCTATAACATGTTTACACCTGCTTCTCAGATTCAGACAAATTATTTGCAACACTATATAATTGCCATTTACTCTGTTGCTATTGTTTGGATAAGGTATAATTAAGTTAATCAGATTCAGTAAAATCTGATTGACACAGTAACTCTTTCATTTCTGAAGCAAAGTTGATAGAAAATGATGTTTACATTAGAATTAGAATAGAATGCCCTAATAATTAAATGAAATAAATAAAATACAACACATTTAAATAGAATATTTGAAATACTGATATATTAGGCCTTTTCTGAAGGCCTAGAAGGCCCTAAGGACCCTCTGCCAGCATCAGCGATGAGAAGCAGTAAGAGGTGAGAAGCGACCAGACCAACACATTGGTCAAATATTCTAACCTGAAGGGCCAGATGTTACACAAAACCATCTGGGAAGTCATCCATAAGAACTAGTTGGAAAATGGCAGGCACTTTCAAAAAACACTTGGCGGGTGATTGGATGAGTCACATGTTTAACATGTTTAACACAGGCTTTTAAGTTAGCCAATCAGATCAAACTCTCCAGTCAGGAGAAAAGTGAAAACTTCTTTTCCATGGTGAAAAGCCCTCAGTGTTGTTCTTTGCGCTTTCAATGAAGAAATACTCTCCAGTTTTGATATAACTGATGCTATGACAGTATCTACTCTAACCTCTTCAGGAGCCACCATTGTTTGTTACGAGACAAGTCGCTTCCATGGATACTTCTCACTGTCGACACACCCAAAACCACTTTTGGTACAGACACAAATGGATAACTTGAAGTCTGTCAAGATTTGCCTTGCAAGTTTACAAATATTGTCCTGTTACAGCTACAGTATATTGCTATTTCCAGAACATATCGGTGCCAGATTTGGACACTAAAATCCAGTATCAGTAGGGCTCATCAACTCAGAAATATTCACATCATCACCTACATGTATGATAACTTATAGGAATGTTCCATCAGTGTGACCAATCACAACATGGCGAATGATTGTTCACTGACTACAAACTATAATAATGTGAGGAAAATGTTTAAGTGCAGGCAAACAGCTGCCTAAATGTCCACTGAGTGTCATAAGAAGGACAATGCATAGATTTTAATCTGAGCTGTGGATGGAGGATGTCACAGATTGCTGTCTCTGTCCTTACACTGATGACAGACTGATCGTTTAACTCAACCCGTTTTCTGAAACAGGGCCTGAGAGTACAGCTGTACATCACTGCAGCCAGGTGAGAAGTTAAACACTGAAGACTTTCAGGGATGTTAAAGGAATAGTTCACTCTAATCACCCTCATGCAGATTGAGGGTTGAACTTATTTTGTTAGTCTGTAATACACTGCTGGAGTTTCACAGGAAAACAATGTTGCAGGATCTCACAAACAATGGAAGTGAATGGTGACCAGTTTTCAAATGTAAAAAAACGACAGAAAAAAATATTAAATGCCTCCATACTGTTTGTCTGGTGTAATCCAAGTCTCCTAAAGTCCCAACATGCTGTTTACACATGCTGTTGTCACACCACACACACACACACTGTTCATACAGTGTGCACATGAACGTAGCGCCAAGCTAAAGATCTACAGTGAAGATTCAGGCTAAAATATCGTGTAAATAATCTTTTTTATCAACTTGGTTTATGTTGTGGTATTAAGAGACTTGGATTACACCAGACAAGCAGTATGGGGGCATTTTTTTTTTTATTCTGTTGTTTTCTTTATATATTTGAAAACTGCTCACCATTCACATTTGGGAGATCATCCAACAATGTTTTCCTGTAAATCTCCAGCAGTGTTTTGTGGACTAAAAAAAATAAGTAGAGTAGATAATGACAGAATTTTCATTTTTGGGTGAACTATCCCTTTAAGGGGAGATTTGTCATTTAGTGTGGTAGATTTGTTGGATATTGTTACTAAAGACATCACAAAATATCAACTAAAAAGTACCAAAGCCTCCACTCTGGTTTACCTCCGGGGAAAGCTCATTATGCACAAAACAAAACTTAACAATTCTCCTGTTAATCTTTAAATTCAGAGACTCAGTGAGAGAGTGAGACACGAGTGCATCAGTGGAGGAATAATCCTCTGCCCTGTGGTGGCTTCTAGAAACCATTGAGAGTCATCGTCATGCTCTGGTTGTAATATTTTATCCCTACCTTCTGCTCTCTTTCTCTCTCTCTCTCTCTCTCTCTCTCTCGCACACACACACACACACACACACACACACACACACACACACACACACACACACACTGTGCTGCTCAGTCAGCATCCTCCACTCATGATGAGAGTGAGGACAAATCTTATTCCATCTCACACTGGAGCTCATATGCAAGCTACTGAGGGCTGAGTGATTTCTCCCTGGAGACGTCAATATGGTCAGGAAGTAAGCACAGATGAGAACCACTGATGGAAGGAGGGAAGGAGGGAGGGAGAAGCAGGGAGGGATGGATGAAGAAAGAAAGAGTGAGAAACCAAAAGGGTGCTCCAGAAATAGAGAAATAAAAAGTGCAATGCATACTGTAAGACAAGGAAACCCAGCAATGAGAAGAAAGAGACCTCTCTGTTCAGTCTCTTTCTTCTACTCTGCTGCTGTCATGTGACTGTGTCGTAGATCCAACTCACGCACACAAGTATAAAGTAGTGGCCACCCACTTAACTCATATCAGAGCCAAAATATATGTTAACTAGTGGAGTGGTCTCAGTAGAGTGCAGATCTCAACCAGGCAACCCAGAAAGAATATTTGGGATGTAACGCTTTATAATCATCAACATTTTGATTGAGTCTGTCATAATTAATGCATGAATTCTTCAGTTATGGCAAAAACATTTTTTGTAAGGTCACCGTGTCCAACAGGACATTTCTACAAAGTTTGAAAAAATTCCCTCAAGGCATTCTTGAGATATCATTTTCACAAAAATGGGATGATCCAAAAACATAATGCCTGCAGCTCCAGATCCAGTTGCTAGTGTGGAGGCATGAAAAAATAATTTTGTGAGGTCCTTCAGCATACAGTCATAAATGTGCTTAAAAAGTTAGGCTGCAAGATTAGCTGCAGACAACCTCTAGGTCCACTGGTCATCCACGCGCGCGCACACACACACACACACACACACACACACACACACACACACACACACACACACACGTCAGTGCATAGGAAACATTATCAGTAAACACAGTTTGTCACAGTATCTGCAAATGCAAAATAAGACTTTACCATGCAAAGAGAAAAACATATATCAACAAAGTCAAACTTCTCTGGACCTGAGCAAGACGTCCCTGCTTATTTCAGTGAGACAAAGCCAAGACTCATTGTGCACATCTTCCAACAGTGTGGCTTTGTAGTAAAAGAGTTCAGGTACTAGACTGGCCTGCCTGCAGTCCAGACCTGTCTCCAGCTGAAAATGTGTGGTGCATTATGAAGCACAAAATACGGCAACGCAAACCCTGGACTGCTGAGCACCTGAAGTTGTATATGAAGGAAGAATAGCAAAGAATTTCACTTCAATAAGTGTTGTTAAAAAAGGAGTGACGTATCACAAGGTAAACTTGTTCCTGTCTCAACTTTTTTGGATCATGTTGCAGGAATCAAATTCAGAATGAGTGTCTTTACAAAAAACAATAAAGTTCATCAGTTTGAACATGAAATATCTTGTCTTTGTACTGTATTCACTTACATATAGGTCAGAAAGTTTTTGCAAATCATTGCAATTGGTTTTTATTTACATTTTACAAAACATCACAACTGTTTTAGAATTGAGGTTTGTACATCATGTTTAATTTTCTAGGCCTGTTTCCTTTGCACTGTGCTTCTTGTTTTTATTGATACATCATCTTTTCCAGTCTTTCAAATTTCCGGATTTTCCACTTTGACCATGTCTGGAAAAAGTCAGAGGGAGGTGTACAGGTGGTATCCTGATCAGATACCTGCCCATCACCTATCCTTTTTCAAGGTTACGGAGCAGTGCCTCCACCCTGATCATCTGCTTGATGACTGAACTCTGACAGCATCATGTGCAATTCAACACCAGCCAGCAGAACTACATCATCTGCATAAAGCAGAGACACAATCCTGAGTCACCAAACCTGCACTCAGAGACTCTGTCAATGACCGAATATTAAGTGGAGACAAATTCACACACAACATATTGTATGAAGTTGACACAGATAAATGTAAACAGACAGGGACAGAAAATACAGTGATGGAGATTGAATACAGAGAAGATAAAGAAGAGTTGGAGAGAGAGAAAGAGAACATCTGACAAGCACACAAATAGACACTATAGACAAACAACTATGATATAAATAGACAATAAATTGTAGAGACAGATGGACAGACAGAAAATTGAAACAGAAACAAAGATAAAGACAAGAGACTTGAATGAAACAGATGGGAAGAATAGTGGAGAAAAAACAGACAGATGTGGAGCGAGAACTTTAATCAATACAAATGAATAGAGATTGGAGGAGCTGAAGGTAGGAAGATAAACATAGATTAATAATAATTAACAAATGGAGCTGCAGCTAAAAAATAAATGTAAAGAAAGAAATAAGACAGTTGAGAGAGGAAATGTTAGATAAACAGATGCTAAGAAACAGACAAATGTATCAAAGTAGAGAGATAAAGAACAGTGAGAGAAGAAGAGGAAGATGGATAAAGACGGAAAGATAGAGGAGTTCTTTCACACATTGTTGTTCAAGACAGATATCCCCCTTCTTCACACCCTGTGCAACATAGAGGTATGCTGCATTGCTGATGAGGCAATGATCTTCATGGACTGTGCTGTAAATCCTTCTCAGGGAGCACAATCCAATGTCTCTCTAGCTCTCCGAATCTCCAACAACAAATGAGCTGGTCTTCAGGTTGACATGGGAAGCCCTGTCTGTGTGACTGATGTTAACAGGCAAGTGCACAAAATATCAAGGCACAATTCCCCACTGTCCTGATGCAGCAGGGTAAGGAAATAAGTCCTAAAGTTGATTAAAAAAAACAAGACTCAACTCATGTCTGTGCAGGAGAGCAGAGAGAAAGAGGCTGTTGAAAGTGTGTGTTCAGCTATCAGTATGTTTACAGCTTCTAAATGAATATTTGTACTTTCAGACATCTGTTTTATTTTACTGTTTCATCTTCGCTTTCCTTGGGATAGAAGTTCTGGTAAGTTACTTATGATGAAATCCCAACATTTCCTGATTTTGCTGCTTCATAATAAAAAAATTTAAACAACAAAATAATGCTGCACTGGACTGACATGCTGAAACAGACCGAGTCAAGCCAAGCCTGAAGATCTGTATGGAAATGAGGCAAAAGAGTCACAGAAATTAAAGATGGAGTCGACAGGACTTCATTGCCTCCACCAGAAAAGGGGCAGAGATTAGTTTGTCCACCTGGGAATCATGTTCACAACACTGGCGATAGAAGCTGGAGACGATACATACTTTCGACCCAGGAATTAATGCCGATTGTACCCTTTGTCACTGATGACAAAAAACAGATACTGGTGATGTTAGTGGGGTTTTTTCGTCAAATGTAAAAGCAACTCACTGGGGCATGGCTCAAAGAGCAAGACTGACCACACATCCCAAGTTGTTTGCAGATGTTGGGTGGTCAGTGACTGGCCTCTGGCTATAAAATAGCCCTTGAGTAGAAGTAAACTGGCCCTTCTTGAAAAAACAGGAGAGACTATATAGCCCACAGAGAAACACAGGGTGACACTCACTTCACTCGAGTATGCAAACAGTGCAAAAGAGAGCTACTGTACCACCTAGCAAAGACATGACACTTACATTAAAAATGACACAACGACACACAGATAATGACTGAAATGGCGCTTCTCTGGTCTTCTGACCACTCAAAGACACTTTACACTAGATGTCACATTCACCCATTCACACATACACTCTATTAATGGCAGAGGCCGCCATACAAGGTGCCTGTGAGAGAGAGGAGAGTCAGTCGAGAAGACCCTTGCTAGTGATAACCTCATTTCTAACATGATCTTGCCGACAATCTCTCTCCCTGCCTGAACTGTGCTGCTCTTTACACAGACTATAGACCAATGGGAACTAAACCCCGATCTGCCCTCTTTCTCTTGAAGCAGTCTAGTGAGGAAATGCAATGATAACTTTGATAGAATACGTCTCATTGGATGGTCACCATATCTCCCACATCATGTCTGGAGGGAGGAGAAAGAGAGGCATGAGAGTATTTAAAGTGGCTAGCTACAGCAGAGACAGAGGAGGAAGACAATAACTGCGTCACTCCCTGGTCTGTTGCTACAGCTGCTGACAAGGAGGGGGCTGTTGGTAGAGATGGATCCTCAGGTGCTCCAAGATCTTTCTTTGCATCCAGCCAGTGAAGGATCTGCTCAAAGTCAGGACTAATGTAAAATTAAGAGGACAGCAGTGTGTCAAAAAGTGGCCGTTGCTCGTGCTTGTTCGATGCCAGCTGGCCTGGCAGGAAGTGCCTAAGGAAAGCCAGAGTTGCACAGATGGGTTATCCCCTGCTGATGGCCAGAGACATCCCGAGGAACGCTGCTGTCTTATTCTCTAACTCAAGCTATCAGCTCAGTGCGCTGGTGACTCAGAGAGACAAAGAAGCTCATCAGCAAAGATGTCAGCTAGTACTGGACCCTCAGCAGCATCAACAGAACAAATAGGTTGGCCATCATCCTGTCATTCCCTAACATGAATGATGGCCAGCCATTGAGTCAAAGTCATGATATTCCTGAGTTCTACTATGTTGGATAGTAAAGGCTGTGGGTCACAGCTGGTTTGGCAGAGGGCAGTGAGTTCTATTTTATCTTGGTGTCGTGGATGGTCAGATGACAAGAACCCACTGCTTCAGAGAGAGCTTTGTGACAGGGTTGGCGATGAAGCCTTCTGCATATGGAACGCAGATCGGACCAATACGTGCAGTTCTGAATCTGCATTAATACGTCAAATTTGTAAACTTAGACTTTGCTTTTAATCAAGATGGTATGTTTGACAGCCATACTGACAGCAGCTATAACTATGGCAATGTATTATCTGTCAACCGTCTTGTCACAACAAATAACAACAACATAAATCCCCTCAGACAGCCTGACAACAACAATAAAACAACAATTAGTGCAATGATATTGTAGCTTCACTGCATCATCTGTCTCAAGACTCAGCCTGCTCTGACAGAATGGAAAATGAAATCATTGATCAGGCCTTTATAAAGAATGCAGACATTTATATCATATTTAAACACACATACACAACCCACTGACGCATAGTAGCGGACACACACACACGCACACACACACACACACACACTCAAAGACTAGTTCCTCTTGTGTTTCTGAGGGCATGAGTCAAGTATATCACTGTGTGTGTGTGTGTGTGTGTGTGTGTGTGTGTGTGTGTGTGTGTGTGTGTGGGTAAGTAAGTATAGTGCACAGTCAACAGTCAAAGTGTGATCATGGAGCTCATTACACGTTTGGATGCTTTTCCTATCGATCTACTGGGACAGTGAGAGAGAGAGAGAGAGAGAGAGAGAGAGAGAGAGAGAGAGAGAGAGAGAGAGAGAGAGAGGCTGAGCAGTCAAAGAAGGAGAAGAGAGGGTGAGGGAGGAGGGATGGAGGAGGGAGGGAGTGAGCATTGAGATGCAGGAGAGGAGTGCAGGGCTTTCCTGATCTTGGATGACTCATTCAGTGTTTTTGGGACCTCCACCCCCACATCTTCTCTCCTCTCACTGAGGTGGAATACACACACACACAGATGAATGAGTGGAGGGACAGGCTGATGGTTTATACACCTGTTCCACACAGTTTGTGGGATGCTCCCTCAAGTTGATAGGTCAAGTATTGATTGACAAACAAAATACTATCAAAATCTGACAAGCACACAGAGATACTGAGGGGTGGGATGAGGATGAACTCAATATCCTATATATATATATATATATATATATATATATATATATATATATATATAACAGTTTTATGACTGAAAAATTAATGCAGTTATTACAGATGTCAGCTGATGAAGCACATTATAGCCAAATGTTAGGAATATCTTGGTCAAACGCCACAATGAGTGCAACAAACTCCTAAGGTGCAATAACTCATTATATTACAGGCACATTATATGGATAAGATGAAAACAACAGTGTCCACACAGGCTCTATTATCTGTAAATATCCATAGAAAGATAAAACAATATATTATAAACTGATAATGTCCGTGAGTCCAATGACCTACCTGCTCTGCCAGCCCTGGAGCAGGTTGGTGTATTTCTTCAGGACCCCCTCCAGGTGTCGCTTGCTGCGAGCTGTTTTGTGGTGCGAGGTGCCCGACCCTGTGCCGCTGTCCGCGGTCCTGGAGCCCAGTCTGTGCTCGGCTGCAGCCAGGCTGTGCTGCTGGCTGTCCTGACGGGCTGACCAGTTCATGCTGCAGCTGTTGCTTCGCTCCCAGTCCGGAGTAAGGATGCTCCTCAGCGGTAAACAAAGAGAGGAGAGGAGAGGAGAGGAGAGGAGAGGAGAGGAGAGAGCTCTGATACAAAGTGATGCAGTGATGAGATACTGAAGCTTGTGTGCTGCCTGCTCCCACTCTGTTCACACACTGGAGGGATGTTCCGACTGTTTACTGCGGAGCTCTCTTTCCCTCTCTTTCTCTCTCGCTCTCCCTCTGACGTTACTGCCTTTTTTTTTTATTTTGGAAATCCCGGGTTGGTCACTCCCCCCTGCCCGGGATACTCCCCCTACAGCCGGCCACAGGGAATCAATAATGCAGTAAAACCTCAGAGAGGTGAGATCATCACAGCATCCCAAACTCACATGTATTCATGTCGTCTGATTCTAATAATAGTGTAGAAACATCTGATCACTTCATATTTTCATGTAATTTTATTTGCAACATACACAGGTCTGCTTCTCTACCAGTTTGGACATTTGACATTAATTGTGATTTATTCGTCATAAAGTGCTAGATGAAATAGAATGAATAAATAGTTTTTGAAGGTTATAAGTCTAAATTTTTATTAGCATTATTATTATTGTTGTTGTTGTTGTTGTCATAAGAAAGTAGAATAGGCATGCATTTTGTTTTGCCTGTGCCTTTTCAGTTACGTTTTAATACATAAGACTGTTGACTATGTTTATACTGTATGCAAATATGTCTACACTGTTTACACTTACTGTATATTATTAGTAATGACTGAATAACAATACGACGAAAAATATCCCACAGATGTCTCCTCTGAAAAAAAAAAAAAAAAAAAAAAAGACCAAATAACAAGTTTGATGATGTGGAAATCGATCATGTGTACTATTGAGACACATAGGCAACACAAATCCTGCACAAATGAACGACTTTATTATCAGACAACTTTATAGGCTGCTATAAACAAGCAGCTCTCTCTGCACAGACAGACTGTTGTGTTGAGTCGATTCACATCAGACATCTTATTTGATTCACTCAAATATTTTTTTCCCATTGTTCCATTGTCTTTATCATGAACAACGCCATCGATCACTGTCTGTCTATCTGTTAAATCATTTAGCCTATTATGTAATTTTGGCGGAGGGAGGGGGTACCGTTTACGTCAACACACATGAAAACTACAACTCCCAACAGGCGTTTGTGCGACAGATTCTTCGACGTCATCAGAAGTAGACGCATCGTCGGCACAGCTATCTTTTGCTCGTGAAAGAAGCGTCCCTACCGGTCCCTGCTCTGCTCCCCCTGCATCGAAGTGTCTTTCCAGTTTTTCAAAGGCATTTCTGTGGAGAAGAGTCAGCCAGCACTTGAACGCATCACCGATGGCGTCTCCGCTCAAAGTGTGCATAGTCGGCTCCGGGAACTGGTAAGCTGTCAGACAGGCTGGGATGATGATGATGGTGATGATGATGATGCAGATGCAGAACCTGATGCCCTGCTGCAGCTTGTTGGGATGTCACAGACTGTTGATGGTGTAGGTGCATGCATGTTGTGCCTGCCAGGCTGCGTTCCGTTTGATTTCACGTGACTGTGCTCCAGCTGTTGGTGAGGGTAGAGAGGACAACGTCGGCTGCAGGACAGCAAGAGCTGGAAGTGATTCATTGTCTTGTTCAGGGGCATTTCAGTGGAGGGTGCTCCTGTAGGGACGTTTCCAGGATTAATATGGGGGCTTAACCCAGGCTGACACACACTCTAGTTCCCAGTTCATTAGGCCCCTTTGCAACTAATGCAGTGGAATAAATCCTCCCTTCATGAAGGTTCTAATGTTCAGCTTGTGTTGAAACCAAATACTCAAGTTATTGTACTTAAGTAGTTTCTTTGGTACTTTTATGAGTACATTTTTAAGTATTTTTATTTGTATTGGAGTATGTATTACACTATGTAATCTACTTAGTTACTTTTGAAATCAAAATTGAGTACGGAGTACAATTTCAATTAATATCCAAACCTTTAATCTGCATTTTAGTAGCCAATAAGATGATCTGATCACAAACAGGCCTATGAGAACCAGGACCTGTGGATGAAAAATACTGCAGCCACCCGGGTTTAGAGTAAGGATGTTTAATCTATTAATCTACACTGAGAATATAAACTGTTAAAAATGTAGTTATGGATATTTGAAGGGATAGTTCACCCAAAAACGAAAATTCAGTCATTGTCTAGTCACCCTCATGCTGATTCAAGGTCGAGTGTAGTTTTTTAGTCTACAAACACTGCAACAGTGTTGCAGAATCTCCCAAACAATGGAAGTGAATGGTGACCAGTTTTCAAACATAAAAAAAAAAAAAACATAACATGTCTCCATACTGTTCAACATGTGAAGTGGAAAAAATATTATTTACACCATGTTTTTAGCCTGAATCTTCACTGTAGATCCTGAGCTTGGAGCCACGTTCACATGCACACTGTCTGAACTGGCTGTGTGTGGTGTGACTGTGTACTAACGGCATGTCAGGATTTTAGGAGACTTGGATATTTTCCACCTTAGGCACCACTAAACACTGCTTGTTATCCGTCTCTCACACAAATAAGTCATCATTATGTAGAATACACAATGATGTTATTCAAGTTGGCTGACCATTTGGTGAAAATTTTAATTTCCTTGTTTATTATCACATATTTTTATTTGTAGTAATAATAAACACAACACATTTTCAGATCAGATATCATACAACACATCATAGTGTTGCTGTCTAGGGAAAAACCACTCCTTTCAAAGTTTGGTGATTTTTTTTAAACTGAAGGAGGGAGTGCTCCTTTTTGAGCTGAAACAATCGGACATTTAAGCTAAATAATAAGCCACTAGATCAGTGGTTCCTAAACTAGGGGGTGCAGAGCCACTGCAGGGGGGCATTGATGATGGGCCCTCGCATCTATGTGCCATGTGGGGCCTGCAGTGACTGCATTTGATGACACATCATGAGCTTCATAAAACAGAATGACCAAAGTCTTAAGGCTTTTCTAACATCATTTGAGTTGGATATGATGAACCTCATAGGAGCAGCATGTCAAAGTGTAAAATAAGTCATTTCCTGTTGCCAGTAGGTGGCACTATGACTATTATTGAATATTGTCATATACATGTGTTCAGGCCATGACTCTTATCAAACATGTAAATGTGGGCCAGGTTTTCATGCACCATCAAGCATGTTTAGCAACTGACAAAGAAAAGCACAAAGCAAAATAAAAAGAAGAAGAAAAATGTAGGAAGAAGAATCCAAGCAAATCCAAGAGGGTCCTTGCACCATTCAGTGCTCAGGCGCTAATTAATATGATTTAAACAAGCAAGGATTTGCTGATGCTATCATGATAACCTTTATTTTAATAAAATTCAACTGGTTTCCTTTTTTATCAATTGTTTCCCCAATTATTGTTAATAATAGATAATAATTGTAGAGGGGTGGGAAACAGCAAAGTTCACACCCACTCAGCCGACCATGAGTGCACTGAGCTGGGTGATGAGTGAGATGAAAACAGCCTGCAGACTTAGACTCGTTAAACTCTTTCCACGCGGTAAAGTGAGGATTTATTTTGACCAAACCAGAGTTGGTGATTGTTGAAGGAGTGGACAGACTAGCAAAGACGGTTTTGGTGAGTTTTATATGTTTTTCTGTCGAGTTTAAATGAAGTGTGTTTTCCAAGGCATTAATGAGCCAATTAAGCTTGTATTAGTGAATGTGAGAAACTTGAATTCAGAAGGTGAACGTTTGTATTTCTCCGTTTAAAATGGAAAATAAGTGTGAAAACATGTCATTTGTGGACACTTTGTGAGTTTATTTTGTCCACTGGACGTGGTGAACGAACGCAGCATATATATAAAAGCGTAGCTATCCAGACTGTGGGGTCTCACACTCTGAGAACCAGGACCAGGGTTCTTAAAGGAGCCCAGTGATCTAACCCCTTGCACTCTGTCAAGGTTCCATCATGGGACCTGGCTCTGGAGCTGGAGACCCTTCGTCTGCCTGCCTTTGAGCTTTTGCAGCAGCCAAGGCTAAAGGGTTTTCAGTAAGTTTGCTTTTCTTGTGGTGATGGCATCAGTGAAGCATGTGAATGAGCTTCATGCCTCATCAGTGGGTGATGCATGCAAACAGTGGAACTCAGGTGTGGCACTTTGGCTTAAGCTATCACTCTTCCCAAGGAGGTTGGCTCCAGCCCACTTCAATCAGGTCACTGAGCTTGCAGCTTCTGATCCCTCATGCTCCTGCAGGATGAGGAATCTAATGCAGCTGAACTTCTCTGCCCAGTTAGGGTCTCTGTACATTATATACAGGTAACTTTCACCACTCTGACAGCCTGTTTGTCGGCTATGTAATGATATAGGTAAAGTCCGACTTTATTGTCACATATACAGTTATACAGAGTACAACATACAGTGAGATTCAGTCTCTGCATTTAACCCACCCCGTAGGCCTATTAGGAGCAGAGGGCAGCTGCTGTGCACTACCCAGGGACCAACTCTAGTTCAAACCTAGGCGGGGAAAACTGGTTACCTTAAGTGGCAGCTGGATTCACAAAATCACGTGAGAATCCATCTTGCCAGGCTCCAAGCTATCCATTTGTGTCTGCACCAGAGGTGGTGCGAGCCAATCAGAGTGCTCGGAGGGACTACTGGCAGCTATGGGTGTGGGTTTAGGTGCATTGATAGCAAGTAGTGTCCATGGAAATGACTCGTCTTGAACAAACAATGTACCATGCACCTTTGCCTCTTTTCAGAGGGTCAGTGTCACTGCTACAGTAGCAGCAGTTGTTTTGTAGGAGCCCTCAGGCAATTCCTTGTTGGACTCCTTGTGACTTTGTTGGTGATAGTCATCCAGTGTTAAAGCAATAGTCCACCCAAAAATGAAATTTCACTCAATATCTACTCATCCCTGTGCTGATGTGAGGATGGGTGAAGATCTCCAGTTCACAAAACACTCCCGGAGCTTCACTGGAAAACAGCGTTGCAGCCAAATCCAGTACAATTGTCATTCCATCTATGCTGTCATATAAATAACAGCCTAGAGAGTAACACTTTCAAATTTTACCAGTCTTTTGCTTTCACCAGATATCACTGATGATATCACCCCTCTGTGGTGCAGTGGGCATTCAGCTAAGTGAGTTAGGGACCAAATGTAGGGCAAATGAAAGCAAACCGACCTTCTGACCTTTGTTTTGGTTGCAGGGGCTCAGCTATTGCCAGGATTATTGGGAATAATGCCATGTCACTGCAGCGTTTTGCCTCCACTGTGAAGATGTGGGTGTTTGAAGAGAATGTTAATGGCAGGAAGCTCACTGACATCATCAACACAGAGCATGAAAACATCAAGTACCTGCCTGGATACAAACTGCCCGAGAATGTGGTAAGATCCTCTTGTAGAAATTATGAACTTGCGCTGTGCTCTGTAAAGGTAATACTGTATGCTGATGGTTTCACATGGCAGCAACGGTAACAAAAAGGAGGGCATAACTACATTTGATGTATCGAAGTTTTAACCTTGATGTTTAAGACTTTTTACATCCAGATCACTAAATCAGTGCTTACTGAGACCTTACATTACTGATGCTGGTAGCTCAGTCCATGACAACTTGGCTTGAAAACCAGAGGGTCACCAGTTCAAGTCCAGCATGGACCAGTCTGTATGGAATACTTTATCATCTGTCCAAAGGCAAGGTTTACAAGGTAAACAGAGTAGGTCAAAGGCCTGAATCTTGGGGGACACCACAATACAGATATCCACCCACTGTCCAAGTCTCTAAACCAAGATATGGTTGTCCACCATATCAAAAGCTTCACTGAGATCCAACAATACCAGCACAGAACATTCTCCTACATCACCATGCATCAAGATATCATGTGGGACCCTTAGCAGAGCTGTTTCTGTTGAATACAACAGACAGGCGGTATACAAAGTGGTTCTTGAACAGTGCAGCAAGTCCTCCAGTGTGGCCAGTTTGTTTGTTATAGAACGAGCATTTAGCAATTAGCCCACTGGGAGCGTTGGGGAAGACAAGTTGGGAAAAAGCGGAGAGAATCTGTTCAGTTTTCAAAATAAAAGACCCTGTGCAGACTCACGATCATGAAGACAGAAAGAAAAGAAAATATTTAACTACGTATCCCATACAATGTACTTATCCATGGTAGAAACACCCAAAGCAAGGAAAAAGGACCATATCATCAAAATATGAGCAGGTCAACATGAAGTGAGGATGAGGATTAACCCATGGATGTGAAGTGCTATGATGCACCATTGACATTTTTATGAAAAGGAAAGTCAGGCAATCATACACCCAAACAGCAAGTCCATCATTGACAGTAAAACAAACAGAGCAATACACAGGACACATGTGGCAAGGCCAAAGACAGACGCCATCATAACAGAGCATGCCATCAGTACTGGTGTATGGTAGCTGGAGAGGTGCCAGTTAATGTCCTAGGTATTGCCAGGGGCAACAAACCCACTCTGTTCCTGGCTGTGTGGCAGCCTCATCCCTCTGTCTGTGCTGTTTCTTCACAGGTGGCTGTCCCAAAGCTGCGTGATGCCGCAGAGGGAGCTGACCTGCTGGTGTTTGTGGTCCCTCACCAGTTCATCCGGAATCTCTGTGACGAGATGGTGGGTTGTGTCCCCACCAAAGCTCGGGGAATCACACTCATAAAGGTAATTTATTATTGAACCATAGTGACTCACTGTCTGACTCATACAGCTGCTCTACTTTACACTATCTGCATTGCTGCCTGAGTACCAACAGCTCCACACAGCCACACACAGCAGAGATACTGATTGTCAATATGTGTGAGGTGAAGCTGGAGTTGTGATCTGTCTACAGCCTGTACTCTTCCATTAAGATAGATTGTGTGGTAGAATGAGATAGTTAAAGATGCTCACACACTCTGTGTAAACCCCTCTGAGCAGAGACTTCATGACTTCATCTTTTTATCAGTTGAATTATGGCTCACCACCTGGTGCTGGCCTCAACAGCAAAGTTACACTCACTACTTAAAGCGATAGTTCACCCAAAAATGAAAATTCACTCAATATGTACTCACCCCTGTGCTGATGTGAGGATGGGTGAAGATCTCCAGTTCACAAAACACTCCCAGAGCTTCAGCGGAAAACAGTGTTGCAGCCAAATCCAGTACAGTTGAAGTGAATGGTGACCAGTTTTAAAATGTAAAAAAAGAACATAAAAAAAACACAAAATGTCTCCATACTGCCCATGTGGTGTAATCCAAGTGTCTGTAAGCTGCAACATTAAAATTTGACCCAAAAAGATGCCATTTATGCCATGTTTTAGCCTAAATGTAAACTGTAGCCTCTCAGACCAGAGCCACATGCACATGCCTGAAGCGCAAGTTGAGCCTTTCTCAATCTGTAAACAATTTTGTACACTACACCACCAGGTTTCCGTTGCTCTCGCTCTGTAGTCTACGGCTGCAGCAAAGAAATGATGTTCCTTTTCTATGTCAAAGTCCTCAGACTTCTTTGTTGAAAGTTTGTTAAGTCAACTGTGCGCATAACAAGTCACTATTTCTGAGCAGATCTCTCTCTGTTGTCTGAGTTGTTTCCAGGTAGCACATAAACACACATGTGAAGGTATCATGAGATCTCGTATATCTCGTGCCGCGCTGCTTGGGCGAGAGCCTGTGTACCTGCTTCAGGCGTGTGCACGAGGATCAGGTCTGAGAGGCTACAGTTGACATTTAGGCTAAAAACATGGTGTAAATGATGTCTTTTGTTGGTCAAATTTTTATGTCGTGGCTTATGGTCACTTGGATTACACCACACGAGCAGTATGGAGACATTTTGTGTTTTGTTTTGTTTTGTTTTGTGTGTTCTTGTTTTACATTTTAAAACTGGTCACCATTCACTTCAATTATACTGGATTTGGCTGCAACACTGTTTTCCGCTGAAGCTCCAGGAGTGTTTTGTGAACTGAAGATCTTCACCCATCCTCACATCAGCACAGGGGTGAGTAGATATTCAGTGAAACTTCATTTTTGGGTGAACTATCACTTTAAGTGTGCAGTAAAATCAGCATTTCATCTTGTGACTCTGCAAATCATCAATTAAAATTTGTCATTGTACTCAAAGAGAGTCAGTGGCAGGTGACTGCTGGCAGGTAATGTTGTTTCTTCTCTGCTTTTTCTTACTTTTAATACTTGACTGAACATTTTAGTGGCGAAAAAATAGCATTTCAGTAGTGGACAAATATCTTTTTACTTGTTTATGTGACAAAATGCAAAAAAGAAACCCAGACAAAATTGAAGATCACCAAACACAAAGAAAAAGCCCTTCTTGGAACAAGAGCTGAACAGCAGGGATTAGAGAAAAGATATTAGAAAAAAACAAACAAAATATAAATTAATAAAGTAATAAGTAGAGCTGTATTTAGACAAAAACTACAGAAAAGAAAAAAGACCAGAATGGAGACGTAATATGATAACATACCAAAAAAGAGGAAAGCAGAGGACCAATGTACAGAAAATGCACAAATAGACAGAACATAAGCATAAAACACGGTAATAATGAGTGCTCAGCAGGAGTGTGTGCTAATGCATGCCTCAGCAACGTAACCAATTACTGTGGATTCCAAGTAATGAGTAAAGTAATATTATTCTTAAGAAAAGTAACTCATTACTCTTCCTGTGTGACTTGCTAGGTACTGGTCCTCACCAATAACATGTATTAAATGTATGCATAATACATACATGTATGACTTTAGAAATGCAGGTTCAAGGCTGATAGTATTAAATAGAAATGGTTGTAAAGAATGAAATGACTAAAAGGGAAGATAGTTAAGCCCCTGGATAATCTCAATATCTTTAGACCAAGTAGTTACACTATGAACAGTAGCATCCTCTCAAGTAAACAGACATCTAAAAAAAGAGTGAGCCAGGTGTTCTTCATGACTATAGTGGGTTGAAACCAATTCTTAATTATATTTTTCTTAGCTGGACAAATCTCATGATATCATGTGACTATAGGTACTTAAACAAAATATTAACACAATGAGGTTTTTGATAAATAATCATTGGTAATATAATGATTAGTGGGTAAAGGCAAATAATAAAACAGCTGGTAAGTTCATAAAATGACATTGCTTTACTGTAATGCACCTTTTAAAAGCAAGAAGAGAAAAAGTCTATGATGATATCTCGCCTCATATCTCAATATTGATATAATATGTATTGCCCAGGCCTTTTTCCAAGTTATGTCACATGACACGATGGGCCTCATGCAAGAGCCATTCGCACGAACAGATTTATTCTTAAGTGGCATGCACAAGTGATTTAGGAGAACTTATCGTATTCACTAATTTCCTCGTATTTTGAATTTTCTTTCAGATACAAACACAGTTTCCGAGGTTCAGACCTGTTGTAGAGTCGTGTGTAGTCAGATATCAGATATCTGAAGTTATGAGTATTCGTTGAATCTGATGAGGCATGTTTGTACAAGCAAATCATACGAAGAAAAGTAAAAGAAGTTTAAGAAAAGAATATGAATGCATCAGGCCCAGTGTGTCCTAAACAGAAATCTGCAGTTCTGCGTTCTGTGACTTTACTTCTGCATACCTGTGATGTCCACTCTCGACCAACAGAACTCTACATTTTTGCGTGTAGTTCTGCGCGTCCGTCATGTCCAGTCTGAACAAACAGAACCCTGCAGCTCCTCACGCCTTTGACGTCCACACTGAGCAAACACAGCTTTGCAGTTCTGTGTTCCTGTGATGTCCAGAACAGAACTTGGCAGTGCAGTGTCCCTGTGATGTCCACTCTGACCAACAGAACTCTCAAAAATTACTTGTGATTTTCCAAAACAGAATTGTACAATTCTGCATCACTGATTGATCTGGATCGATATATCAATTTGGTGTTCAACAATCCAGTATTATTGATGCAAAGTGAAAATATCAATCCATGATGTCATCTTTAATGTCATCTTTATTTTGAAATCACATGGTATATCTAAGTCATAAATGTCTCAGAGAGTTCAGTCATAAAAATGTTCAAATTAATAAATCATAATTTAGTTGCTTTTAGTGAGTTGACATAAATGTAATTGATTGTGTTAAATGGACATATGATTTCGTCTGATATCGATGGCAGACCCCTGAATTGAATCAAATCAAAGTCGTATCATGGCAGAGTGTGACATCTGCAAATATCATATCTTTGTCCAGAGAATCCCTAAATATCGTAGCTTGATGAAACTTGTGGTTTACACCCCTATTCTGCATGCCTGTGATGACCACTCTGAGCAACGCCCTCGTAGTCAGTTTGTAGTGTGCCCTCTGCAGCGGCCCTGGTTCGATTCCAGCCTGTAGCCCTTGGCCACATGCTGTGCCCTCACTCTCTCTCCTCCCTCTTTCCTGTCTCTCTACAGCTGCTCTGTTATAATGAGGCCAAAGATTCCGCAAAAATACTATAAAACTCTGCAATTCTATGTGTCCGTGATGTAAGAAAACAGAGCTCTGCAGGTCTACACACCTAAGATGTTCATAAATTATTTCTGTTTCTGCTCACCTGTGATGTGCAGTGTGAACCAACAGAACTGTGGTGTTGCAGAGCAGGCTGTGTGGGGCCCTGTGATATAGACACAGCACTGCACAGAACTCAGATTAGGAAGTTGAGAGTGACATAAAGTGTTTGCAATCTGCAAGATTACCACTAGATGCCACTAAATCCTACACACTGGTCCTTTAAAGCAGTGGTCCCCAATCTTTTTTCTTTGGAGGCCCCCCTACTTGTAAGTCCACCCAGGCCGAACACACACAGAAAGACTAATGATTCATTTGAAAGATTTATTTTCAAAAATGAACATCAAGTATAGCCTACTTGTTTCCATTTTTAGAACCTTTACCTTTTGTAAATGTGTCTTTTGTTGTATAAGCTTGACATTTTTTCCTTTAACAATCCAAAAGCGTAGCTTATCCACACTCATCCTTATCAAAAGAATAATAATACAATAATGATTCATTATCACAAATCTTGAAAGGTCACAGAGGCGTGGCAACTATTTATGAGTGAGGGGAAAAATGTTATTTTTAAATACAGACTTTTGCATAAATTGTGAATTTGGGTAACATTCAAATCTAATTTTGACAACCTCAGAGCAGACAAGGTCTTGGGGACCTCCTATGATTTTTGTACCCCCCTTATTGGTCTGGACCCCAGGTTGGGAACCACTGCTTTAAAGTAAAGTACTGAAGGTAATTTTGGTACCAAAATTGAGTTATTATATCAGCTCAACAAAACAGAAGTCCATGTTTTTGAAAAACACCTCTGTGTGAAACACTGGTATCTTTCTCTTTGCAAAATGAGAAAATCCTGAAACTGAAGGACTAGCATCAGGAACATGAATTGAATCTTTACACATATAGAGACCTAGATTTTTGACAAAATTTTATAATATCAATTTAACTATTGCACAGATTTTCATCAGACTCAGTTTTATGGTTGGGTCAGAGAGCTGAGGTGGCTGTGTAACTGCTCAGATCAGCTTTTTATAGAACATATAATTCCTCTGTAACAGAGCAGCCCGTCTGCTCCACGCTGGAGCTTGTTTGGACTGTTATCTACATTTCCACTGCAGCCCAGATGACAGAGACGAAAGCTGTGACAACCTCAGCCAAACACACAAACTCACAGTCTGTCTCCAGCTTATTTATTGTTGTGTGTGTGTGTGTGTGTGTGTGTGTGTGTGTGTGTGTGTGTGTGTGTGTGTGTGTGTGTGTGTGTGTGAGTGAGTGAATACAGTTTGTGTACATGTTGGATGAAATAAATCCTCAGCTCTCTCCAGGTAAAAAGCTGATTTAAAAACTGTGGATGGGACCATTACAGGGGGAGGGGGATTTATATCATATCAGGATTTAGGTGCTGCAGGACTGGGGCTGAGAGAGACACCAAGGCTGTACTTACCCTCAATTTCCCTCATAATAAAAAGTCAGGAGCAAAGTAGGCCACAGCTGTTGCCTTGCTCACAGTTTTGAATGAAACAAGTCCTTCAGAATAAAAGCAGGATTTCAACTATGACCATTCAAAAAATCCCTTTCTCCTACCTTATACTGTACTTTTCCTCTCCACTAGCACAGGGGTCTGCAACCTTTAGTCTCAAAAGAGCCATTTTTGGCCAAAAGACAAAAGAAAAGGTATTTGTAGAGCCGCAACTCTTAAATTCTCCATTTCCCTCAGAGACTTTTCTCTTTTTTTTGATTTGGTGTCCATCACTATCCTCGTCTCTCAGACTTGGTACTAGAATGCCAAAAATCGCATGTAATTGACAGTTTGTAGTTTTAGAGCATATTATGTGTTGGAATTCTTTATTGAGAAATAAATGAATGAACAAGAAGAGGTCACTCAGTAGAGTGCAGATCCCCACCAGGTAGCAGATGGTGAAGCACCTACTGCAATGCCACCACAACTGTCAGATGTAACCAGCAGAGATTTGCTAAGTTCTGCCAAGATTACGTGATTACATGACCTCCACATACGTTGTCCCGAGCTGAAACAAGATTTCAACTGAAGCAGTTGTTGATGACTTGCAGCCCCTAGTGTCCCAGTGTTAAGAGGAGGTAGAAGTCAGAGATAGAATTACTGCCTCACAGTTGTATGCCTCCGCCAACCAGTCAAGTTGCAGTTTACGTCCATGTTTTTCTAGGCTCATATAATATTCAGTAGTGAAGACTGTGAAGGAATTTAATAAGGAAGTTACCACAATATTGACCTGTAACTTTAAAGGAATTTAATAAAATCTATTAAGTGTACTTTTGGCAAAATGGAAACTCTACATGTGTGATTCCAGTGAATCATTTCCAGGTAGAAACATGCTGTCTTCTCTTAAGAGACTGGTTTTACAGAGGAGGACAAAAGACTGATAGAGAGCTGAACATTATGATGTTACAGTGAAGTTGACCTTTGACCTTTAGGATATGAAATGTCACCACCATCATTTTATTCTGTTAGACATGTAATTTTGTCATAATTAGCATCTGAATTCTTGAGTTATGGCCAAAGGTTTGCTTGGTGATGTCACTGTGACCTTTGACCAACAAAGTCTAATCAGTTCAGTGGTCATTTGTGCAGAGTTTGAAGAAATTCCATTAAGGTGTTATTGAGATATTGCATTCACAAGAATGGGATGATCTGAAAACAGTGCCTGCAGTCACGACTGTTGTGGGCACGGAGCCATAAACTAGGTTTTTCAGGGTTTTCAAGAATTCTGAATCCTTCAGCATATGTCCTGAATGTGCACACACAAAAAATAGGCTCATTGGTCCAGTAGTGTTCATAAATAGCTGCAGACAAGATGCTGAGATCTGTTGATCACATTCATACTTGCTCACTAATGCATGTGTGCATGCACACACACACACACACACACACGCACACGCACAAGTGATTGCATAATCCCCTTCCACCTTACTCCTGTGAGGCAAAGTGAATGAATGAATGAATGAAGAGTTAGTGCATGAATGAGAAGCAATAATGAAGTGTACAGAAAATGTTCATGAGAGAGCCTTCAGTTATTTTCTGATTTCACTGTAGTACAACCTTGACATCTCACAGACTTATCAGGAACCCTCTTTACAGTCTTGTCTAGAAAGATTGGAACTAGGCCCAGCCTGTACAGGGCTCTTGTTTCTTCATACACGGTCGGATTAAATAGAGCGAAATGTCCCACTCCATTTTCAGGTTTCATTTAAGGAAAAGTCTGTGTGGTGCTTACCTCTCTACTGGACATACAGAGATGAATCTGAAAACAAACAACAAACAAACACACGTCTCCACATGTTGGACTGTATCTTTTGAAGGGATAGGTCATCCAAAAATGAAAAAGTCAGTCATTATTACATTATTATACATTATCTACTCACCCTCATGTCGAATGAAGGTCAGGTTTAGGTTTTTAGTCCACAAAACACTGCTGGAGTTTCACAGGAAAACAGCGTTGCAAATGATGGAAGTGAATGGTGACCAGTTTTTAAATGGAAAAAAAAAAACTATAGAATAAAAACATAAAATGCCTCCATACTGCTCATCAGGTATAAGCCAAGCCTACTAAAGCCCTAATATGCCAAGTTGATTTTAAAAAATGTCATTTCCACCATGTTTTTAGCTTAAATCTTCACTGTAGATCTTTAGCTTGGAGCCACGTTCACGTGCACACTGTCTGAACTGGGTGTGAGTGGTGTGACAGTGTGCAAACGGCATGTTGGGACTTTTGGATTACACTAGACGAGCAGTACGGAGGCATTTTCTATTTTTATTGTCTTTTTTCCCTAAATGTTCTGACTTCTGAGATTTAGATTGATCTGAGCCAGCATGACATTAACTCAGCGTACATTCTCTGCTGCACAGAGGGCGTCGGTTTGTTCTGTATGTTTCTCTGCTCCTTCCCACACCTACCTTCTCTCACCTTCTTCCTGCAGTCACACGTTGCTCACATCCCTCTGTCTGTGTGTCCGTCAGGGGATAGATGAGGGTCCTGAGGGCCTGAAGCTCATCTCTGACATCATTCGAGAGAAGATGGGGATTGACGTCAGTGTCCTCATGGGAGCAAACATCGCCAATGAAGTGGCAGCAGAGAAGTTCTGTGAAACAACTATCGGTAAGGAGTATACATGTGGTCCAAGTAAGTGTTTTATGACCTTGAACCACAAGGTTCATGTTCATGATCCAAAGATGACTGTCTGAGTTGACTGTCAGAGAGGAGTGAAGAGTGCAGAAAATATTCACATTTAAGGAGCTGAATTAAGAGAATTTGGATTTTTTATCTTAAAAAAAATACTCAAACTGATACATTATCAACATAGTTTAAATCATATTCAATCAATCACTCCAGCTCTACACTGCAACAGCATTTTTATGTTTAATACTTTTAATTTTACTTTTAATTCTCAGTAAAGAATACAGAATAATCTGTTCCTCTAGCATGAATTTGCCTAAGTCTCTGGCAGAAACTAATATTTTGTCTGTTATTTTCTCACCCCGCACCTAAAAGATAATTGATGTGTCAGATTTTAAAAAATGCTTGCCCCTTTCCTTCATAAAGTTCCTGAAGAAAAGGGAATGTTCTTAGGAAGGCTGGT